>NW_006203936.1:213685-220647 GCF_000334495.1 Tupaia belangeri chinensis
TGTGGGTGTGTGTGTGTGTGTGTATGTTCAAGTCTCAGAAGAAGGAATTGTATGACCATCCTCTATCTAGTAAGTACAAATAGCCTATGACAAAAATAAAATAAAACAACAACAAAAAAGGATTTTTAAAAAATGTGTTAAAGGGAGACCTGCAGATGGCATAATGGCTAAATCTCTCCACTCCCATGTAGTCAATTGGGGTTCGAGACCTGGAGTTGGTGTCTTAAACTCACACCAGGCACATGTGTGTGCATGCCCAAGATTCCTAGAGGAGAATGGAGGAGAAGAGATTGCAACGTGGCCTCCCCCCCCAGGGGGTTGATTTCTTGCTGTCTCTTTGCCTCTATTTGTCTTTCTGCTGTGTACACATGCCCTATAGCAAAATCCTCTCAAAAACAAAAGACAAGAAAAGAAAATGTATTCTAGGGACCAACAGTTGACGTAATGGCAAGTGGACTCTCATGTAGTTGACCATGGTTCGAGTCCCAGACCAGGTTGCTTAAACTCATGCCAGGCACGAGTGTATGCATGCCAAAGATCCTGAGAGGAAAATGGAGAAGGGATTGCCATGTGGCAATCCCCCTGGGGGGTGATTTCTCACTTTCTGTCTCTCTGTCTCTCTCTTGGTCTTTCTGGCAAGCACACACACCCTATAGCAAAAAAAAAAAAAATCTCTCCAAAAAAGAAAAAATGTTATTATATAAACACTCAAAAACATCTGATTTATAGAAGCCTATACCTATATATGCCATAAAATTTAATCATATCTCCCATGGAAAGAAAGTGAACATGCCACTATCTTTGACTTTTACCTTGTAAATTTATCTGAGATCAATCCAAGAATTTAAGACCACAGGTTTCAATGGCTGCTTTCTTTTGCACTCTTACTCCAGGAAAGCCCCAAGTCCAAATCTGCAGAAAGTACATTAAAACAACAAAGTCAATGATGCAAATTTTTTTACTTATGCTACCACCATTTATAATAAATATCACAAGATGATACAAAATAGAAAAGTAAGATTCAATCACTTTGCTAATAGCAATCATTCATTTTTTAGTGGGTTTTCTAAAAAGTCATGATGCATTTTTATATTCTAAAATACGTCATGAGTTCACCACGATCCAATATTATTCACTGTATATAGGATAAAGAAATCAAGTTGCAGGCCCAGCAGATGGCGAAATGGTTATGTTGCTGGATTCTCACATAGTTGACTGCAGTTTGAGTCCCAGACCTGGTAGCTTAAACCTCACAACAAGTGCATGCACATGTGTACCCAAAACCCAAAGAGAAAACTGGAGAAGAAGGGATTTCGGCATGGCCATCTCCATGGGGGTGGGGGGTAATATCTCACTTTCTATCACTCTGTTTCTCTTTGTCTCTCCAGAGAGCACATGCTCCCTATAGCAAAAACCTCTCTTTAAAAAAAATAATCATGCTGGGGAACCAGCAGTTAGCGTAATGGCTATGTCGCTGGACTCCCACGTAGTTGACCACAGTTCACGTCCCGGACCTGGTGGCTTGAAGCTCATGCCGGGTGCGTGTGTGCCCAAGATCCCAAGAGAATGGAGGAAAAGGGATTGTGGCGTGACCATCCCCCCTGGGGGGTGATTTCTCACTTTCTGTCTCTATGTCTCTGTCTGTCTGGCTAGTGCACGTGCCCTATAGCAAAAACCTCTCCAAAAAAAAAAAATCATACTAATGATGAAGTTAAAAGTGATTTTGAAAAATCCAATAAAACTCCAATGATTTCAGAAAATAGAATAAGATATTCAACTAAAAGGCCTCAGTTGGTTCTGTGGCAGAGAGTTTAGTTGCTGCACATAATTAGTAGAATCCCACATATCTGACTTCAGTTGGGATCCTGGCCCAGGGGCTTCAAAACACTTCGCAGTTAGTGTGTGCATGCCCAGGAGCCTGACAGGATGGAGTAAAGGAACAAAAAGGATTGTGGAATGAACAGGCCTCATAGGGAAGGGATGTTTTCGCTCTCTGGTGCACACATGCACCCTTTGGTGTTAATTTTTTTTTTCTGATGGGCTGGCAGGTGGTAAAGGGCACCGGACTCCCACATGGCTGACCATGGTTTGAGTCCTGAGACTGGCAGCTTGCTTTCACACTTTCTTTCTCTCTCTCTCTCTCTCTCTCTTTTGCTCTCTCTCTCTCTCTCTCTCTCTCTCGCATGTGTGTATGCACGTGCACTTGTGCATGTGCTCTCTCCCTCTATGAGCAAATTGAAAATAAATAAATAAAGTTAATAATTCTTAAAAAAAGTTTTTTCCAAGACCCATATTTCATATAGTCTAGGAGAATATTAATGTTCCTGAGAAACCAAATATTTTTGGGGAATTTAAAATGAAAAATGACTATTAGTATTATTTTATTGATTACTATTAATAGCAATGCTGTATCAGGGTTATACAAAACATCTACTTTAAATGACCCATTTTTCTTTCTTGTTATTTACATTAGTAAGTGTCAAAGCATAAAAGCACAGGTTGTAGCCCAATGAGACTCTTTATTTGAGACTGTAGAAAAATAGCATGATAAGAGTTTTCACTAACTCATCTTTACCTGGACTGAGAAGAATAAAAAGGAGCACACAGAATGATTCTTAAAGTTAAGACATAACATTGTCAAGTATCCTAAAATGATCATTTAAATTATGAATGAATTTACTTTTCTTAGTTCCATAATGGTGCTGCTACCCACTGTTGATGGACAGACATAATTTATTTCTTACCTGACCAGGAAACAAATGCACATATTTTTACTTCAGAAGTAGAAGGCTCTGAAATACCAGTACCAAAAGTAATTTTACTTTCTTGCTGAATCTTATGAATCCATTTATAGAACTGAGATAAGCAAATCTTCAGAGGGGCTTCTTCATCAACTGAGCCTGAAGAGGGAATCATAGAGCCTGAAATCAAAATTAAATTCCATAATTATCAAGCAAGCATTAAGTGCTTGGGTTACACACTACAGGGAGATGTAAAAAAAAGCGGTTCTCACTCACAAAATGTCTATTTAGTGAAAAGATACTAAAACACCTGAGAGAGGAATAATAAATATGATCAGAACTCACTGAGGTGGGAAAATTACGTTGATAAATCTAAAACTCACATAGGAATATAATAATTATATCTAGAATGACAGAAGACGAATTTGAGTCACTTTATTTCCATAATATAAATTTGATAATTCATTTTTTAAACACAATTCTTTCTAACTTTTTAAAGACTCAAATGGTGGAGGAGACATCTCTCCTAATACACAATACATCTAATTCTAAATAGTACATGACCCTTATTAACTATGTTGAAACTAATTTCTGAATTAAAAAATTTCCATCATACCTGCTTTATTCTTGTCAGTTCCATGTAAAATTCACAAAGACTTGGATGTTTGAGAATGAAATTCAGACTTAATCTCTTCAGTTGATGTGCAATAAAGTTCAACTAAAATGAAAAACTCAACTGCCACTTGAATATATCCTTTTTAATTAATGCTACATTCATCCTAAATCAAACTTACTATCTCCATAATATCATTATTAAAGAGTTTCAGCAAGGGCATATTATAATGGGACCAGCAGTTGGGGTAGAGGTTACCTCACTACCATGTGGTCAAACCTGGTTTGAGTCCCGGACCCGGTGGTTTCAGACTCACATTGGGCGTGTGTGTGTGTGTGTGTGTGTGTGTGTGTGTGTGTGTGCATGCTTGTCCAAGATCCCAGTTGGAGAATGGAAGACAGGTGATCGTGGCATTGGCCATCGCCCCTGGGGGACGATTTCTTACATTCCATCTCATTGTCTCTGTTTCACTCTCTCTCTGAGAGCACACCCAAACTAAGGCAAAAACCTCTACAGAAACAAAACAAAAGCATACTATAACAAAATGACTAAGCAGTTACATAAAAGTTGTAATATACTTATGCCAAAGAATAAATCAAGTGACCCAAGGTGTGTGTACAGGTACTTAAAAAAAATATTCCCATAATAAAAAATAAAGTCTATAGAAGCTGAAATGTACATCTTTTTTGCAAAGATATATAGTTTTTTTTCTATACCACTGTGGTTTTGTACATAATCCTAAACTAGTTTTTAAATATAAAAACATTTAGAAATAAAAATAGCAATTGACTGTTTTAAAAAATAATTAGAATAATAATAATACTGATTGGGGAAAATATAGAAAAGTTATTGAATGTTGAAGTGGGGAGATTAATGTCTCTGTATTGACTGACATGCATGGCATTCCCTTTTGAAAAAGCAATGTAATACACTGTAAAGTTATATATAATCCAAAGTAATATAAAGAAGATTATGATGATAATAAAAATAAAATAAAATAAAACCATTTAGATATTTAGGATTTTGTTATTTTTCTAGTAAACACATTTTATGTAAAATTCACAGACCATCATGTTTTTAAAAACTGTTGACTGGTTTCTCTCTACAATTTGAAAGCAAGTCATGTAGTGCTAGCTTTGGCCATTGGTAGTGCAGATTTATTTCCTGGTTAAAGTGATGCTCCCCATCATTCTAGCATGTCGACTCAAAATGGCATTAATCAAACAATCATCTGCTCTGCAAAAGGTCAGTGTTTTCTTATACTTTACTAGTATTAAAAATGCAAGGACTTAAAGAGCTTGGAGATTCACATCACTCACTGGATTTGCTTCTTCCTAGATTCCCACTTGCTGGAGCAATTGACTTTCTCCTAATTAATCTGAGCTGCCTAGAAATGTAAAACAACCCAGTGTGATCAAAGAAGGCAGTCAAAGTACTGCTAGAATAGGTTACCAAACTAATGGTATTAGGGGAACTCTTGTTATTAATGTGTTGTAATTGAAGGGAAATTAAACTCAACCACAAGACCAGGGTCCTTTTACTAATTCCCACCATTTTTTTGATTAGGGTCTTCTGTGGTCATTTTGTGTGCATGGACCTTAAGATCCATTCTTGCAAATTGAGCTAATTTTAACTGTTCCCCTTGTTTTACAGTAACATTGAATAACTTGGATGATTATGAATGTGAAGAAGCACTTCAAAGATTAAACCATTTTTTGGCTTTGCATTTTCTAAGACCTTGCTGTATGTACACAGCACAGTGCTAGGAGATAAGAATGCAGTGCAGGCAAATGGTATATAGTGACTGAATGATTTTTTTAAAGGATAATAATAATAATCTAAAAAATAATGAAAAGCTCTTTGATGATGATGATGTGGCTAGTAATGTCTTTTTCTTGAATGGTATTCATGCTGGAAAAAGAAGTGTGATACACTTTAAAGATATATATGATTCTATGTAATATAAAAAAGATTATGATACTAATAAATAAAGTTAAATAACAAAAAAAGGAATGCAGGACAGGGTCCAGTCTTCTTGGAACTTAAAAAAAAGTAATTTAGATAAAGGGGCCAGCACATGGCTCATTGGTTGTGTTGCTGGATCCCTTCAAGGACTACCGTGCTTCAAATCCAGGACCTGGTGGCTTGAAACTCATGCCTACCCCGTGTGTGTGTGTGTGTGTGTGTGTGTGTGTGTGTGCGGGTGCACGTGCACAAGATTCCTGGAGGAGAATGGAGAAGACAATGCAGCTATTCCCACGGGGAATGATTTCTCACTTTCCTTCTCAGTGTCTCTGTCTCTCTGGAGAGCACAGATGCCCTAAGACAGAAAACTGTTTAAAAAAAATCTAGAAATGTCAGCAAGTAAATCTATGAGAAATGATCCCCAAACCTGGACTCCAGAGAAATGGAGGCACTTGCTGAGGTCTTAAGCACCTTGGACAGAAACGACTTTGATGAGTAGGTAGTTAACTAGGCAGACTCTTCCTGTTGCAGTTTTTGTTTATAAGAGGTATGAGGATATGAGAACAATAGGAGCTAGTATTTATTGATCACTTACTGGGGTGACCTCATTAAATCTCTCAACAACTGTACTTTTGCCAAAAAGGTTTGGTTGTCAGTCAACCCGGGGTTGTTCTACTCGCATGCCCATACTAAGACCATGACTACATCAAGGATTCAAAAATGTACACAGCACTTCTGGGAATCAGGGTGCAGGCCATAATGATTCACCATGAATGAAATGGATCACTAAGGGGTGGCCAGATGAACAGCCTGATGGCGCAGGAGGCTGCCTGAGACCTCAGACCTATCCACCAGCCATCTCTGGGTCCAGGAATTCCATGAGGCCTGTGATGCGCAGACACTAGTTCGAGGCCGCCCAGGCGAGAATCCTGGCTTCCGAGTCTCAGGCTCCTTCCCTCGCGCAGAGGGCGGCCTGAGGCTCGAGCCCCGGTGCAGGCAGAGGCCTTCCAGCTAGGAAGGCGCAGGTAGAGGTGGGACGGCAGGGGCGGGGGGCCCCGGGCTGCCCTCGCCGTCGCGCGGTTCGCCCGGCGCGCGCCTGGAGAATGAGCTGAGTCGATTGGGGGCGCTCGTGTCCCCCCATCCCGCCCGAGAGCGTTGTCTGGCTCCCCGCCCCCCCCCCCCCCGCCCCCCCCCGCCACTTCCGGTCCCAGCGTAGCTGCAGCGGCGGCAGCGCGGGCTCTGACTCGCTCCCCTCCAGCGTTCCCGGGTCCACCGGTGGAGGCCAAGGCGGAGATGGCGCTGGTACTCCCTCCCCTCCGCGTTGCTGGGCGGGTCGCTGACGTCACAATCCGGGAGTGACCCAAGGCGGACCCAGGGAAGGTACAGGCAGCCGAGTTCGCCGCTCCTCCCCAGGACACCGCCCGCCCGGAGTCTGGCCTTGGCGCTTCCTCTGTCCCAGCGGCCTCGCCGCCCCAGCCTCCTGGGTCGGGCCGCCTATCTGACCAGCTCTGGAACCTGCCTCTAGTGACTGTAAGGTGGCCATGAGGATGGAACACCACCGACCAGGAGCCACTGTGGCTCTTCACAGCTAGTGTCTGCACGCCACCTCAGAGAGGCTGTGTGCCTGCCGGGAACTGTCCCAG
>NW_006203937.1:0-1071 GCF_000334495.1 Tupaia belangeri chinensis
CTGCAGCCTGTGGTCCTCTGGGCACATCTGCCGACCACGGTCCAGCTATTTTACAATAGTCCGAAAAGTTGCATTACCTGATACAGACTTTTATATGAAGACAGACAAGAGAACAGTAAACAGATAAGGGATTACTTCCAAGGCCGATGTTGTAGGAGTGGGGTGGCCGTGAGATCCCAGATGAGCCCCCAAATGAAAGGTTCCTGCCGATAACCAGCCGCACCTCCTTGTCCAGGGAGCCCCAATCAACCACAAAAGTCGGTTCTTGATGCAAAATACAAGAGGCTTTATTTCTAGCATGCTAGGACTTCACTCCTGGTCATGCAAGACACGATGGCGGGTGAAGCCCTGAACAAAGGGGCATTCAGGTTATATAGACACAAGTCCGTGAAAAGAATGAGGAAGTAAGATAAGGGGCTTTCTACAGGGAGCTAGCAAATTGTCCCAGGCTTCCACAACTTTAGCATTTTATAATGAGAGCAGCATCAGCTTTAGTACAAAAGCAAAAAATGCAAAGGTTAAACTTTATGTTTACAAAACAGGATAGGTACCGTTTAATTTTATTCTTACACCACCAGCTAGTCATTTTCTATCCAATTATTCTCATCTTGCTCGTTGGTATAAATTCTTACTTGTCCTTGTTATGTTCAGATTTGAACCTAATACTCCTGAATTATTGCAAAATTTCATGGCCACATTTCCCATATATATTTTGAGGCTGTAAAGGAAACTTTTTTTACTGTGCTTTAAAAGATATTACTGAGGGGCCAGCAGGTGGCATGGTGGTTAAGGCACTGGATTCCTACATGGTTGACCATGGTAAGACTTCTAATCCTGGAAGCTTGAAAATTTTGCCAGGCATATGTGCATGTATGCCCAAAACCCTGAGAGGAGAATGGAGAAGGAATTGAGGTTTGACCATCTTCCCAAGTTTATATAGGGTGATGGCCTTTAGACACCCAAGGTTTATCTATGAAGCACATTTCTATAATCCCATAGTGAGCGATGAGCACCTAAAGTCAGATAGCTGAAGAATACACAGAGAAAATTGATACTTAAGAGATACCTGCT
>NW_006203938.1:0-5443 GCF_000334495.1 Tupaia belangeri chinensis
GTTTTACTCAAAAGTCATAAAATTCGATTTCGCTAATTTAGTGTTATATTCAAACTCTCTTCTGTTGAATATGCAGTGTTGCTGTGGTCCAATCTTTCCATATAAATCCTGGAAGTTATCATTCAATGTTGTTATTGATATTTCTTGTCCCTAGCATTAAATTAATTGGTCATTTTCTTGGTTGCCATTTGTTCTCTTATATCTGTATGTGTCTTTAGTTTTGCTGGTAGATCACTCCTTTCAGAACGTCTTGAAGAGTGGGTCGGCTACTAGCAAATTCTTTCAGGTCTTGTTTATCTGAGAACGTTTTTAATCTTTCTTTCCATATGAAAGATAACCTTGCTGGGTGTAGTATTCTTGGTTGAAACTTTTTCACTTAACACTTTGAATATATGTTCCCACTCTTTACTTGCTCGCATTGTTTCTGATGAGAGAGCTAAGGTTAGCCTGATGGGATTACTTTTATAAGTAACTTGATGTTTCTCTATTGCCAATTTTAGTAACTTGTCTTTGTAGATTTGACTAGTCTGGCTATGATGTGCCTTGGAGAAAACCTTCTTGGGTTGATTCTGTTAGGGGTCCTTTGTATTTCTTGGGTTTGCATATTTGAATGCCTCTCTAGATTTGGGAAATTTTCTTCCAAGATTTTATGGAATAGATTATAAATTCCCTTAGTTTTATCACCTTCTGTGATATCAGTTATCTGGATGTTTGGACACTTAATGCTATCTAGTATTTTTCGTATAGTATTCTCATTTTGGGGGGGGGTTTTCTCAGCTTTTTTGGTTGTTTTTTTCTAGATTGGAGGCTTTATCTTCAACATCCGAGATTTTATTTTCTGCATGGAGTAATCTGTTTTTAATACTTTTGAGGGAGGTTTTGATTTCCTGAATGGCAGCCTTCATCTCTAATAGCTCCATTTAATTCTTTTTTATGGTGTGTATTTCCTCTTTCGGAATATGAAATAACTTCAACACCTCCTGGAACTTGTTGTCTCTTTTCTTCTCCATCTTCTGGAGTTCATTATCTTTCAGCTCTTGCATCTCATTTAGTTTTGTCACTAGGAATATTCTGAAGTCTCTTTCAGAAATTCCCATGAATTCCACTGTACTGTCTGTGGATGATGAGGGATTGTTCTTTTCTCTTAGGGGAGAGATATTTTCTTGATTTCTCATGTTTCTTGTGACTCTGCAGTTGTTTCTGGTCATTCTGTGACAAAAATTCTATTCCTCAGTGCTTTTCTCAATATTTTGGATATCTAGTAGATAGGTTTAGAGCATAGCATTCCTGAACACCACCAGGACACACCTCAGCTTTTAAATGGCTTCTTGTCTGAATATTTTGGAAGTTCAGTAGTTGGATTTAGACCATAGCTTTCCTGAACATGCCAAGACACATCTCAGCTTTAAAATGGCTTCTCATAGATGGCTTTTATTGTGTTGAGAAATGACCCTTCTATACCAATCTTACTTAGTCATGAAAGGATGTTGTATTTTATAAAATGCTTTCTCTGCATCAACTGAAATGATCATATGGTTTTTAATCTTTCTTTCTGTTAATATGGTGTTCTACATTTATGGTCTTGCATATGTTGAACCACGCTTGCATCCCTGGGATAAAGCCTACCTGGTGGCGATGAATAATTTTTGTTATATGTTGTTGGATATGATTTGTGAGCATCTTGTTGAGAAATTTTGCATCTATATTCATCAATAATATTGGTCTGTAATTTTCCTTTTTTATCATGTCCTTATCTATTTTTCGTAATGAGGATGATGGAGATGTCATAAAATGAATTTGGAAGTTTTCCCTCCTATTGAATCTTTAGAAATAATTTGAATAGGATAAGGATTAACTCTTCCTTAAAAGTTTTGTAGAATTCAGAAGAGAAGCCATCTGGACTTGTACTTTTCTTAGTCAGGAGGTTATTTATTACTGATTCAACCTCCTGGCTTGTTATGGGTCTATTCAGGTTTTCTATGTCCTCCTGATACAATCTTGGTAGATTACATGCATCCAGGAATTTGTCCATCTCCTGCAAGTTATCTTGTTTATTGTCATATAATCGCTCAAAATATCTAACGATATTTTGTATTTCTACTATGTCTGTTGTAATATTGCTTATTTTATCATGGTCTTTCTTTCTTCTTTATTAGTCTAGCCAATGGCATGTCGATCTTGTTAATCTTTTCAAAGAACCAGCTTTTGCTTTTATTTATTTTTTTGTATGCATTGTTTATTTTCGCTTTCATTTATTTCTGCTCGAACCTCTATTATTTCTTTTTACCTGGCAATTTTTTTTTTCTGGTTGTTGTTTTTCCAGTTCCCTGATGCAGCATGATCTTAGGTTATCTATTTGCCATCTTTTCATCCTTTTCTAATGTGCACTAGTTGCTATGGATTTCCCTCTTATGACTGCTTTTGCCATGTCCCATAGATTATGGAAACTTGTGCACTCATTATCATTTGTTTCCACAATTTTCTGATTTCAGATTTAATTCCTTCAGTAGTTAAGGAGTCTTTCAGAAGTAGGTTGTTCAATTTCCATGTGTTTGTGTATTTTTGAGGGTGTTCCTTGAAATTAAGCTTGAGTTTAATTCCATGATAGTCACAGAAGATGCTGAATGTAGTTTCTATGCCTTTGAATCTGCAAAGGCTTGATTTTTGTCCTAACATACGGTCCTTTGAAAAGGTTCCATGCCGAGGTGAGAAAAATATAAATGTTGTGGACTTAAGGTGGAAAGTTCTATAGATATTTATCAAGCTCATTCAATTTATACTATCATTAAGGTCCTGTATCTCTCTATTTATTTACTTCCTAGAAGATCTGCCTAGAGGAGATAATGGGGTGTTGTGATATCCAACAATTATAGTGTTTCTCCCTATCTCTCCTTTTAGCTCCAGCAGTATTTCTTTCACATATTTAGGTGCTACTGGGTTGGGTGCATAGATATTTATAAGAGTTATGTCTTCTTGCTGTATTATCCCATTTACTATTATATAATGCCCTTCTTTGTCTCTTCTTATAGTCTTTGACTTGAATTATATTTTGTCTGAAATAAATATCACTACTCCAGTCCTTTTAAAATTTACATTTGCATGAAATATCTTTTCCATCTCTTCAGTATATATATATATATACACATATATGTCTTTATTCATAAAGTGAATTTTCTGTAGGCAACATAAAGAGGGTTTCTGTTTTTTATCCATTCTGCCAGTCTGTGTCTCTTAATTGGAGATTTTAATCCATTAGCATTCAATGTTATTATTGATATTTCCAGACCTTTTCCTATCATTATGTGAGACATTTCCTTGGTTGCTTTTTGTTCTCTTATAGCTGTCCATTTGACCTTTTTAGTTTTACTGGTATAGCACTCCTTTCAGAACCTCTTGAAGAGCTGGTCTGGAGCTGATAACTTCCTTCAGATTGTGTTTATCCAAGAATGTTTCTCTATTTTATCCCATATGAAAGATAATCTTGCCAAAGCGATCCTATGCAAGAAGAATGGAGTAGGTGGCATATCACTCATTGACTCAAAGATACTATAAAGCTGTGATAATCAAAATAGCATGTATTGACACAACAACAGATAGGTGGATCAATGGAATAGAATAGAGACCCCAGAAATAAACCCCAAAGCTTACAGCCAACTGATTTTGATAAAGGATAGAAGTCAATCCATTGGGAACAGGAAAACCTCTTTGGTAAGTGGTGCTGGAAAAACTGGGTATCCACCTGCAAAAAGATGAAACTGAACCCCCATCTTTCACCATTAACAAAAATCAACTCAAAATAGATAAAAGATCTGAGCCTAAGACCTCAAACAATAAAACTACTGGTAGAAAATACTGGGAAAACTCTGGGAGACATTGGGGTAGGCAAAGACTTCTTAAATAAGACTCCCAAAGCACAGGCAATAATCCCCAAAATAGACAAGTGGGACTATATCAGACTAAGAAGTTTCTGCACAACAAAGGACACAATAACAAATGTGAATCGACAACTGTCAAAATGGGAGAATATTTTTGTAAAATATACTTCAGACCAGAGACTGATAACTAGAATACACAGGGAACTCAAGTGGCTTACTCAAAAAAAAAAAAAAAAAAAACCCAATTAAAAGATGGGAAAATGAGCTGAACAAAAATATCTCTAAGGGGGATTGGGAAGTTGGAAGCGTCAGCCGCAAGGATGGTGGTCACCACGTCCGCCCGCTCTCAGGCTGCGAGGCATGCCACATCGCCTCCACGCTGCCAGGGGAAGAGTACTGCTAAAGAGAGTCTAGCACATCCAGAAAGCAAGAAGGAATCTGGGTCTAATGACCCAACCGTTGTTGAACCACAAACAACTGGGAAACAAAGTTCAATCCCTAGAGCTCCTAAGAGCAGAAACAAGAACAGAACTACAGGCTCATTGTCAGAGATGACTGAATCATGTACTAATGGAGAGACCTCTGAAGCGGAGTCAAATTGTTCTTCTGTGTCTGAGCCCCAGGATCCCATTTTCAGAGTAACAAGGAGAAGGCAGATCTTAATTGCATGTACCCCGATGTCTAAAATTAGGAAAAAACCGAAAATAACCCCAATAAATGAGTCTCATACTGAAGAAGTTGTCTCTGAAGCAGAATCTCATGTTTCAGGTATTTCTAGAATTGTGCCTTCCCCAGAAATAACTACAATAACCAGAAGGAGTAAGGCTAAATCTCTAACAGAACCAAGCCAAGAATCATATACAGAAGCTGTTTCTGATGCTGAGTCCTCATGCTCAGATAGTTCATTTTCTGCCATCGCAGCCAGGAGAAGAACCAGGAGTATGCAAAGGAAATCACAAGCACACACCAAAAAGAAAGATGATAATATTTTACCAAGAAATCAAAGGCATATCATGGATACAACTGTAAGCTCAGAGGATTCAAACACCAGAGAGACTTCTGATTTACAAGCAAAATCTCTTTCTCAGATAAATAAGTCAGATTTTTATAATAATGAAATTTGTGATACCGATAGTGATTCCTCCCACAGAAATTTGGAAAAAATACCAGCAATGCAAAAACATCAATGTTTTAATGTAAGAGAGGAAAAACAGACCAAGGTGGCATCTTTTAAAGAAATAAAAAAGCATACTTTGGATGAAAACGCCAATGGAGTAACAGATGAGGAAGAAGAAATTAATGAGGAAAGTTCTCAGTTGAAGTGTCTTTCTGAGCTTCAGGGCACTAGCAATCAGCAGTTAGCTTCTGAAAGGTATTCAACTCCCCAAAAGAACGAAACTAGATCAGAGTCCTCAAATCTGAACTGTGAGGCTGTAATGAAATCATTAGCTCAAACATTTGCAGTTGTGGAAGTGGACAGATGGAATAAGGAGAGAAAGAGCACTATAAAAAATGATCTGGCGAAGTTTGCTGATGGTGGTGATGATGGCGAAGACTCCACAGTTATC
>NW_006203938.1:6940-15271 GCF_000334495.1 Tupaia belangeri chinensis
AAAAAAAATCTCTAATGATGATATACAAACAGCCAAAAAGCATATGAGGAAATGCTCAACATTTCTCATCATAAGGGAGATGCTGATTAAAACCACAATGAGGTACCGCCTAATTCCTGTCAGAATAGCAGAGATTAAAAATACAAAAAATGATAAGTTTTTGTGGGGATGTTGTGAATGGGGAACTCTTCTACACTTTTGGTGGAAATGTAAACTTATTCAGCCACTGTGGAGAACAATATGGAGGTTCCTCAAAGATCTTCAAATAGTACTACCATTTGATCCTGCAATCTCGCTTCTGGGTATTTACCCAAAGGACAGGAGAATGCTCAGTCAGAAAAGCAGTTATACATCAATGTATATTGCAGCATTATTCACAATCGCTAAGACATGGAACCAACCCCTAATGTCCACAAACAGATGAATGGATTGAAAATATGGTACATATACTCTATGGAATATTACTCAATCATTTAAAAAAGAAGACCTTGGCATTTGGTAGGAAGTGGTTACATATGGAGAATCTATTGCTGAGTGAAACAAGCAAGGATATGAAAGAAAGATATTGTATATACTACTTCATATATACTGACTATCCACACTTTATGGCAGAGATGGAAATATTGGAGGACATAAAAGGAGTGAAAATAGTTAGGGATGCTGAAGACAGTGTGGTGTAGGGTGGGAGATTGGAAGAGTATAGAGAAGGATAGCAAGAGAGGCATGACATTAGTGGGACACAGAAATGGTTTATTACCTGTTGATGGTAATATCAACTGGACTGGTCTGAGAAGTATTTCATGTTGAGTAAGTTCTTTTTTTAAGAAAATGATACATAGTGATTGAATTTTTTAAAAAAAATAATGAGGATAAAAATAATAATAATCTCAAAAAGAAAATGATGAAAAGCTATTTGGTGATGATGATGTGGATAGTAATGTCTTTGTCTTGACTGACATGCATGGTATTCCTTCTGAAAAAAGAAATATAATACAGTGTAATGATATATGTGATTCAATGTAATATAAACAAGATTATGATAAAAATATATAAAATAAAATAAAAATTCTATTTCTTGAAAAAAAAATAACCCATTTCTTTGTCCCATAAATGCTTTGCCTATTTCTCTCCTTAATGTACTTTTTCAGACTGTACTCCTTCACCCCTCCTCTTCCCATACTGTATCTGGTATTCACAACCATTTACTATGTTTCTATATCCTTTAGTCATTCTGTTTTGGTCATACAGTGCGTGCATTTGGTATATATTGAGTGGAGAAATACGATGACTCTCCTTTACAGCCTGGTGTGCTTGACTCAACAGGAAATCTTCCATATTCATCCACTTTCTGTCAAAAGCCAGGATCTTGTTGTTTTTTTATGGTTGAGTAGTATTCCATAGAGTATATATGCGATAGTTTTTTCATCCATTTATCTGTTCATGGGCATTTGGACTGGTTCCATGTCTTAGCAATTGTGAATAATGCCACAATAAACATCGATGTGCAAGCACTTTTTAGATGAAGAATTCTTCTGTCCTTTGGATAGATACCAAGGAGTGGGATTGCTGGATCACAAAGTTCTATTTGTAGATTTTTGAGGAATATTCAAATTGTTTTCCACAGTGGCTGGACCAATTTATATTCCCACCATCAGTGTAAAAGAGTTCCCCTTTCAACACACCCCCACCAGCACTTATCATTTTTAGTTTTTTAATCTTAGTCATTCTGATTGGGATTAGGTGGTATCTCTTGGTGGTTATGATCTGCATCTCCCTTACAATGAGGGATGTTGAGCATTTTATTTTTCAAATACTTTTTGACTATTTGTATGTCTTCCTTAGAGTGTGATTTTTTTTCAACTCATTCTCCCATCTTTTAATATCGGGACAGCTGCTTTTGTTCCTTGTGCCTTCTGGTGATCAGTCTCATATCTGACGCATAGGTTAGAAAAATATTTTCCTATTCTGAGGGCTGTTGATTCATACTAATTACTGTGTCTTTTGCCATGCAGAAACTTCTTAATGTGATGTAATCTCACATGTCTATTTTTGGGATTATTAACTTTAATAACTTTATTAATTTTGATTTCCCCAAAGCACAGTTAACAATTCTTTGCCTACCTAATGTCTCCCAGAGTTTCCCCAGTGTTTTCTATCAGCAGGTTTATACTTTGAGGTCTTAGGTTTAGATCTTTGATCCAGTTTAAGTTGATTTTTGGTAATGGTAAGATGTAGGTGTTCAGATTTATCTTTCTGCAGGTGGGTATCCAGTTTTTCCAGCACCATTTGCTGAAGAGGTATTTCCTTTTCCCACTGGATTGACTGGGACCCTTTGTCAAAAATCAGTTGGCTGTGGGGGAACCAGCAGTTAGCGTAATGGCTATGTCACTGGACTCCCATGTAGTTGACTGTGGTTCACGTCCTGGACCCGGTGACTTAAAAACTCACGCCGGGCGCGTGTGCGTGCGTGCCCAAGATGCCGAGAGGAGAATGGAGGAGAAGGGATTGTGGTGTGACCATCCCCCCTGGGGGGTGATTTCTCACTTTCTGTCTCTATGTCTCTCTCTGTCTGGCGAGCGCACGCGCCCTATAGCGAAAAACCTCTCCAAAAAAAAAAAATCAGTTGGCTGTATGTTTGAGAGTTTATTTCAGGGGACTCTATTCTGTTCCATCGGTCCACCTGTCTATTTCTATGCCAATACCATGCTGTTTTTTTATCACCAGAGCTTTGTAGTCTATTTTTGGGTTAGGGAGTTAGATGCTGCCCACTTGTGCAGAATTGCTTTGGTAATACGAGGTATTTCATGATTCCAGGCAAATTGTATGATTGTCTTTTTTAGATCTGTGAAGAATGCCTCTAGTACTTTGATTGGGATTGCATTAAATTTGTAGATTAATTTGGATAGAATTGCCATTTTGATTATATTAATTCTTCCAATCCAGGAACATGGAATGTCCTTCCATGTTTCTGTGTCATTTTCAATTTCTTTTTTAACTTCTTTGAGTTTTCCTTTTGGAGATCTTTATCTTCTTTGGTTAATTTTAATCTATACTAATTGTGGGTATCATAAATGAAATTACCTTTTTGTAGTTCTATGCCTGTCTGCCTGCTTTTTGTATATAGAAGTGATACAGATTTCTGTATGTAGATTTTATATTCTGCAACTTTTCTTGTATTACTTCCTGGATTTTTTTCATGGATACGATTAGATCTTCTGTTTATACAATTATATCATTTGTAAATAGAGATAGTTTCACCTCATCTTTTCCTATTTGAATGCCTTTTATTTTATTCCCTTTTTTTTTTGAATTGGTGAGGAATTGCAGTACTGTACTGAAAAGAAGTAGAGAAAGTGGGTATCCTTGTCTTGTACTAGTTTTTAGTGGAAAAGCTTTCAGCTTTTCTCCATTCAGGATGATGTTGGCTATGGGTTTTTCATAGGTAGCTTTTATTGTGTTGAGAAATTATCCTTCTATGCCAATTTTTCTGAGAGTCTTGATCATGAAAGGTTGTTGTAGTTTATCAAATGCTTTCTCTGCATCAATTGATATTATCATATGTATTTTATGTTTCTTTCTGTTAATATGGTGGATTACATTTATGGTTTTTCATATGTTGTACCAACCTTGCATCCCTGGAATAAAGCTTATCCGGTTGTGATGTATAATATGTTTTATAAGTTGTTGGATATGATTTGCTAGTATTTGGTTGAGAATCTTTGTCTATATTCATCAGAGATATTGGTCTATAGTTTTCCTTCCTTGACCTGTTCTTATCTGTTTTAAGGATAAGGGTGATAGAGGCTTCATAGAATGAATTAAGGAGAGCTTCATCCTTTTGGATCTTTGGAAATAATTTGAGTATAATGATTATTAAGTCTTTTTAAAAAGTTTTCTTAGAATTAAGAAGACTTTTCTTTGTTGGGTGGTTAATTATTTCTGATTCAATCTCCTGTCTTTTTATGGACCTATTACAACTTTATATCCTTCTGGCTCAATCTTGGTAGATTATGTGTGTCCAGGAATTTGTCCATCTCATCCAGATTTTCTTTTTTTTTTCCCTATAGTTGTTCATAGTATCCTCTCATGATGTTTTGTATTCCTATTATGTCTGTTATATTGCCTGCTTCATTGCAAATTTAATTTACCTGCTTCTTTTCTCTCCTCTTCTTTTTTAAAAATAGTTTTCTATAGTGCACATTTGCTTGCCAGGGAGAGACAGAGGAAGAGGGAATGTGAGAAGTCATTCTCAAGGGTATGGCTACCCCACAATCTTTTCTTCTCCATTCTCCTCCCAGGATTTTGTGCACACATTCATATGCACCAGACATAATTATCAAGTCACCAAGTCTGGAACTCGAACTGCAGTCGGAAATGTGGGATACAGCACCTTTACCACCTGCCAGCCCCAGGAATTTTTTTAAATTTAACTGTACATTGTATTCAGAAGATTCACTTTAGGGCCAGCTGGATCTGTGATAGTTAAGGCACCTGGATTCTACATGGCCAACTGTTTTCTTTGAGTCCTGGACCCAGCAACGTGAAAAATACATCAGGCATGTGTATGTGCACCAAAATCCCAAAATGAAAAAGAGACTGTAGCATAACCATGCTCATGAAAGAATGTTTTCTAATCTCTCTCTCTCTCTCTCTCTCTCTCTCTCTCTCTCCTCTCTCTCTCTCTCTCTCCCTTTCTCTGGTGACCATATCCACCATTTGACAAGTTGATAAAATATTTGAAAACAAGATTCACTTAGATGCAAGTATACAAGTAAATTGATAATAAAATAATACAAAAGATATACAGCATGCAAATAGTAATCAAGGGAAAGAAAGAAAAAAAAGGTGAGTAGGTGGCTATAGTCATATTAGACAAAATATACTTGAAGAAAAAAGTTATTACAAAGTAAAAAAAAACATTATATATTTATGAAAGTGTCAATTTAAAAAAATTTTTTTTAGAGATTTTTGATATAGAGTGCATGTGCTTGCTAGAGAGACAGAGAGGAGACAGAAACTGAGAAATCACCCCCTTCTCTAACAACTCTGCATCTCTTCTTCTCTATTCTCTTTTCGGGATTTTGTGCACACATACACATGCACCTGGCATGTTTCAAATTGCCAGGTGTGGGACTCAATCCATGGTTGACCTTGTGGGAGTTCAGTGACGTAACCGGTACACCATCTGCTGGCCCCAGAAAAAATATTAGAAGTATAAGCACATGTACCTGACAAAGAGCCCCAAGTACATGAAGGAAAAACTGAGAGGAATGAAAGAGTCAAAGAGACAGAGTAGCAGCAAACATAGGCAGCCTGAGCCTAAGCAGCCCAAGCAACCTGTGCTGCCTAGGCAAACTGAGCAAATTTATTTATAGGGCAAAGCAACACCACATATATGTGACATTTCATAGATAAATTGATGTTTTACAGACAATAGGAAGCAGGTAACAAATCTATAAGGGTTTAGACATACTGAGTCAGCATATCTCTTGGTTATGTACATATAAAAAAGAAATCCCAATAAGCTTATCTAGTAAAGAGAAGCCTTGCTGCAAGTGTGGGGAGGATACTTTTTTGCAAACATCATAGGGGTGTTGATAAGGACATAGAAGCTTACAGAGGCAGAGCAGGGGTTAGCCTTTGAAAATTGGGGTCAGGATGCTTCCTAAATTCCATCAGATGTATCTGTGGAGGGACCCTGGAAAATTCCACCCTTTGCTCTGCCTACAGTAAGGGTCAAGGAAAGGACAAGCTGTAAGGTTTTGCTATAGCTTAATGGGACAGGTGATGTTGGCTCAGAACATATTCCCACATCCTTGGGGCTTTTCTCTGAACATGTCCCTATATTGCTCTCAAAAATGAATAAAACAACTAGACAGAAGAAAAATTAAGAAATACAGGACTAAACCACACTAAGCCAACAAAAATCTGACATCTATAGAACACTCTTCTCAAGAATAGCAGAATACACAATTTTCTCAAATACACATTGATTATTCTCTAAGATAAACAATATGTAAACCACCAAACAAGTAGATATAAATTTTGAAATGTTAAATGTATACAGTGTATGCTCTCTGAGTACAATGTAATAAAACTAGAAATTAATAATAGAAAGAAAATGGAAAATTTTCAAGTATGTGTATAACAAACAACACATTTTTAGACAACTATAGTCAATAATCAAAAGGGAAATTAAAAAATACTTTGAGATGAATGAAAATTAAAACGCAACACATTGAAACTTATGGGATGCAGTAAAAGGAGGACTCTGTGGCAGGAGGAATTTAGAGCTGTAAATGACCACATTTAAAATAAAATAGATCCAAATCAATGATCAGAAACATGTTTTTACACATTAATAACTAGAAAAAATAGATCAAAGGTGAGAGTAAGAAAAAATAATAAATATTAAAGTGTAGATAGCAAAAAGGAATAAAGAAAACCACCAATCCCTTTCTTTCTTTTTCTTTCTTTCTTTCTTTCTTTTCTTTCTTTCTTCTTTCTTTTTCTTTCTTTCTCTTTCTTTCTTTCTCTTTCTTCTCTTTCTTTCTTTCTGTCATTTTAGGAATAAAAGCAGAAGTGATAAACTTTTAGTTACATGGAGCAAGAAATAATAAAAAGAAGACTCATACTACTAAAGTCAGAAATTAAAATCAGGATTCTACTATAGGCCTTACAGAAATAAAAAATAATAATGATAGAATACTTATGAATAGTTATACACACAAAAATATTAAATAATCTAGATGAAATGTATAGATTCCTGAAAATATATAAAATGTGATTTAAGAGAATATAGAAAATTTGAATATATCTATAATAATGAAGAAGATTAAGTGAGCAATTAAATAGTTTTCAGTAGGGGACCAGCAGGTGGTGTGGTGGTTAAGGTGCTGGACACTCCCACATTGCCAACCACAGTTTGAGTCCCAGATCTGATAACTTGCTTTCCCACTTTCCCTTTCTATCTCTAGTCAAATTAAAATAAATGAATGAATAAATAATTAAAATAAAATAAGTATTTTTCTCAAAAAAGATTTCAATAAAGAAAATTCCCAGACTAGACATCTTGTGTTGAATCCAACCAAATACTAAAACAAACCAAAACAAAACAATAAAACCTTATGACAATACTTTTCAAAAACTTCCAAAAATAAAAGACAAGAGGCTACTTATTTTTTTTTTTAAGTATGAAAGCACCCACTCCGTTTATTTACTGACAAAATTACAGAAATAATCATGGTGGATATCTTAGTTCATCCTTTTAATAAGTCTATTGATCTGGTTTTCCCTATTGCCAGCATTTTGACCTTTTACAAAATGGCTGTTGTTCTTCTATATGCCATCTCATGAAGAAGATAATTTGAAGGGTCACAGAAAATCATTTGAAGGGTCATCTTTTCCTTCTTTGAAGCATTTTCCAACTGTATAGATTACATGAATCAGATCTTCCAAGCCGACGATATCAAATTTACCAAGATATTAAGCAATCAATGAGTTTTCTGTCAAAGCAATTCACTTCTTATTGATTTTGCCATAACCACGCTTGTAGATCAGTTCATTTATTGACTTCAGGTACAGGTACTCCCACACAATATATGGTTCTACAATTATCAGTATGTTAATTGAGGCCTTGTTAAGCTTAATGAAAGTGCCATTGCAGATCTGGCAAAGACAAAGAAGCAGTAACACCTTTCAAACCTTTGGGCTCACTCCATTGACATCTCTGATCCTGATGACAAACACCAGTTAGGGCTCTGCAGTTATATAGAAGTTGCAAGATTTTCTTGCCATCCTGGCCATTTGACTCTAATTTTGTACATCTACCTATATTCCTTATTTTTTTAATTTATTAATTTATTTTTCTTTTTTTAACATTAATATGCTATAGATGATTACAGTATACAAACTGAATTTTTCATCCAAAATCCACTCTACCCTGCCCAACCCCCCTCCCATTGTCTCTGGTATCCATGATTGCTTTCTATGCCTTTCCCCCCCATTTAATTGATTTGCTAATGAACTTAATTTGTCTAAATATTTGCAATAGCAAGCACAGCTGATATATACATATACAAGAACCCATGTATGACTTTAGGCATAAACCTCAGTGAATAGAACGAACATACTATAAAATAGTACCTAGCTGGGGCTATACAGCTTACTGTGGTCATCAAATACACAGTTTGTTCTTTAATTTTGGTAACAGTTTTAGTATTTTTTTCTCTAATTTTTTTTAATTTACATTCATTCTCTGAGCATCATCACAACATACTAAATGTAGTTTCTCCTCTAGAGTAAACTGCATAGTGGCTTAATCATGCATGT
>NW_006203938.1:16714-32260 GCF_000334495.1 Tupaia belangeri chinensis
TTTGCCATTATGAATGTTCTGAATTCTTTATCAAACATTTCCATGATTTCAATTGAACTGTGTGTGGATGAAGAGGCGCTATCCATTTCCCTTGAGGGAGAGGTATTGTCCTGCTTACACATATTTCTTGTGGACCTACAGTGATTTCTAGTCATCTGGAGGATGGTCAGTTTCTTCCCAAACTTGGAAGTTCAATCAGAGGGTCGAGGAGTGTGCAGAAAAGGAAGCAGAGAGAGGGAAACAATACCAAAAAAAAAAAAAAAAAACAGAGAAAAAGAAGAAAAACATTTTAAATAAATCTAAAAAAATAATATTCAAAAAATTTCAATAAAACTCAAAAATTAGAAGACTACAAGCTGCGCTTGAGGGCTGCATGAAATGGATAGATTGCAGTAGCCATGGAACTGTCTGTCTCTTGAAGAAGGGCTGTTCTGGGAGGAGGAGAGGGGAATATTAAAAAGATAAAGGCCTAGGAGGGGTCAAAGGGCCCTGTAAAATGCCTCACCTTAAAAATTCTAAAAAGCAAACATTAAAAAAAAGAGAGAGAGGGAGAGAGAGAACAAAGACAGAGGGAGAGAGAGACAAAGACTGATACAGAGACAAGAGACTTAAAAGGGGCCTTCATACCTCACGAGTTTTATATGCTAGAGGCCCAGTTATCAGTGGGACAGCTTCTTTTCTCCCAAAATGCCCACATCTCAGGAGCCATGGAGCTGTCTGTCTTTGAAGAAGGGCTGTTCTGTTCCCTCTGCCACTCCTGGGTTGGGAGGAATAGGGGATTATTAACAAGATAAAGGGCTAGGAGGGCCCAAAAAGCCCTGTAAAATTCCTCACCTTTAAAAATTATAAAAAGCAAAAATTTTTTAAAAAAAGAGAGAATGAGAGAGAGGACAGAGACAGAGGTAGAGAGAGACAAAGACTGATACAGAGAGAAGAGACTTGAAAGGGGTCTTCCTACCACGTGAGTTTTGTATCCAGGAGGCCCAGTTATCAGTGGGACATCTTCCTTTCTCCCAAAATGGCTAGATTGCAGGAGCCATGGAGCTGTCTTTCACTTGAAGTAGAGCTGTACTGTACCCTCTGCCTCTCCTGGATTGGGAGGAGGAGAAGCGATTATTAACAAGATAAAGGGCTAGGAGGGCCCAAAGGGCCCTGTAAAATGTGTCACCTTAAAAAATTCTAAAAAGCAAAAATTGAAAAGAGAGAGAGAGGACAGAGAAAGAGGTAGAGAGAGACAAAGACAGATACAGAGTCAGGATACTTGAAAGGGGTTTTCCTACCACGTGAGTTTTGCATGCTGGAGGCCCAGTTATCACTGGGACATCTTCCTTTCTCCTAAAATGGCTAGATCGCAGGAGCCATGGAGCTGTATGTCTCTTTAAGAAGGGCTGTTCTGTTCACTCTCCCTTCCTGGGTTGGAAGGAGGAAAGGGATTATTAACAAGATAAAGGGTTGGAGGGCCCAAAGGGCCCTGTAAAATGACTCATCTTAAAAAATTCTAAAAAGCAAAAATTAAAGAAAAAAAAAGAGAGAGAGAGAGGACAGAGAAAGAGGTAGAGAGAGACAAAGACTGATAAGGAGACAGAAGACTTAAAAGGGGTCTTCCTACCACACAAGTTTTGTATGTTGGAGGCCCAGTTATCAGTGAGACATCTTCCTTTTTCCCAAAATAGCTAGATCGCAGGAGCGATGGAGCTGTCTGACTCTTGAAAAAGGGCTGTTCTATTACCTCTGCCTCTCCTGGGTTGGGAGGAGGAGAGGGGACTATTAACAAGATAAAGGGCTAGGAGAGCACATGGGCCCTGTAAAATGCCTCACTTTAAACAATTCTAAAAAGAAAAAAAAATTAAAAAGAGAGAGAGAGAGGACAGAGACAGAGGTAGAGAGAGACAAAGACTGACATAGAGAGAGTAGACTTGAAAGGGATCTTCCAACCATGCGAGTTTTGTATGCTGGAGGCCAAGTTATAAGTGGGAAATCTTCCGTTCTCACAAAACGGCAAGATCACAAGAGCCATGGAGCAGTCTGTCTGTTGAAGAAGGCCTGTTCTGTTTCCTCTGCCTCTCCTGGGTTGGAAGAAGGAGAGGGGATTATTAACAAGATAAAGGGCTAGGAGGGCTAAAAGGGCCCTATAAAATGCCTAATCTTAAACAGTTCTAAAAAGCAAAAATTAAAAAAAAAAGAGAGAGAGAGGACAGAGTCAGAGTTAGAGAGAAACAAAAACTGATACAGAGACAGGAGACTTGAAAGGGGTCTTCCTACTACGCAAGTTTTGTATGCCAGAGGCCCAGTTATCAATGGGACATCTTCCTTTTTCCCAGAATGACTAGATCACAGGAGCCATAAAGCTGTCTGTCTCTTGAAGAAGGGCTGTTCTGGGATGAGCTCTGCCTCCCCTGGGTTGGGAGGAGGAGAGAGGATTATTAACAAGAAAAAGGGCTAGGGGACACAAAAGGCTCTGTAAAATGCCTCACCTTAAAAAATTCTAAAAAGCAAATATTTAAAAGAAGAGAGAGCGTGAGAGAGAGGACAGAAACAGAGGTAGGGAGAGACAAAGACAGATACAGAGACAGGAGATTTGAAAGGGGTCTTCCTAACATGTGAGTTTTTTATGCTGGAAGCCCAGTTATCAGTGGGACATCTTTATTTCTTCCAAGAAGGCTAGATTACAAAAGTCATGGAGCTGTCTGTCTGCTGAAGAAGGGCTGTTCTGTTCCCTCTGCCTCCCCTGGGTTGGGAAGAGGAGAGGGGATTATTAACAAGATAAAGGGCTAGGAGAGCACAAAGGGCCTTGTAAAATGCCTCACCTTAAAAATTTCTAAAAAGCAAATATTAAAATAAAAAAAGAGTGAGAGAGGAGTGAGGCAGAGGTAGAGACAGACTTAGACAGATACAGGAACAGGAAACTTGAAAGGAGTCTTCCTATCATGCAAGTTTTGTATGCTGGAGGACCAGTTATCAGTGGGACATCTTCCTTTCTCCCAGAATTGCTAGATCACAAGAGCCATGGAGCTGTCCATCTCTTGAAGAAGGGCTGTTCTGTTTCATCTGCCTCCCCTGGGTTGGGAGAAGGAGAGGGGATTATTAATAAGAAAAAGGGCTAGGAGGGCCCATAAGGCTCTGTAAAATGCCTCACCTTAAAAAATTCTAAAAACCAAATATTTAAAAAAAAAAAGAGAGTGAGAGAGAGGACAGAGACAGAGGTAGAGAAAGAGAAAGACTGATACAGAGACAGGATACTTGAAAGGGGTCTTCCTACCACACGAGTTTTGAATGCTGGAGGACTAGTCATCAGTGGGACATCTTCCTTTCTCCCAAACTGGCTAGATCACAGGAGCCATGGAGCTGTCTGTCTCTTGAAGAAAGGATGTTCTGTTCCCTCTGCCTCTCCGTGGTTGGGAGGAGGAGTGGGGATAATTAACAAGATAAAGGGCTAGGAGGGCCCAAAGGGCCCTGTAAAATGCCTCACCTTACAAAATTCTAAAAAGCAAATATATTTAAATTAAAAAATAGCGAGAGAGGAGTGAGGCAGAGATAGAGAGAGACTAAGACTGATACAGGGACAGAGACTTGAAAGGGGTCTTCCTACCATGCCAGTTTTGTATGATGGAAGCCCAGTTATCAGTGGGACATCTTCCTTTCTCCCAAAATGGCTAGATCACAGGATCCATGGAGCTGTCTCTCTCTTGAAGAAAGGCTGTTCTGTTCCCTCTGCCTCTCCATGGTTGGGAGGAGGACTGGGAATTATTAACAAGATAAAGGGCTAGGAGGGCCTAAATGGCCCTGTAAAATGCCTCACCTTAAAAAATTCTAAAAAGCAAAAAGTAAAAACAAAGAGAGAGAGAGAGAGAGAACAGAGACAGAGGTAGAGAGAGAGCACTTTTGACAATTTGGGTCTTCCTAGCACACGAGTTTTGCATGCTGGAGGTCCAGTTATCAGTGGGACATCTTCCTTTCTCTCAAAATGGCTAGATCGCAAGAGCCATGGAGCTGTCTGTCTGTTGAAGAAGTGCTGTTCTCTTCCCTCTGCCTCTCCTGGGTTCAGAGGAGGAGAAGGGATTATTAACAAGATAAAGGGCTAGTAGGGCTCAAAGGGCCCTGTAAAATGCCTCACCTTAAATAGTTCTTAAAAGCAAAAATTTAAAAAGAAAAGAGAAAGAGTACAGAGTCAGAGTTGGAGAGAGACAAAGCTGATACAGAGATAGGAGATTTGAAAGGGGTCTTCCTACCACGTGAGTTTTGTATGCTGGTGGCCCTGTTATCAGTGGGACATCTTCCTTTCTCCCAAAATGGCTAGATCGCAGGAGCCATGAAGCTGTCTATGTGTTGAAGAAGGGCCCTTCTGTTCCCTCTGCCTCTCTTGAGTTGGGAGGAGGAGAGGGGATTATTAACAAGATAAAGGGCTAGGAGGGCCCAAAGGGCCCTGTAAAATGCCTCGCCTTAAAAAATTCTAAAAAGCAAAAACTAAAAAAGAGAAAGAGAGTGAGAGAGAGAACCGAGACAAAGGTAGAGAGAGACAAAGACTGATACAGAGACAGGAGACTTGAAAAGGGTCTTCCTACCACGTGAGTTTTGTATGCTGGAGGCCCAGTTATCAATGGGACATCTTTCTTTCTCCAAAAATGTCTAGATCACAGGGCTAATGGAGTTGTATGCCTCATGAAGAATGGCTGTTCTGTTCCCTCTGTCTCTCTTGGCTAAAAAAGAGAAAGAGAGTGAGAGAGAGAACCGAGACAAAGGTAGAGAGAGACAAAGACTGATACAGAGACAGGAGACTTGAAAAGGGTCTTCCTACCACGTGAGTTTTGTATGCTGGAGGCCCAGTTATCAATGGGACATCTTTCTTTCTCCAAAAATGTCTAGATCACAGGGCTAATGGAGTTGTATGCCTCATGAAGAATGGCTGTTCTGTTCCCTCTGTCTCTCTTGGGTTGGGAGAAGGAGAGGGGATTATTAAGATGATAAAGGGCTAGGAGGGCCCAAAGGGCCCTGTAAAATGCCTCACATCAAACAGTTCTAAAAAGCAAAAATTTAAAAAAAGGAGAGAGAGATGACAGAGTCAGAGTTAGAGAGAGACAAAGACAGATACAGAAATAGGAGACTTGACAGGGGTCTTCCTACCATGCGAGTTTTGTATGCCGGAGGACAAGTTATCAGTGGGACATCTTCCTTTCTCCCAAAATGACTAGATTGCATGAGCTATGGAGCTGTCTGTCTCTTGAAGAAGGGCTGTTCTGTTCCCTCTGCCTCTCCTGAGTTGGGAGGTGGAAAGGGGAATATTAACAAGATAAAGGGCTAGGAGGGCCCAAAGGGCCCTGTACAATGCCTCACCTTAAAAAATTCTAAAAAGCAAATATTAAAATAAAAAAAGAGCGAGAGAGGAGTGAGGCAGAGGTAGAGAGAAACTAAGACTGATACGGGGACAGGAGACTTGAAAGGGGTCTTCCTACTACGTGAGTTTTATATGCTGGAGGCCCAGTTATCACTGGGACATCTTCCTTTCTCCCAAAATGGCTAGAGTGCAGGGGATATGGAGCTGTCTGTCTCTTGAAGAATGGCTGATCTGTTACCTCTGCCTCTCCTGAGTTCAGAGGAGGAGAGGGGATTATTAACCAGATAAAGTGCTAGGAGGGCCCAAAGTGCCCTGTAAAATACCTCACCTTAAAAAATTCTAAAAAGCAAAAATTAAAAAAATGAGAGGTTGAGAGAGGAGAGAGACAGAGGTAGAGAGAGACAAAGACTGATACAGAGACAGGAGACTTGAAAGGGGTCATCCCACCTTGCAAGTTTTGGATGCTGGAGGCCCAGTTATCAGTGGGACATCTTCCTTTCTCCCTAAATGTCTAGATCGCAGGGGCCATGGAGCTGTTTGTCTCTTGAAGAAGGGCTGTTCTGTTTCCTCTGCCTCTCCTGTGTTGGGATTAGGAGAGGGGATTATTAACAAGATAAAGGGCTAGGAGGGGCCAAAGGGCCTTGTAAAATGACTCACCTTAAAAAATTCTAAAAATCAAAATTAAAAAAAAGAGTGAGAGAGAGAGAGAGAGGACAGAGACAGAGGTTGAGAGAAACAAAGACTGATGCATAGACAGGAGACTTGAAAGGGGTCTTCCTACCACACTAATTTTGTATGCTGGAGGCCCAGTTATAAGTGGGACATCTTCCTTTCTCCCAAAATGGCTAGATCACAGGAGCCATGGAGCTGTCTGTCTCTTGAAGAACGGCTGTTCTGTTCCCTTTGCCTCTCCTGTGTTGGGAGGAAGAGAGGGGATTATTAACTAGATAAAGGGCTAGGAGGGCCCTAAGGGTTCTGTAAAATGCCTCACCTTAAAAAATTTTAAAAATTAAAAATTAAAAAAAAAGAGATATATAGATAGAGGACATAGACAGAGGTATAGAGAGACAAAGACTTATACAGAGAGATATATAGATAGAGGATAGAGACAGAGGTATAGAGAGACAAAGACTTATACAGAGACAGGAGACTTGAAAGGGGTCTTCCTACCATGCAAGTTTTGTATCCTGTAGGCCCAGTTATCAGTGGGACATCTTCCTTTCTCCCAAAATGACTAGATCGCAGGAGCCTTGGAGCTGTCTGTCTCTTGAAAAAAGGCTGTTCTTACATCTACCTATTTTCCTTATGATAGTGGTTTGTTTTTTCCTTCTTGGCTTTCAAAGCATCTTTTGAGCAAACTTCTTTCTCAGGTTCTTGATCATCAGCCCTTCAATATTTCTTTGCTTTTTCTTAAGGGTTTTTGGAACAGTAGGAAGCATTTTTTTGGTGGCTTCTGCCACAGCAAGGACCTTTTCTTATTTTACGTTACAGTAAGAACCTTATTTTTCTTCTCTTGAACACTCTCCATTGGTCCAGCCAGAAAAAAAGGATGAGAGGCTACTTCTTAATGCATTCTGTGTGGCCAGCATTACCCTGCCACCAAGGTCAAAGAACACAAGAAAACTATAGATCATTGTCCCTTATGAATATATTTGCAAAAATCCTCAACAAAATATAGAAAATAGAGTGTAGCAACATATTAAAATTATATATAATCTACAAAGATAGATAGATACAAACCAGTAAATCATGATGTCTCATCATGAGTGAAGCCCAACACCCCAGGTTTGCATTTGAAAGTGCAGCCTGGCCTCCACACCACCTTGCCCACTTCTTGAGCCTTGCCTCCCCAGTGGGATACATGGGTTTGTGTTCCAGCAGGCGTCTCACCATGAGTGAAGCCTAACACCCAGGTTTGCCTTTGGAACTTGCAGCTTAGTGGCCCATGTGTTGTGCCCAGCACCACACACAATTTGAGCTTATTCATACTTAGCTCAACTTCAGTTCATCAGCAAGTGAAAGGTTGGTAGAAGAACCAATCACCTGTAGCTACCTATGTAATCTTTATCTGCTCTGATCTGGAACAGAAAGCCCTCTAACAGGAACAAACCTAGAATTTAAATGTGATAACCTCTATTCCAATACTTCTGAATCTACTCTACTAAATGGGAATAAGTGAATATTACATGGGATGACCAAAAACCAGTGCAGAGAGAGAAGAAATATGAAAAGATAAGGAAATAATTCTCTTTCTAGGGGACACAATAACCCCTCACCAACAAATCACAGCACAAAAAAAAAAATCATAGAAATGTCAGAAAAAGAATTCTGAATATTCATTGTGACAAAACTCAGTAAGATGCCAGAGAAAACAATCAATTCCAAAATATAAGAAAATTAATCCAGAACATGAAAAATGAATTCCTTATAAAGATAAACATCCCCCCCAAATAAACCAAACAGAACTTCTGGAAATAAAGGTATAATACACAAAATTAATATTTTTTGAGAGGTTTTCACTATAGGGTCCGTGCGCTCGCCAGACAGACAGAGAGAGACATAGAGACAGAAAACAAGAAATCACCCCCCAGGGGGGATGATAACACCACAATCCCTTCTCCTCCATTCTCCTCTCAGGATCTTGGGCACACACGCACACGTGCCCAGCGTGAGTTCTAAGCCTCCAGGTTCAGGACACAAACCACGGTCAACTACGTGGGATTCCAGCGACATAACCATTATGCTAACTGTTGGTTCCCAAAATCAATATTTCTCTTGAAAGCATTAACAGTGAAAAGTATCATGCAGAAGAAAAAAATGTGTGACCTTGAAGATAATCTGAACCCCTGATAATCTGTCACCATTAACAAAATCAACTCAAAGTGTATCAAAGTTGTAAACTTAAGACCACAAACTATAAAACTGCTGGTGAAAAACACTGGAGAAACTCTAAAAGACATAGGGATAGGCAAAGATTTCTTAAGCAGTATCCCCAAAGAACAGGCAATAATTCCCAAAATATGTGGGATTACATCAGATTAAGAAGTTTGTTCACAGCAAAGGACACTGTAATTAGTGTGAATTGACAACCCTCAGAATGGGAGAGAATTTTTGTTAATTGTTCCTCAGATAAGAGATTGATAACCAGAATACACAGAGAACTCAAATAGCTTACCTGGAAGAAAATTATTAAGCCAATTAAATAATGGGAAAATGAGCTGAATAAATAACTATCTAAGGAAGACATATGAGCAGACAAAAAGCATATGAAAAAATAGTTAACAGCTCTCATTATAAGGGAGATACAGATCAAAACCACAATGAGATACCACATAGTCCCAGTCAGAATGGTGAAAATAAAAAGAAAAAAGAAAAAGAAAAGATAATTGCTGGAGGGGTTGTGGTGAAAGGAGAACATTCCTACATTTTTCATGAGAATGTAAATTGGTCCAGCCACTGTGGAGAACAATATGAATGTTCCTGAAAGACCTTCAAATAGAACTACCATATGATCCAGCAATTCCAGATAAAGGGCTAAGAGGGCCCTAAGGGTTCTGTAAAATGCCTCACCTTAAAAAATTTTAAAAATTAAAAATTAAAAAAAAAGAGATATATAGATAGAGGACATAGACAGAGGTATAGAGAGACAAAGACTTATACAGAGACAGGAGACTTGAAAGGGGTCTTCCTACCATGCAAGTTTTGTATCCTGTAGGCCCAGTTATCAGTGGGACATCTTCCTTTCTCCCAAAATGACTAGATCGCAGGAGCCTTGGAGCTGTCTGTCTCTTGAAAAAAGGCTGTTCTTACATCTACCTATTTTCCTTATGATAGTGGTTTGTTTTTTCCTTCTTGGCTTTCAAAGCATCTTTTGAGCAAACTTCTTTCTCAGGTTCTTGATCATCAGCCCTTCAATATTTCTTTGCTTTTTCTTAAGGGTTTTTGGAACAGTAGGAAGCATTTTTTTGGTGGCTTCTGCCACAGCAAGGACCTTTTCTTGTTTTACGTTACAGTAAGAACCTTATTTTTCTTCTCTTGAACACTCTCCATTGGTCCAGCCAGAAACAAAGGATGAGAGGCTACTTCTTAATGCATTCTGTGTGGCCAGCATTACCCTGCCACCAAGGTCAAAGAACACAAGAAAACTATAGATCATTGTCCCTTATGAATATATTTGCAAAAATCCTCAACAAAATATAGAAAATAGAGTGTAGCAACATATTAAAATTATATATAATCTACAAAGATAGATAGATACAAACCAGTAAATCATGATGTCTCATCATGAGTGAAGCCCAACACCCCAGGTTTGCATTTGAAAGTGCAGCCTGGCCTCCACACCACCTTGCCCACTTCTTGAGCCTTGCCTCCCCAGTGGGATACATGGGTTTGTGTTCCAGCAGGCGTCTCACCATGAGTGAAGCCTAACACCCAGGTTTGCCTTTGGAACTTGCAGCTTAGTGGCCCATGTGTTGTGCCCAGCACCACACACAATTTGAGCTTATTCATACTTAGCTCAACTTCAGTTCATCAGCAAGTGAAAGGTTGGTAGAAGAACCAATCACCTGTAGCTACCTATGTAATCTTTATCTGCTCTGATCTGGAACAGAAAGCCCTCTAACAGGAACAAACCTAGAATTTAAATGTGATAACCTCTATTCCAATACTTCTGAATCTACTCTACTAAATGGGAATAAGTGAATATTACATGGGATGACCAAAAACCAGTGCAGAGAGAGAAGAAATATGAAAAGATAAGGAAATAATTCTCTTTCTAGGGGAAAAAATAACCCCTCACCAACAAATCACAAAATCATAGAAATGTCAGAAAAAGAATTCTGAATATTCATTGTGACAAAACTCAGTAAGATGCCAGAGAAAACAATCAATTCCAAAATATAAGAAATTTAATCCAGAACATGAAAAATGAATTCCTTATAAAGACAAACATCCCCCCCAAATAAACCAAACAGAACTTCTGGAAATAAAGGTATAATACACAAAATTAATATTTTTTGAGAGGTTTTCACTATAGGGTCCTTGCGCTCGCCAGACAGACAGAGAGAGACATAGAGACAGAAAACAAGAAATCACCCCCCAGGGGGGATGATAACACCACAATCCCTTCTCCTCCATTCTCCTCTCAGGATCTTGGGCACACACGCACACGTGCCCAGCGTGAGTTCTAAGCCTCCAGGTTCAGGACACAAACCACGGTCAACTACGTGGGATTCCAGCGACATAACCATTATGCTAACTGTTGGTTCCCAAAATCAATATTTCTCTTGAAAGCATTAACAGTGAAAAGTATCATGCAGAAGAAAAAAATGTGTGACCTTGAAGATAATCTGAACCCCTGATAATCTGTCACCATTAACAAAATCAACTCAAAGTGTATCAAAGTTGTAAACTTAAGACCACAAACTATAAAACTGCTGGTGAAAAACACTGGAGAAACTCTAAAAGACATAGGGATAGGCAAAGATTTCTTAAGCAGTATCCCCAAAGAACAGGCAATAATTCCCAAAATATGTGGGATTACATCAGATTAAGAAGTTTGTTCACAGCAAAGGACACTGTAATTAGTGTGAATTGACAACCCTCAGAATGGGAGAGAATTTTTGTTAATTGTTCCTCAGATAAGAGATTGATAACCAGAATACACAGAGAACTCAAATAGCTTACCTGGAAGAAAATTATTAAGCCAATTAAATAATGGGAAAATGAGCTGAATAAATAACTATCTAAGGAAGACATATGAGCAGACAAAAAGCATATGAAAAAATAGTTAACAGCTCTCATTATAAGGGAGATACAGATCAAAACCACAATGAGATACCACATAGTCCCAGTCAGAATGGTGAAAATAAAAAGAAAAAAGAAAAAGAAAAGATAATTGCTGGAGGGGTTGTGGTGAAAGGAGAACATTCCTACATTTTTCATGAGAATGTAAATTGGTCCAGCCACTGTGGAGAACAATATGAATGTTCCTGAAAGACCTTCAAATAGAACTACCATATGATCCAGCAATTCCACTCTTGAGTATCTACCCAAAGGACAGTAGAAAGCTCAGTTGGAAAAGCGCTTGCAAAACTATATTTATTGAGGCATTATTCACAATTGCTAAGACATTAAACCAACCCAAATGTCCACAAAGAGATGAATGGATTGAAAAAGCGTGGCACATATACTCCATGGAATACTATTCATCCATAAAAAAAAAACAAAGCCCTGGAAATTGCTAGAAAGTGGACAAATAAGGAAGATCTGTTGCTGAGTGAAGTGAGTCAGGCTATAAAAGAGAGACATTGTATTTCTCCACTTTACATATGCTGACTGTCCACACTCTATGGTAGATAGTGAAAGACTAGAGGACATAAATGCATTTTAAATCATTATGGATACAAGAGAAAAAGTAGAAGGAGAGTGTGGGAGAGGAAGAGTGAAGAAAAGGAGAATTGGGGAAAAAATAGAGTGGTAGGACTTTTGTGGAACACAGACCTGGTTTATTATCTGTTGATGAGGATGTGTATAGTATTCTCAACTGGACTGAACTGAGGTGTATATTATGCTGGATAAAGTCTCTTTAAAATCTAAATGATGTATAGTGATTGAATGTATAAACAATAATAATGAAAATAATAAGGCAAAATGGCAAGAAAGGGAAAAAAATAAAGTCTCTAACAAAGATAGACAAAATCACCTTTTTGGTGATTTTTCAAAAGTAACCAAAAAAAAAAGAGAGAGAGAGAATAACCTATGGGAAATTCTAGACACCATTAAATGCCCAAATATCTGTGTAGTGGATATTACAGAAGGTGAAGAAGCTATTAAAGGCATGGAAACCCTCTTCAATAAAATACTACTTGGTTAATACTACTTCACCTAATAGGTGAAGGTCAATACATTCAAATTAAACTATGTAAGTGAGGAAAGAATGGGAAGACATTCAAAACATAAAAACAAAACAAAACAAAACAATTTCAACCAAGAATACTAACCTAGCAATATTATCCTTCAAATGGGAAGAGCAAAAATATTCTCAGATAAATAAAAACTGTTAATAGTTCATCAATACCAGACCACCTCTTCAAGAAGTATGGAAAGAAGTTCTATATTAGAAAAAAAAAAAAAGAGAGAGACAAACAGAAATAATAGAGCAAAACTAACCAAAAAAATGGTTAACAGAATGGCCAGGATAAGTATGCAAATATGATAATAACATTGAATATTAATGGATTATATTATCCAATTAAAAGACACAGACTGGCAGAGCCAGCAGGTGGCATAGTGGTTAAGGTGCTGAACTCCCACATGACCAAACAACTTCTGGAACTGCTGGCTCTTTCTTTCTTTCTTTCTCTCTCTCTCTTTCTCTCTCTCTCTCTCTCTCTCTCTCTCTTTCTTTCTCTCTCTCCTTTCTCTCTCATCAAATTAAGTAATGATAGTGATAATAATAAAAACAACAATAAATAGAATTAAATAAATAAATAATTATTTTTTTTAAAAAAAGACACAGACTGACTGAATGGATAAAAAATAATAATAAAATAAAAAACAAGAACCCTCTATATGCTGTTTACAAGAAACACACCTCACTGATAAAGATAATGGTATACATAGCCTAAAAGCAAAGGGCTAGGTAAAGATACTCCATTCACAAGGAAATCAAGAAAAAAGCTGTAGTCATGATAACGATACCAAAGAAAATAGACTTCAAGACAAAAGCTGTAAGAGATAAAGGACACTATACAGTACCAAAGGGGTAGTTCACCAAGTAGATATGACACATAAAAATCTATTCACCCAACACTAGAGCACCCAAATACATGAAAGAGGGACTGTTACATCTAAAGGGAAAGATTAACTGCAAAACAATACCTGGTAATCTCCACATCACTGTCTCCTCTGGAGAAAACACCTAGACAAATAATGAACAAACAAATGGAAGATATAAATGATATCATAAATAAATGGACTTAGACACCTATAGAATATTTTATTCAACAACTAAAAAATATACATTTTTCTCACTCACACATGAAACATTTTTGAAGATAGACTATATGATAGAGCACAAAACAAGACCTTACACATTCAAGTGTAAAGAAACTATATCCAGTGTCTTTTCTGGAGACAATGAAATGAAACTTGAAATAAACTACAGAACAAACCCTTAAAAATGCACAAACACATGACAACTAAATCTACTCCTAAATTAATTCACAACCACTGAAGAAATTAAGACTGAAATAAAAGATTCCTTGAAGCCAACGTTAACAAAAAAGTGAGTTTGCATAACCTGTGGGACATAGCCAAAACAGTCCTAAGTCCTAAGAAAAAAGTTCATGCCAATTAGTGCCCACAGAAAAAAATAGAAAGGTGGCACATAGATGACACATCTGAAGAAACTGGATAAACAATAAATACCAGAAGAAAAGAAACAATAAAGAGTTGAGAAGAAATCAATGAAATATAGAATAAAAAACTGTACAGAAAATAAATGAAACCAAAAGCTGGTTCTTTGAGAAAATAAACAAAACTGAAAAATCATTAGCTAGATTAATCAAGAACAGAGAAAGAATCAGATAAAACAAAACAGCAATGATATTAGAACAGTCAACATTACAACAGACAAAAGAAAGGTAAAAGATCATGAAAGACCATTATGAGCAATTATTCATAAACAAACAAGAAAACCTAGATGAGGTGGACAAATTTCTGGACACATATAACTTAATCAAAATTGATCCAAGAAAAAAGAGAAAACCAGAATAGACTAATAACAAGTAATGAGATTGAATCAATACTAAATATTACCCCAGCAAAGAAAAACCCAGGTCCCAATGGCTTCACTTAAAAATTTTACAAAACTGTTAAAGAACTAACCCTGATTCTTGGGATCAGCAGTGGCATAATGACTATGCCACTGGACTCCCATGAAGTTGACTGCAGTTTGATTCTCAGACCCGGTGGCTTAAACTCATGGTGGGTGCATGTGTGTACATGCCCGTGATCCTGAGAGGAGAATGGAGAGGGGACTGTGGCATGTGGCATGGCCATCCCCCTGGGGAGTGATTTCTCGCTTTCTGTCTGTCTTTCTGGGCAAGTGCATGTACCCTATAGTAAAAACCTCTAAAAAACAAACAAACTAACAAACAAAAAATCTAACCCTGATTCTCCTCAAACTATTTATAAAGATCCAAAAAGCATGAACCTTTCCAAGTTCATTCTATAAATCTTCTATCATTCTGACCCCCAAAACAAAGACAAAACAACAAAAACTGCACACCAATATCACCAATGAATGCACATACAAAATTTCTCAACAAGATACTAGCAAATTGTATCTGACAGCACATTAAAAGATTAAAACCTACAAATAGAACTGCCATACAATCCATAAATTCCATTCCTTGGGTGTCTACCCAAAGGATAAAAAGACATTCAGTCAGAAAAGTACCTGCACATCCACATATATTACAGCATTATTCACAACAGCTAAAACATGGAGTCAACACAAAAGTCTCAAAACAGAAGAATAGGTTGAAAAAGTGTGGTGCATATATACTAAAGGACACTCTTCAGCGACAAAAAAATTAATAATACCCTGGCAATTGATTGAAAGTAGACAAAAATGGAAGATTTAATGCTGAGTGAAGTAAGCCAGACTATGAAGGAGAAACATTGCATGTCTTCACTTAAAATACACCGAATGTCTGCACTCTGCTAGAAACTAAAAGATAGGAAGCTATAAAGACATGGAGATCAACTGTGGATAGCAGAGACACTGGAAGAAGGATGGAAAATGAGAGAGTGGGAGGGAAGGAATCAAGAAAGAAAAGAAGCAAAATCATTTAATGAATATAAAAATGGAAAATTATCTGGTGATAATAATGTATATGGTAAAGTCTTTGACTGGAATACTATAAGATATATTCATTCTAAGGAAAAAAAAAGCCTAGATTAATTACCAAATTTAAAAAAATGGTCTCCTCTCTTTCTATCCCTGGGCCAGGAACTCTGAGGGAGGACTCTCCCCCCACCCCCCATAGCTTCAGCCCCAAGAAGCCCAAGCCAGAGACCCCTCTGTCAGCCAGGAAGGCCTTCAGTCCTACAAACACCCCACTCCCATCTTTCGACCCCTGGGCAAGGAACACTGAAGGAGGACTGCTCCGAATACCTTCAGGCCCGGTACCCCAAGCCAGATTTCC
>NW_006203938.1:32398-34470 GCF_000334495.1 Tupaia belangeri chinensis
AGGAATGCCCTCAGTCCTACAGACACCACACTCCAATCTTTTGACCCCTTGGCCAGGAACTTAGAGGTAGGACTGCCCCCTGTAGCTTCAGACCCAGGAACCCTAAGTCAGACACCCCTCTGTCAGCCAGGTACACTTTTTAATTTTTCTTTCTTTTTCTCTCCTTCTCCTCATCTTTTATTTGTAAATTTTTCTCTTCTCACTACCACAGAGAAACGCCCTCAGTCCTACAGACACCCCACTCCCAGTTTTTGACCCCTGGGCAAGGAATTCCAAAAGAGGAATGTTTCCATAGCTTCAGCCCCGAGACCCCTAAGCCAGAGAACCCTCTGTCAGCCAGGAATGACCCTAGTCCTATAGTCCTACAGACACCACACTCCCAACTTTCAACCACTGGGTCAGGAAATCTGAGGGAGGACTGCCACCCATTGCTTCAGCCCCAGGACCCCAAAGCCAGAGAACCCTCTTTCAGCCAGGAACACCATCAGTCCTACAGACAACCCACTCCCATCTTTCAACCTCTGGGACAAGAATTCTGAGGGAAGACTGCCCCCTGTAGCTTCAGCCCCTGGACCCCAAAGCCCAGTCCCTCTATAGCCAGATACACTTATTTTTTTCTTTTTCTCTCCTTCTCCTCTTCTTTCATTTGTAAATTTCTCCCTTCTCATTACCACAAAGGAACGCCCTCAGTCCTACAGACATCCCACTCCCATCTTTCAAACCCTGGGCAAGGAAATCCAAGGAAGGACTACCCCCTCCCCCATAGCTTCAGACTAGGAACCCCCCCAAGCCAGAGACCCCTCTGCCAACCAGGTACACCTTTTCTTTCTTTCTTTCTTTTTCTCTCCTTCTCCTCTCTTTCATTTGTAAATTTCTCTCTTCTCATTACCGCATAGGAATGCCCTAAGTCCTACAGACACCCTATTCCCATCTTGACTCCTGGGCAAGGAACTCCTAGGGAGGACTGCCCCCTTTAGGTTCAGCCTTGGAAACCCCAAGCAAGAGACCCCTCTGTCATTCAGAAATGCCATCAGTCCTACAAACACCCCACTCCCATCTTTCGACCCCTGGGCCAGGAACTCAGAGAGAGGACTGCCCCCTGTAGCTTCTGCCCTGGTACCCCCAAGCCAGAGATCCCTCTGTCAGTGAGGTACAGTTTTTTTCTTTCTTTTTCTCTCCTCCTCTTCTTTCATTTGTAAAGTTCTCTCTTCTCTTTACCACATAGGAATGCCCTCAGTCCTGCAGACACTCCACTCCCATCTTTCTACCACTGGGCCAGGAACTCCAAGGCAGGATGGCCCCTCGTAGCTTCAGCCCCGGGAACCCCAAGCAAGAGAAACCACTGTCAGTGAGAAACGCCCTCAGTCCTACAGACACCCCACTCCCATCTTTCAACCACTGGGCCAGGAACTCCAAGGGAGGATGGCCCCTCGTAGCTTCAGCCCTGGGAACCCCAAGCAAGAGAAACCTCTGTCAGCAAGAAACGCCCTCAGTCCTACAGACACCACACTCCCATCTTTCAAACCCTGGACAAGGAACTCCGAGGGAACACTGCCCCCCCCCATAGCTTCAAGCCCAGTAGCACCAAGCCAGAGATCCCTCTGTCAGCCTGGAACACCCTCAGTTCTACAGAAATCCCACTCCAATCTTTGTACCCTAGGGCCAAGAACATCGAGGGAGGACTGCTCCCCGTAGCTTCAGCCCCAGATCCCCAAGACAAAGACCCCTCTGTAAGCCAGGAACACCCTCCATTCTACAGACACTCCACACCCATCTTTCGACCCCTGGACCAGGAACTTCTATGGAGGAGTGAATCCCATAGCTTCAGCCTGGGGAACTCTAAACCAGAAACCCCTCTGTCAGCCAGATACACTTTTTTATTATTCTTTCTTTTTCTCTCCTACTCCTCTACTTTCAATTTTAAGTTTCTCTCTTCTCATTACCACAGAGGAACGCCCTCAGTCCAACAGACACCCCACTCCCATCATTGGACCCCTGGGAAAGGAAATCCAAGGGAGAACTGCCTCCCATAGCTTCAGCCCCGGGACCCACAAGCCAGAGACCCCTCTGTC
>NW_006203938.1:34918-38872 GCF_000334495.1 Tupaia belangeri chinensis
TTATATACACGCTGGTGTGCCATGATTGGTTGTAAATGGTGGGCCGTGATTAGTTGTAAATGGTGGGTTATGATTGGTTGCTTTTGGACCAATCATGAGGTGCCGGATATGCAAATCTGAGGGATTCTAGTGGCCAATCAGAGCAAGGTTTCGAAGGTCAGGTTTTTTGAAGGGAACTAATCATGGCAATTGTTTGCTCTCTGAGAAACCTCGGCAGACTCGCTGGTGCGCAGTCTCCCACAGTCCTAGACACCCCATACCATCTTTTGACCCCTAGGACAAGAACTCCGAGGGAGGTCTGTCCCACTTAGCATCACCCAGGACACCAAAGCCAGAGACCCCTCTTTCAGTCAGATATATTTTTTTCTTTCTTTTTCTCTCCTCCTCTTCTTTCATTTGTAAATTTCTCTCTTCTCATTATCACATAGGAACACCCTCAGTCCTACAGACACTCCACTCTTATCTTTCGACCCCTGTGTAAGGAACTCCGGGGGAGGAATGTCCCCCGTAGCTTCAACCTCAAGATCCCCAAGTCAGAGATCCCTCTGTCAGCAAGGAATGCCCTCAGTTCTACAGACACCCCACTCCGATTTTTTGATGCCTAGTCCAGAAATTTCAAGACAGTACTGCCCCCTGTAGCTTCAGGACCGGGAACCTCAAGTCAGAGACCTCCCTGTCACCCAGGAACACCCTAAATCCTACAGACATCCCACTCCCATATTTTGACCCCTCGGCCAGTAAATCCAAGGGAGGACTGCCCCCGTAGCTTCAGCCTTGGGACCCACAAGCCAGGGACCACTCTGTCAGTGAGAAACATCTTCAGTTCTACAGACTCCCCAATCCCATCTTTTGTCCTCTGGGCCAGGAACTCCAAGAAAGGACTGCCCCCCGTAGCTTCAGGCCCAGATACCCCAAGCCAGAGACCCCACTTTTAGCCTGAAATACCCTCAGTCCTACAGATACCCCACTCCCATTTTTCAACCCCTGGGCCAGGAACTCCAAGAGAGGACTTCCCCCTGTAGTTTCAGCCCTGGGACCCCCCCCAAGCCAGATATCCCTCTGTCAGCCAGGAAGGCCCTCAGACCTACAGACACCCCACTCCCATCTTTCAATGCCTGGGTCAGGAACTTCGATGGTGGACTTCCCTCTCTAGTTTCAGCTCCAGGACCCCCACGCCAGAGATGTTCTGTCAGCCAGGTACACTTTTTTTTTCTTTCAATCATTTTCTCTCCTTCTCCTCTTTTTCATTTGTAAATTTCTCTCTTCTCATTACAACATAGGAATGTCCTCAGTCCTACAGGCACCTCACTCCCATCTTTTGACCCCTGATCCAGGACCTATGAGGGAGGACTGCTCCCCATAGCTTCAGTCCCAGGACCCTCAAGCTAGAGACCCCTCATTCAGCCAGGAACGCCCTCAGTCCTACAGACACCCCACTCTTATCTTTTGATCCCTGGGCCAGGAACTCCAAGAAAGGAATGCCCCCCATGTAGCTTCAGACCCAATACCCTCAAGTCAGAGACCCCTCTGTCAGCAAGGAACGCCCTCAGTCCTACAGACACCCCACTCTTATCTTTTGATCCCTGGGCCAGGAACTCCAAGAAAGGAATGCCCCCCATGTAGCTTCAGACCCAATACCCTCAAGTCAGAGACCCCTCTGTCAGCAAGGAACGCCCTCAGTCCTACAGACACCGCACTTCCATCTTTTGATTACCGGGCCAGGAATTCCAAGGGAGGAATGCCCCCCATAGCTTCAATCCCGGGACCGCCATGCCAGAGAGCCCTCTGTTAGCCAGGAATACTCTCAGTCCTACAGACACCCCACTCCCATTTTTCAAACCCTGGTCCAGAAATTTCTCTCTTCTCATTACCACATAGGAATGCCCTCAGTCCTACAGACACCCCACTCCCATCTTTCGACTCTTCAGCCAGAAACTCCAAGGCTCCAAGGAAGGATTGCCTCCCATAGCTTCAGGCACAAGACCACCAAGCCAGAGACCCCTTTGTCAGCAAGGTACACTTTTTTTTTCTTTTTTTTTTTTAATCTCCTCCCTCTTCTTTCATTATTAAATTTCTCTCTTCTCAATACCACATACGAACGCCCTCAGTCCTACAGACACCCCTCTCCCATCTTTCGACCCCTGGCCCAGGAACTCCGAGGGAGGCCAGCCCCCTGAAGCTTCAGCCCTGGGAACCCCAAGCCAGAGACCCCTCCGTCAGCCAGGTACACGTTTTTTTTCTTTTTTTTTTTTAATCTCCTCCCTCTTCTTTCATTATTAAATTTCTCTCTTCTCAATACCACATACGAACGCCCTCAGTCCTACAGACACCCAACTGTCATCTTTTGACCCCTGGGTCAGGAACTCTGAGAGATGACTGATCCCCATAGCTTCAGCCCTGGGACTCCCAAGTCAGAGACCGCTCTGTCAGCCAGGAACACCCTTGGTCCTACATACATCCCACTCCCATCTTTCAACCCCTGGGCCAGGAACTCTGAGGGAGGACTGCTCCTCTAGCTTCAGTCCATGGACCCCCAAGTCAGAGACCCCTCGGTCAGCCAGGTACACATTTTTTTCTTTCTTTTTCTCTCCTTCTCTTCTTTTTACATTTGTAAATTTCTCTGTTCTCATTACCACATAGGAATGCCATCAGACCTACAAATACCCCAATCCCATCTTTTGACCACTTGGCCAGGAACTTGGAGAAAGTTCTACACCCTGTAGCTTCAGCCTTGGCATCCCCAAGCCAGAGACCCCTCTGTCAGTCAGGAACACCCTCAGTCCTACAGACGCACCACTTCTATCTTTTGACCCCTGGGCCAGGAGCTGCAAGGGAGGAATGGCCCCCATAGCTTCAGTCCTGAGACCCCCAAGTCAGAGACCCACCTGTCAGCAAGGAACGCCCTCAGACCTATATACACCCCACTTCCATTATTCGATTCCTGGGACAGAAACTCCAAGACAGGAATGTCCCCCATAGTTTCAACACTGGGAACCTCAAGGCAGAGACCCCTCTGTCAGCAAGGAACGCCCTCAGACCTACAGACACCCCACTCCCATATTTTGACCTCTGGGCCAGGAACTCCGAGAGTAGACTGCCCCCCCATAGCGTCATCCCTGGGACCCCCAAGCCAGAGGCCCATCCATAAGCTGGGAACACCCTCAGTTCTACAGACACCCCACTCCCATATTTTGACCCCTGGGCCAGAAACTCCAAGGAAGGACTGCCCCCCATAGCTTCAGTCCCAGGACCCCCAAGCCAGAGACCTCTCTGTTAGCCTGAAACACCCTCAGTCCCGCAGACACCCCACTCCCATTTTTCGACCCCTAAGCCAGGACCTCCAGAAGATGACTTCCCCCCATAGTTTCAGCCCTGGGACCCCCAAGCCAGAGACCCTTCTGTCAGCCAGGAACACCCTCAGTTCTACATACACCACATTCCCATCTTTCAACACCTGGGACAGGAACTACAACAGCGAACTTTACTCTGTAGTTTTAGCCCTAGGAACCCCAAGCCAGAGACCTTTCTGTCAGTCAGGTGCATTTGTTTTTTTCTTTCTTTTATTTTCTCTCCTTCTCCTCTTTTTCATTTGTAAATTTCTCTCTTCTCATTACCACATAAGAACACTCTCAATCCTACAGACACCTCACTCCTATCTTTTGACCACTGGGCCAGGAACTATGAGGGATGACTGCCCCCTGTAGCTTCAGACCTGGGACCCCCAAGCCAGAGATCCCCTCAGTCAGCCAAGTACACTTTTTTTTTCTTTCTTTTTCTCTATTTCTCTTCTTTCATTTGTAAATTTTTCTCTTCCCATTACCACATAAGAACGCCCTCAGTCCTACAGATACCCCACTCCCATCTTTTGAACCCTGGATCAGAAACTCTGAGGGAGGACTGCCCCCTGTAGCTTAAGCCCTGGGATCTCCAAGTTAGAGACCCCTCTCTCAGTCA
>NW_006203938.1:40021-40621 GCF_000334495.1 Tupaia belangeri chinensis
CCGGCCAGTTCAAAGACACAAGGGAGAGCTCATAAACTGGGCCTTGCCTCAGTTTCTTCCCAGTCCAGGCCTTGCCTTAAAATGGGAGGCAGCATCCTTACCAGCTTGTGTTGCCTGCATGGCCCCGTCAGAATGCCCCCTGTAGCTTCAGCCCAGGGACCCCAAGCCATAGACCATTCTGTCAGACAGGTATACTTTTTTTTTTGTTCTTATTCTCTCCTTCTCCTCTTCTTTAATTTGTAAATTTCTCTCTTCTCATTACCACATAGGAACGTCCTCAGTCCTACAGACACCCCACTGCCATCTTCTGACCGCTGGGCCAGGAACTCTCAGCAAGGACTTCCCCTCGTAGCTTCAGCTGTGGTCTCCCAAGCCAGAGACCACTCTGTCAGCCAGGTACACTTTTTTTCTTTCATTTTCTCTCCTACTCTTCTTCTTTCATTTGTAAATTTCTCTTTTCTCATTACCACATAGGAAGGCCCTCAGTCCTACAGATACCCCACTGCCATCTTTCCACCCCTGGGCTAGGAACTCCAAGAGAGGACTGCCTCCCGTAGCTTCAGTCCCAGGATGCCCAAGCCAGAGACCCCTCTGTCAACC
>NW_006203938.1:40645-41131 GCF_000334495.1 Tupaia belangeri chinensis
CTTCCATCTTTCGACCCCGGTGCCAGAAACTCTGAGGGAGGACTGCACCCTGTAGCTTCAATCCCGGGACACCCAAGTCAGAGACACCTCTGTCAGCCAGGAACACCCTTAATCCTACAGATACCCCACTCCCATTTTTTGACCCCTGGGCCAGGAATTTCAAGAGAGGTCTGCCCTCCTGTATTTGCAGCCCTGGGACCCTCAAGCCAGAGACCTCTATGTCAGTCAGGAACACCCTCAGTCCTTGAGACATTCCACTCCCATCTTACGAACCCTGGGAAAGGAAATCCGAGGAAGGACTTCCCCCCCCCCAGCTTCATCCCCTGGATCCCAAGCCAGAGACCTGTCTGTCATCCAGGAATGTCATCAGTTTTAGAGACACCGCATTATCATCTTTTCAACCCCTGGGCCAGGAACTCCAAGGGAGGACTTCTCCCCGTAGCTTCAGACCTGGGACTCCTAAGTCAGAGACTCAGCTGTCAGCCA
>NW_006203938.1:41162-45508 GCF_000334495.1 Tupaia belangeri chinensis
CAGTCCTACAGACACCCCACTCCCATCTTTCGACCCCTGGGCCAAAACTCTGAGGGAAGACTGCCCCTCGTAGCTTCAGCGCTGGGACCCCCAAGCCAGAGACCCCTCTGTCAGCCAGGTACACATTTTTTCTTTCTTTTTCTCTACTTCTCTTCTTTCATTTGTAAATTTATCTCTACTCATTACCACTTAGGAACACCCTCAGTCCTACAGACACTCCACTCCCATCTTTCAACTCCTGGGCCAGGAACTCCGAAGCTCTGAGGGAGGACTGCTTCCCGTAGCTTCAGGCACAGGACCACCAAGCCAGAGACCACTATGTCAGCAAGGTATACTTTTTTTCTTTCTTTTTCTCTCCTTCTCCTCTTCTTTCATTTGTAAATTTCTCTCTTCTCATTACCACATAGGAACACCCTCCATCCTACAGACACCCTACTACCATCTTTCGACCACTGGGCCAGGATCTCTGAGGAAGGACTGCCGCCTGTAGCTTCAGCCCTGTGACCTTCAAGCCAGAGACCCCTCTGTCAGCCAGGGACACATTTTATTCTTTCCTTTTTCTCTCCTTCTTCTCTTCTTTCATTTGTAAATTTGTCTCTTCTCATTACCACATAAGAATACCCTGAGTCCTACAGACACCCCATTTCCATTATTCAACCCCTGGAAAAATCACGTGCGATGCTAGCGTGTGATGTACAACTTTTTAAAAATTTTTACTTATTATTTTATTCCCAATTATTTGGTCCTCACTTCTTTTATCTATACCATCCCTGGCGGTTTAGATAGGTCTAGAATTTCAGTTCTGAAATATTCTAATATTTTTAGACTCTCTGGGATTCTTTCTTTCACTGAACTACCTGCGAAGAAGGAGGTACTCTTTTCTGTGCACCTGAAGAGAATAATTTTCCTTGGATCACATTGCTGAACACAATAGAAGAGAGACTTTGGCTGTCTTCATTCCACAGCAAAAAGGAAACACACTTGTTTCTATTCGAGAAAACGTTCTCTTAAAAGATTTTTCAAAGGGAACATATCTCCCAAAGCTTAGAAGTAGAAGAACCTCAGGTCTGAATAAAGCAGGAAATATGTCTCCATCCAAAGAACACAGCAACTCCCTTCCTTCTCTTGAAAAACTAGAGGATGTTACCAAAATGTCCGAGATAGAATTTAGAACATTCATGTTGAACAAATACTATGAGATGGAACAGAAAAGAGACAATGAACTACAGGAGATGGGAAAGTCTTTCCACGATATGAAGGAAGAAATGGACACACTAAGAAAGAATAAGATGGAACTATTAGAGGTGAAGTCTGTAATACAGGAAATCAAAAACTCTCTCGAATGTATTAAAAGTCGATTTGACCATGCTTGAAGATCAAATCTCTGATGTAGAAGATAAAAGTTCTGACCTAGAGAAAATCACCAAAAAGATAGAGAAAATTTAAAAAATATGAGAAATACTTGGTTCAATTAGACGTTGTAACATCCGAATAATTGGTATCCCAGAAGATGAAGAAACTAATAAGGGCAAGGAAAACTTATTCCATGAAATTCTGGAAGAAAATTTCCCAAGTCTAGAGAGTCACTCAAGCATCCAGATCCAAGAAATACAAAGGACCCCAAATAGAATCAACCCAAGAAGATATTCCCCAAGGCATATCATAGTCAGACTGGCTAAGACCATTGATAAAAATAAGATACTAAAACTGGCAAGACAGAAACGAGAAGCGACATACAAAGGTCATCCCATCAGTCTAACTCTGAACCTCTCAATACACAAAATGCAAGCAAGTAAAGAATGGAAAGATGTATTGAAAGTATTAAGAGAGAAATTATTTCAACCAAGATTATTGTATCCTGCAAGATTATTCTTCATATGGGAAAAAAATATATTAAAATCTTCTCAGACAAACAAGACCTGAAAAAATTTGCCAGCATCAGGCCAGCTTTCCAAGAAACCCTGAAGAAAGTACTGTTCCGGGAAAACTAAAGAAGTAACAGCCAGAAACAAAGGAGTAAAAGGCAACTAAGACAATGGCCAACTTAAATGTAGGGACAGATCCATTAACATCGATAATAACATTGAATGTTAATGTATTAAATTCTCCAATCAAGAGAAACATACTGGCTTAAGGGATTACAAAAAACAAATGCTCTATCTGTTGCATACAGAAAACCCACTTCATGGATAAAGATATACAGATACTGAAAGTGAAGGGTTGGAAAAAGATTTTCCATGCAAATAAGAACCAAAAAATAGCTTGAGTTGCAATGCTAATCTCTGACAAAATAGGCTTTAAAATAAAAACTGTTTGAAGAGACAAAGAAGGGCACTATAATGTAGTAAAAAGGTCAATCAATCAAGAAGATATAACGCTTATCAATATCTATGCGCCTAACACAGGAGCACCCTTATATGTGAAGGAAAGACTGTTGGATCTAAACAGGGAGATAGACTGCAACACACTAATTGTTGGAGACCTCAACATTGCACTATCCCCTCTGGATAGGTCATCTAGACAAGAAATAGGTAAAGAGATAAAAGAGCTAAATTATATCATAAATCAAATGGACTTAAGAGATATCTATAGAACTTTCCATCCCAAAACCTCGAGAAACACTTTTTTCTCGCTGCCACATGGAACATTCTCAAAGATTGACCACATCATAGGGCACAAAGCAAGGCCCTAAAGAGTCAGAGTCAAAAGCATAGAAACTATACCCAGCATGTTCACCAACCATGATGGAATTAAATTTGAGTTTAATTTCAAGAGAAATCCTCAAAAACACTCAAATACATGGAAACATGATAACCTACTCCTGAATGACTCCACAACTACTGAAGAAAAAAGGACTGAAATCAAAAGGTTCATGGAAGCCAATGACAGTGAGGACACGAGTTTCCATCATCTTTGGGACACTGCTAAAGCAGTCATAAGAGGGTAGTTCATAGCAATTAGTGCACATAAGAGGAGCATGGATAGAAGGCAAATGGATCAGCTAACATCATGTCTCATAGAATTGGAAAAGCAACAGCAAAAATATCCAAAAAACTCCAGGAAAAAGGAAATAATAAAAATACGAGCAAAAATAAATAAAACAGAAAATAAATGAACTATACAGAAAATAAATGAAAGTAAACTGTTGAGTGAAGCAAGCCAGGCTATGAAGGAGAGATACTGTATGTCCCCTCTTAATACATACCGAATGTTTGCACTCTATAACTGAAACTGGCTGGCAAAAGGATGTACAAACACAAGAGTTGGATGTGAATGCTAGATGTGGGGTGTGTGGAGGAGTGGGTCCTGGGGAAGAAGATTTGGAGGAGGGATACGGAGACAGCATTGTTGAGACAGAGAGGGAGTGTTATATTTTGATCAACTCAACTGGGGAGAAATGTTCACGCGGAGAAATGTTCATACATTGAAATGATCACCTTGTAAGCTAAATAACGTAATTGAATGTATTAAAAAATGTAAATAAAAAAAGATAGTCAAAATTGATACACCACTAGAGAGACTTATTAAGAACAAGAGAGAAAAGAACCAGGTGAATCAGTTCTGCAATGAAGCAGCCAAAAGAACAACAGACATAGTAGAAATACAAAACATTATTAGAGGATACTATGAACATCTGTATGCCAAGAAACAAGATAATCTGGATGAGATGGACAAATTTCTGGGCACGTATAATCTACCAAGATTGAGCCAGGAGGATATAGGAAGTCTAAATAGGTCCATAACAAGCCAGGAGAACAAATCAGTTATAAATAACCTCCCAACAGAGAAAAGCCCTGGCCCTGATGAATTCACATCTGAATTCTACAAAACTTTCAAAAAAGAGTTAACCCCCATTCTGCTCAAGTTATTTCTAAAGATCCAAAAGGCTGACTCTCTCCCTAATTCATTCTATGAAGCCTCTATCACCCTTATCCTCAAAACAGATAAGGACAGGACAAGGAAGGAAAACTATAGACCAATATCCCTGATGAATATTGACACAAAGATTCTCAACAAGATACTAGCAAACCGTATCCAACAACTTAATAAAAAAGATTATACATCATGATCAGGCAGGATTTATCCCAGGAATGCAAGTTTGGTTCAACATACTCAAAACTATAAATGTAATACACCATATTAACAGGAAGAAAGATAAAAATCATATGGTCATATCAATTGATGCAGAAAAAGCATTTGATAAGATACAACATCCCTTCATAATCTAGACTCTTGGCAAAATCAGCACAGAAGAGTCATTTCTCTACACAGTAAAAGCTATCCATGAAAAACCCACAGCTAACAACACCCTCAATGGAGAAAAGATTAAAACTTTTCAACTAAAA
>NW_006203938.1:48047-60960 GCF_000334495.1 Tupaia belangeri chinensis
TATATGTATATATGATAAATCCATAGCTAACTTCACAATAAATGGAGAAAAGTTAAAAGCTTGAACAAGCCAAGGCTGTAACTTTCTGCACTTTTCAATAAAGTACTGAAAATCCTAGCCAATGCAGACAAGAGAATAAAATAAACAGCATTCAAACAGAAATAGAAGAAATGAAGCTCTTGCTGTTTGCAGATGATATGATTATAAAATACATAGAAAATCCAAAGAATTCACAGAAAAACTGTAAATGATAAATGAATACAGTAAAATGGCAGGATAAAAAATCAACATACAATAATCTATAGCACTTTTATACACCATCAATGAACAAACTGAGGTAGAATTGAAGAACACAATCTTTTTCCTAATAATCACAAAAAACATAAGATACCTAGGAATAAATTTGACTAAAGAAGTAAAAAAGCTCTACAAGGAAAACTACAAAAAATTTTAAAATAAATTGAAAATAGAGACCAGCAAAAGGCACAAAGTTATGTTGTTGGACTCATGAAGTTGACTGTGGTTTGAGTCCCAGACCCAATGACTTAAAACTCATGCTGGGCACATGCGCATGCATGTCCAAAATCCTGAGAGCAGAATGAAGGAGAAGGGATTGTAACATGACCATTGTCCTTGGGGGGGGGGTGATTTCTCACTTTATGTCTCTCTGTCTCTCTCTATCTCTCTGGTGAGTCCACATCCCTTATAGCAAAAACAAAACAAAATAAAAACCTCTCTAAAAGAAAAAGAAATTGAAAATTATATGAAAAAGTGGAAAAACATCCCATGTTCTAAGATTAGAATAATTAATATAATCAAGATGACAGTCTTACCCAAATTAATCTACAAATTCCAATCAAACTACCAGAGATAATCCTCACAGAAATAGAAAAAAAATCATAAAATTTGTCTGGAATAATAAATAGCCCTGCAGGGACCAGCAGTTAGTGTAATGGCTATGTCGCTGGACTCCCATGTAGTCGATCGCAGTTCGAGTCCCGGACCCGGTGGCTTAAAATCACGCCAGGCACGTGTGCCTGTGTGCCCAAGATCCTGAGAGGAGAATGGAGGAGAAGGAATTGCAGCGTGGCCATCCCCCCTGGGGATGATTTCTGGCTTTCTGTCTCTCTGTCTCTCTCTGTCTGTCTGGCGAGCGCACGCACCCTATAGTAAAAACCTCTCCAAAAATAAATAAATAAATAGCCCTGCAAAAGCAATACTGTGCAAAACAATATATAGCAGGAAGGGTAAATTAAAATAATATATATTTAAGTAAAAATGTTAAAAATCTAATAAATCATAACAGTTAAATAAAAGGAATAATAAACATCTATGCAAAAGTAAGATAGAGATAGCAATCCAAGTGTCTCCTGATGACATTAAAATTGTATCTTGGACAGGCAACCATTTTAGGGTAGAAAAAAGGAATAATTTAGAACTAAGTTTTTATTTTGTTCTGGTTTGTAACAAAATCATTAAAAAGCCAAAATAAACTGGAAAAATATTATACATAATGGCCAAGTGTAATTTATCCCAGCAATTGTAGTATGTTAATACTACTCAAACTAATGTATGGATTCAGAGCAATCATCATCAAAATTTCAAAGAAATGAAAAGACTGATCTTGAAATTCATATGGAATTGCAAGGGTTAAAATAATTAAAAAAAAAATTGGAGGACTCACTCTTCCCTATTTTGAAACTTATTCTGAAGCCAGTGTAATCAAAACACTGTCATCTGGGCATGGGAGGATACAATTGAAGTCCCAGCTATTTGGGAGGCTGAGGCAGAAGGATTACAAGTTTGAGGCTAGCCTGGGCAACATAGCAAGACTCTGTCTCTAATTAAAACAAACAAAACTGTGGCCCAGCAATGATGACACAGTTGATGGCATACTGAATTGCAGTGCTGGAAGCAACACATCTGACTGTGGGTCCAAATCCATTTTGGGTATACCTAAAACACACCAGGAGTGCCCATGACCAAAATACTTATAAGCTTGAGGGTTGAGGGAAGAGGATTTCATTGTGTGAGACCCTGTGAAGAATCTCTTTCTCTCATACTCTCTCTCTCTCTCTCTCTTGTGCACACACATATGCACATACTGGTTATCATGAATAAAATAAACTTTGAAAAAATTGTCATACTGGTATATGGATAAATAAATAGATCAATGGAATAGAATAGACATGCCAGGATATCAAAATCTTTCAATACAGAAAGTATAGTCTATTAGACAGATGATTCTGGCAAAACTAAATATCCACATATAAAAAAATAAAGTTGACCTCTACCTTACACTATATATAAATATATAAACTCAAAATAGATTAACGACCTAAATGTAAGAAAAAATATGAAGCTCTTAGGAAAAAATGAGAATAAGGATCCAACAGTGGCATGGCAATTAAGGTGGCTGTATACCACCTGGCTGATTGCACAGTTCAAGTCCCAGACCCAGCAGTTTGAAAATTAAAACCAAGCAGGGGATTTCTATAATGAAACAACATTGGCCATGAATAAGGGCCATTTAACCTTTAAAATTCTCACTTCAAGGGAAGATAGGGTTTTCATTTCAATGTGAAAGATGTTTTGTAGGATGGAAAATGCTGGCTGTGAGCTTAAAGATCCCAGACTGAATGGCTCCAGAAACCTGAATAGAAATTTGGTTATCTAAGGACTCACCAATCAAGAATGCCAACATGATCACTTCCTCTTGAACCAATCACTTAACTTATCATACACCTAGGACCTCTGCCACTAACTTCACCCTTAAAAACACATCTGGGGAACATCATGAGGAGACCAGGTCTTTTCAGTATGAGCTTCCTGCTCTCCTTGCTTTGAACTTTTGCAATAAAGATGTACTTTTCTTCATCACATTGTGTCTATGGTTTGGTTTTATAGCACTTGGGCAAACTAATCTGATTTGAGTTCAGTAACAAAAGTCACACCCAGTGCCTATGTGAGCATGATCCAAGTTTTGAGAGGAGAGTGGAGGAGAAGGTATTGCAACATGGCCATTCCCCCTAGGAGTGTAATTTCTCACTTTCTTTCTATCTCTTTCTCTGTTCAGCAAGTCCATGCATCCCATACAAAACTAAAATTAAATTAAATTTTATTTTATTTAAAAATTAGGAATAAATCTTTATGACCTTGGATTTAGCTATGGAATCCTATATGACACTAAAAGCGCAAGAAACAAAAGAAAAACAAATAAACTGGATAACAAATAAAAAAATTTTTATACATCAAAGGTCACCAAGAAAGAATGTAAGAAAATATTTGTGAATCATGTATACAATAAGGCTTTCATATCAGAAATCCTATGACTCAATGAAGAGGAAAACAGTCCAATTAAAAGAGAAAAGTCACCTCTGAATGTTAATATATAACTCCAATAATTAGAAAAAATTGTATAATTCATAAGATGACCAGAAACCACCACAGAGGCACGATAAATATGAAAAATAATAAAATATCTCTTCCTCAAGGGAAAAGAGCAAACCTTCATCATCCATGGACAGTATAATGGAATTCATGGAAATGTCAGATAAAGAATTCACAATATTCATAGTGAAAAAATTAACATAAATGCAAGAGAAGAGAAACAATTAATTCCAGAAGATGCAGGAGAAAAGAGAAAAGTTGCTGTAGTGAGGAAGCTCTTGAACGATCTGAAAGAGCAAATGCACACCATGAAAAGTAATCAAATTGAATTGTTAGAGATGAAGGCTATAATATAAGAAATAAAAACCTCCCTTGAAAGTAATAAAAGCAGATTAGATCATGTAGAATATAGGATCTCAGATGCAGAAGACACAACCTCTGACCTAGAAAAATTCACCAAAAATGCTGAGAAAATTACTCCCCCCCCCAAAAAAAAAGATATAAGTAATACTAGATACCATTTAACGCCCAAACATCTGGAAAATTGGTATCCTAGAATGTGAAGAAACATATGAGTGCATTGATAACCTATTCCATGAAATCCTGGAAGAAAACTTTCCAAACCCAGAAAGGCATTCAAATATCCAGACCCAAGATATACAAAGGACCCCACATGGAATCAACCCAAGATCTTCTTGAAGGCACATCATAGCCAGATTGACCAAAATGACAGAGACAAGATACTAAAATTGGCAAGAGAGAAACATAAAGTTACTTTCAAAGCGTATCCCATCAGGCTAACATTGGACCTCTCACCAGAAAAAATGCAGGCAAGGAAAGAATGGGGACATATTCAAAGTGTTAAATGAAAGACAATCTCTACCAAGAATACTATACCCAGCAAGATTATCCTTCATATGAGAAAAAAACATTTCTCAGATAAACAAAACCTGAAAGAATTTACCAACAGTAGGCCAAGTCTGCAAGAAGTTCTGAAGGGAGTGCTATACTAGGAAAACAAGTCAAACACACAGAAGTAAGAGTATAAAAAACAATCTAAGAGAATGGCCAACTAAATGGTAGGGACAAGTCTGGAAAGATCAATAATAGTGTTGAATGTTAACGTCCAGAATTTAAATAGAAAGATCAGATAACATTATCACTGCAAATTCAACAGAAGAGAAGTCAAGTACATGAAACCGAACTGGTAAAATAGAAATGTATGACTTTTGACTAAAACATTACTGATTTTCTTCTATGCTTTGTTTTCCAGATTTAAGGATTTTTGTCTTCTCTTGGTCTGTTAGTAGGTTCATCTACCTACTGTTTGAACTGAATACTAACCGTTTTCCTGGCTTTAAGTCTTAATCAAATTTCTCTTAACATTCTTTGATTTTGATCTATTAAAGTTAAAACTGCTTTTATTGAAATTAAAAATTGCATAAAAAAACCTATTTAATGACTGCAGTAAGCTTCATAGCCCCAGCTAAGTGCTGCTTTATAGTATGTTTATTCTACTCACTGAGCTTTATGCCTAAAGTCAGACATGTTTTCATAGATATGTGTATTATAGCTGCACTTCTGGTTATCAACCCCTTTTCTGATTCATAGTTTACAAAAATCTTTTCCCATTCTGAAGGCTGTCTATTCACACTCATTACTATGTATTTTTCCATGTAGAAACATCTTACTCTGATGTAACCCCACTTGTCTATTTTGGAGATTATCATCTGTGCTTTGGGGATCTTATTTATGAAGACTTTGCCTACCTCAGTGTCTCCCAGAGTTTCCTGAGTGTTTTCCAGGAGCAATTTTATAGCATGAGGTCTTAGGTTTAGATCTTTGATCCACCTTGACTTGATTTTTGTCAAAGGTGAGAGGTAGGGGTTCACATTTATTTTTCTACAGGTGGAAATCCAGTTTTTCCAGCACTATTTGCTGAAGAGGTTTTCCTTTTCTTTTCCCACTGGATTGGCTGGTACCTCTTGTCAAAAATCAGTTGACTGTATGTTTGGGGATTTATTTCTGGGGATTCTGTTCTGTTCCATTGGTCCACATGAGTGTTTCTGTGCCAGTACCATGCTATTTTGATTTCCACAGCTTTGTACTATATTTTTGGGTCTGGCAGTGAGATGCCACAGACTTCACTCTTCTTGTGCAGGATTGCTTTGGCAACATGGGGTCTTTTATGGTTTCAGACAAATTTTATGATTGTCTTTTCTAGATATGTGAAAAATGTGTCTGGTACTTTTATGGGGGCTGCATTAATATATAGATTAATTTGGGTAGAATTGCCATTTTGATTATATTAATTCTTCCCAAGAACATAGAATATCCCTCCACTTTTTGTTTCATTTTAAATTTCTTTTTTTGATATCTTGTAGTTTTACCTGTGGAGGTCTTTAACATCTTTGGTTAGATTTATTTCTAAGTATCTTAAACTTTTTGTGGCTATGGTAAATGGAATTACTTTTTTCAGTTGTATCTCAGTCTGCTTGTTGTTCATAAATAGAAATGCTATAGATTTCAGGATGTTAATTTTGTATCCTGTAACTTCCCTGTATTCATGTATTACTTCTAGGAGTTTTCTCATGGATACCATTGGGTCTTCTATGTATACAATCATGTCACCAGCAAATAAAGAGAGTTTTGCCTCTTCTTTTCCAATTCGAGTGCTGTTTATTTTATTCTCTTTTCTGATTGCATTGGCAAGGACTTCCAGTACTATATTGAAAAGGAGTGGAGAAAGTGGGCATCCTTGTCTTGTACCCGTCTTTAGTGGATAATCTTTCAGCTTTTATCCATTCAGTATGATGTTTGCTGTGGGTTTTTCATAGATAGTTTTATTGTGTACAGAAATGATCCTTCTATGCCTATATTGCTGAGAGTCTTGATCAAGAAGCAAAGCTGTATCTAATCAGACACTTTTTCTGCATCATTTGATATGATCCTTTGTTTTTTTATCTTTCTTTCTGTTAATATGGCTTATTACATTTATGGTTTTGCATATGTTGAACAAATCTTGCATTCCTGGAAAAAAGCCTACCTGATCGTGATGTATAATATTTTTTATAAGTGGTTGGACACTGTGTGCTAGTATCCTGTTGAGAAAATTTGCATCTATATTCATCAGGGATATTGGTCTATAGATTTCCTTCTTTGTCTTTTCTTATCTGTTTCAAGAATAAGAGTGATGGAGACCTCAGAGAATGAATTAGGGACAGATTCACTCTTTCGGATCTTTAGAAATAGGTTGAGCAAAATGGGGGTTAACTCTTCTTTGAAAGTTTTGTAGAATTCAGAGGTGAAGCCATCAGGACCAGTGCTTTTCTTTGTCGGGAGGTTGTTTATCACTGATTCAATCTCCTGATTTGTTTTGGACTTTTCAGACTTTCTTCATCTTCCTGGTTCAATCTTGGTAGATTATATGTATCCAGGAATTTGTCCATCTCATCCAGACTTTCTTGTTTCTTGGCATATAGTTTTTCATAGTATCCTCTAATGAAATTTTGAATTACTTATATGTCTGTGGTTATATTACTTGCTTCAATCTGGATTTGATTTACTCGGTTCCTTTCTCCCTTCTTCTTAATAATTCTTGCTAGAGGTGTATCAATTTTGTTTATCATTTCATAGAATCAGCTTCTTCTTTTATTTACTTTCTTTATAGCTCATTTATTTTCTATTTAATTTATTTACTCTTGTGTCTTTATTGTTTCCTTTCTTCAAGAGTTTTTTAGATACTTTGCTGTTGCTTTTCCAATTCTCTGAGGCACAATGTTAGGTGATCCATTTGCCTTCTTTCCTTCTTCTTATGTGCAGTAATTGCTATGAACTTCCCTCTTATGACTGCTTTAGCAGTGTCCCAAAGATTATGAAAACTTGTGTCCTCATTGTCATTGACTTCCATGAATTTTTTTTTATCTCATTCTTTATTTCTGCAGTAGTTGTGAAGTCATTCACGAGTACATTATTTAGTTTCTGTGTATTTGTGTATTTTTGAGAGTTCTCTTGAAATTAAAATCAAGTCTAATTCAATCATGGTAGGAGAAGATGATGGATATAGTTTCTTTGCCTTTGTGTTTCTGTACCCTTGTGTCTTATCATGTGGACAATCTTTGAAAAAGTTCCATGTGGGGGTGAGAAAAGAGCATATCTTGTCATTTTTGGATGGTAAGTTTTATAGATGTCTGTTAAGCCCATTTGATTTATGGTATCATTTAGATCCTTTATCTCTTTACCTAGTTTTTGTCTAGATGATCAGTCCAGAAGGCAGAGTGGATTGTTGAGGTCTCCAACAATTAGTGTGCTGTAGTCTTTGTCTCCCTTTAGATCTAACAGTCTTTCATTCAAGTATTTGGGTATTTCTGTGTTAGTTGCATAGATGTTAATAAGTGTTATATCTTCTTTATTTATCGGGAGGTTGTTTATCACTGATTCAATCTCCTGATTTGTTTTGGACTTTTCAGACTTTCTTCATCTTCCTGGTTCAATCTTGGTAGATTATATGTATCCAGGAATTTGTCCATCTCATCCAGACTTTCTTGTTTCTTGGCATATAGTTTTTCATAGTATCCTCTAATGAAATTTTGAATTACTTTTATGTCTGTGGTTATATTACTTGCTTCAATCTGGATTTGATTTACTCGGTTCCTTTCTCCCTTCTTCTTAATAATTCTTGCTAGAGGTGTATCAATTTTGTTTATCATTTCATAGAATCAGCTTCTTCTTTTATTTACTTTCTTTATAGCTCATTTATTTTCTATTTAATTTATTTACTCTTGTGTCTTTATTGTTTCCTTTCTTCAAGAGTTTTTTAGATACTTTGCTGTTGCTTTTCCAATTCTCTGAGGCACAATGTTAGGTGATCCATTTGCCTTCTTTCCTTCTTCTTATGTGCAGTAATTGCTATGAACTTCCCTCTTATGACTGCTTTAGCAGTGTCCCAAAGATTATGAAAACTTGTGTCCTCATTGTCATTGACTTCCATGAATTTTTTTTTATCTCATTCTTTATTTCTGCAGTAGTTGTGAAGTCATTCACGAGTACATTATTTAGTTTCTGTGTATTTGTGTATTTTTGAGAGTTCTCTTGAAATTAAAATCAAGTCTAATTCAATCATGGTAGGAGAAGATGATGGATATAGTTTCTTTGCCTTTGTGTTTCTGTACCCTTGTGTCTTATCATGTGGACAATCTTTGAAAAAGTTCCATGTGGGGGTGAGAAAAGAGCATATCTTGTCATTTTTGGATGGTAAGTTTTATAGATGTCTGTTAAGCCCATTTGATTTATGGTATCATTTAGATCCTTTATCTCTTTACCTAGTTTTTGTCTAGATGATCAGTCCAGAAGGCAGAGTGGATTGTTGAGGTCTCCAACAATTAGTGTGCTGTAGTCTTTGTCTCCCTTTAGATCTAACAGTCTTTCATTCAAGTATTTGGGTATTTCTGTGTTAGTTGCATAGATGTTAATAAGTGTTATATCTTCTTTATTTATTGACACTTTCAAAATAGTGTTCTTCTTTGTCTCTTTGAACAGTTTTGCTTTTAAAGGCTATTTTGTCAGAAATTAGAATCACAACTCCAGCTCTTTTGTGGTTCCCATTTGCATGGAAAATCTTTTTTCAATCCTTTACTTTTAGTGTATATATGTCTTTATCCACGAAGTGGGTTTCCTGTAGGCAATAGATAGAGGAATTCTGTTTTTTCACCCATTCAGCCAGTCTGTGTCTCTTAATAGGAGAATTTAATCCATTCACATTCACTGTTATTATCAATATTTCTGGACTTGTCCTGATGTTTAACTTGGCCATTGTCTTGCTTGCCTTTTATTCCTTTATTTCTGGTTGTTCATTCTTTATTTTTCCTGGAACAGTACTCTCTTCAGTGTTTCATGAAAAGCTGGTCTGGTGTTGGCAAATTCTTTCAGATACTGTTTGTATGAAAAGATTTTAGTCTTTTTTTTTTTCCCACATGAAAGATAATCTTGTAGGATATAGTAATCAAAAGCCAGGGTTTTGTTGGGTTTTATGGCTTAATAGTATTCCATAGAGTATATGTGCCACAGTTTTTCTATCCATTCATCTTTTCTTGGGCATTTGGGTTGGTTCCATGACTTAGCAATTGTGAATAGTGCCACAATAAACTTTGATGTGCATGCACTTTTCCAATTAAGTATTCTTCTGTCCTTTGGGTAGATACCAAGGAGTGGGATTGCTGGATCATATGGTAGTTCTATTTGTAGATTTCTGAGGAATGTCCAAATTTTTCTCCACAGTGGCTGGACCAATTTACATTCCCACCAGCAGTATAAGAGATTTCCCCTTTCACTAAACCTCCACCACCACTAATTTTTTTTTTTAATCTTACTTGTTCTGACTGTAGTTAGGTGGTATCTCATTGTTGTTTTGATGTACATTTATTTTACAATGAAGGATGTTGAGCATTTTTTCATATGCCTTTTAACTATATGTATGTCATCTTTAGAGAGTGGGTTTTTCTGCTCATTCTCCCATCTTTTAATAGAATTGATCATCTTTTGTATTTTATTTTATTTTATTTTATTTTGGGTTGTTGATATGTCTTCTTTTTAAATAATTAATTTATTTATTATCATAATCTTGTTTATATTACATATAGCTTTACATTGTATTACTTGTCTTTTACTATAAGTAATACCATGCACATCAGTCAATACAGACATTAAAATCCCCATCTTCATCATCCAATAGTTTTCCAATTTTTGCTGATTATTATTTTTTTTAGAAAGGATTTTTTTTCTATAGGCCTCATGCACTCGCCAGAAAGACAGAGAGAGACAGAAAGCGAGAAATCGCCCCCCAGCGGGGATGGCCACGCCACAATCCCTTCTCCTCCTTTCTCCTCTTGGGATCTTGGGCACACATGCACATGATTCTGGCGTGAATTTAAGCCACCGTGTCAGAGACTCAAACCATGGTTGACTATATGGGAGTCCAGTGACATAGCCATTATGCTAACTGCTGGTCCCTTAACTATGGTTCTTTTGATTCTGATCTCTGCCTTTAAACACCTATGACTACAGAAAAATGTACCACTTATTATTTTAATTATTTACTATTTTAAAAATTTATTTTTTATTATTCATACATTAAATCGCTATACATCATTTAGATTGTGAAGAGACTTCACCCTAGTGTATTCATTTTAATTTGACCAGATATGGACAGAGTGAGAGAGAAATAAACAGAGAGGGAAGTTGAGAAAGCAAGTAGCCAGGTTTAGGACTCGAATCATGGTTGGCCATGTGGGAATCCAGCTCATTCAACCACCACACCACCTAAAGGTTTTTCTATCCTTTGCATAATTACATAAAGGTGGAGTTACTGGGTCGGGTCGTATGGTAGTTCTATTTGTAGGTTTCTAAGGAATCTCCATATCATTCTCCAAAGTTGGTGTACTCATTTACATTTCTAACCATAGTATAGGTAAGTTCCCTTTTCACCACAGCCTCACCAGCACTTATTTATTTTCTTAATTTTAGACATTCTGACTGGGGTTAAGTGGTATCTCATTGTGGTTTTTATTTGCATTTCCCTTATAATAAGAGATGTCAGGCATGTTTTCATGTGCTTTGGGGCTGTTCATTTGTCTTCTTCAGAAAATTTTTATTCAGCTGTTTTTCCTATCTTTTATTGGATTGAATTTGTGTGTATGTGTGGGGGGGGATAAGTCACTTGAGTTCCCTGTATATTCTGGTTATCAGTCCCTTATCTGAGGTACAATTTGCAAATATATTATCCTATTCTGAGAGTTGTCTTCTCACTCTACTTATGGTTTTTTTGGCTGTGCAGAAGCTTCTAAGTTTAGTAGAGTCCCATTCGTCTATTTTGGGGACTATTACCTGTGCTTTGGAGGTCTTTGTTAAAAAATCTTTGCCTACTCCAAGGTCACCAATAGTTTATCGTGTGTTTTCCACAAATATTTTTATAGTTTGAGGTGTTATGTTTAGATCCTCAATCCATTTTGAGTTAAGTTTTGTTAGTGGTGAGAGATAAGGATCTTGATTTTTTTTTTTTCTGCCAGTAGATATCCAGTTCTCCCAGCACAATTTGCTGAAGAAATTTTCTTTTCCCCACTGGATGTCTTTTGCCCTTTGTCAAGGATCAGTTGGTTATGTGTTTTTTAATTCATTTGGGGGTTATCAATTCTGATCCATTGGTCTACCTGTTTTTGTGTCAATACCATGCTGTTTTATTTATCATGACTTTGTAATGTTTTGAGGTAAAAAGTGATATGCCTTCTACTTTATTACCCTTGTACAGTATTACTTTGGCAATACTGGGTCTTTTATGCTTCCAGACAAATTTAATGATTTTTTTTCTATTTCTCGTGAAGAATATCTCTGTTGGTTTGATTGGGATAGCATTGAATTTGTAGATTGATTTGGGTAGGATTGTCAAATTGATTATATTAATTCTTCCAACCAAGGGGCATGAGATATTTTTCTGCTTTTTCATAACATTTTTAATTTCTTTTTCAAGTGTTTCATAGTTTTCCTTACAGAGATCTTTTACATCTTTGATAAGGTTTATTCCTAGATATCTTACTGGTTTTGTAGTTATTGTAAATGGAATTTCTTTCCTCAATTCTGTCTCAGTCTTAATTTCTTCTATAGTTGGAAAATCATTTAGGAATAGGTTGTTTAGTTTCCATGTGTTTTTTTGAATTTTTAAAGGCTCTTTCTGTAATTGATTTCAAGATTGATCCCATTGTATTCAGAAAAGATGCTAGATATAGTTTCTGTACCTTTGAATTTTTAAAGGCTTGTTATGTGCCCTATCATGCAGTCAATCTTCAAAAATGTTCCATGTGTGGATGAGGAAAATATATATTTTGGTAGTTTGGTGAAATATTCTATAGATGTCTGTCAAGTCCATTTCATGAATGGTGTGATTTATGTCTTGTATATAGTTTGTTTGCTTCTTTTGGTCTAGATGATCTGTTCAGAGGAGTCATTGTGTGTTGAGATTCTCTGCAATTATTGTGTTGCAGTCTATCTCTACTTTGACATCTAACAGTCTCCCTTTGATATATTTTTTGAAGAGATTTTTGCTATAGGACATGTGCGCTCGCCAGACAGAGAGAGAGAGAGACAGAGAGATAGAAAGCGAGAAATCACCCCCCAGGGGAGATGGCCACACCTGCAACCCCTTCTCCTCCATTCTCCTCTCAGGATCTTGGGCAAGCACACACACACACCCAGCGTGAGTTTAAGCCACCATGTCCGGGACTCTAACCATGGTCTACTACATGGGAGTCCAGCAACATAGCTATTACGCTAACTGCTGGTCCCTCCCTTTGATATATTTAGGAGCTCTGGAGTTGGGTGCATAGATATTTTCAAGTGTTATATCTTCTTGGTGAACAAGTCCTTTTAGTAATATATAATGTCATTCCTTCTTCTTAAATCTTTCATCCTAAAGGCTGATATCACTAGCACTATGTCAGCTGTTGTTGGTTTTTTTTTTTTTTTTTTTTTTTTT
>NW_006203938.1:61204-66086 GCF_000334495.1 Tupaia belangeri chinensis
GATGGCCAAGCCGCAATCCCTTCTCCTCCATTCTCCTCTCAGGATCTTGGGCAATGCACACATATGAGCCCAGAGTGAATTTAATCCACCAGGTCCAGGAATCCAACTGTGGTCGACTACGTGGGAATCCAGCAACATAGCCATTATGCTAACTGCTGGTCTCAGCCTTATTTTTGTTTCCATTTGCATGGCATATTTTTATCCAGCCCCTCACTTTCAGTCTATGAATGTCCTTATGAGTAAGACATGTTTCTTGTAAGCAGCATATAGGTGACTTCTGCTTTTTTATCCATTCAGTCAGTCTGTGTCACTTAATAGAATTAAATCCATTAACATTCACTGTTATGAATATTCATAGATTTAGCTCTTTCCTTTTGTTAGCCATTATTACATTGGTCTTTGCTTCTATTTATGTCTCTCTTTAGTTATCCTTTTTATTTATTAAATAATTATTTTATTTAACTATTTTTTAAGTTTTATGTTATTTTAATATCTTTTATACATTCAATCACATTGTCACTAAGCCTGTAAATTGAATATTACAAAATAAATACATTTCTCACCAATCCAGTTGGAGATACTATGCATGTTATCAACAGATAATAATATATTATTTTGCCTCATAAATGTCTTGCCTCTCTATTTTTCTTCTTAATATCTTTTCTCAGACACTCCTCCTTCTCCCACCCTCTTCCCACACTGTATCTATACCATTTTCTATGTTTCTATATCTTCTAGTCATTCAGTTTTGGCCATAGAGTGTGGACAGTCAGTATATATTAAGTGGAGACATACAGGGTCTCTCCTTCCTATCCTGGCTTGTTTCACTCAGCAATAAATCTTCCATATTTATCCACTTTCCGTCAACAGCCAGGGTCTCATTTTTTTTATGGCTGAGTAGTATTCCATAGAATATATGTGCCACACTTTTTCAATTCACTTTTCTGTTTGTGGACATTTGGGTTGGTTCCATGTCTTAGCAATTGTGAATAATGTGGCAATAAACGTTTATGCGCAAGCACTTTTCTGACTAAAGATTCTTCTGTCCTTTGGGTAGATACCAAGGAGTGGGATTGCTGGATCATATGGTAGTTCTATTTGTAGATATTTGAGAAATCTCCATATTGTTCTCCACAGTAACTGAACAAATGCACATTCCCAGCAGAAGTGTAGTAAAGTTCCCCTGTCACCACATCCCTGCCAGCATTTATCATTTTTTTCTTTAGTTTTTAATCTTATTCATTCTGACTGGGGTTAGGTGGTATCTCATTGTGGTTTTGATCTCCATCTCCCTTATGATGAGGTATGTTGAGCATTTTTTCATATGCCTTTTGATGTTCATATGTCTTTCTTAGAGCGTTGTATTTATCAGCTGACAGAATGTGTCATCTTTTAATTGGGTTGATCATATTTTTTTGGGTAAGTCACTTGAGTTTCCTATGTATTCTGGATATCAGTCTCTTATTTGAATCATAGTTTACAAATATATTCTCCCATTCCGAGGGCCATCAATTCACACTAATTACTGTGTCTTTTGTTGTGCAGAAACTTTTTAATCTGATGTAATATAATTTGTCTATTTGGGGGATTATTGATTGTGCTTTTGGGGGTCTTATTTAAGAAGACTTTGCCTACAACAATGTCTTTCAGAATATCCCCAGTGATTTCCATCAGTAGTTTTTATAGTTTGAGGCCTTAGCTTTTGATTTTTGACTGACTTTAACTTGATTTTTGTTAATGGTGAGAGGTAGGGGTTCAGATTTATCTTTCTGCAGGTGGATACCCAGGGTTTTTTCCATACTTGAATTATAATTCATTTTTGGTATCATGCCTATATATTTTCTAATCAAGTGAAAAAATTATTGGTAGTTTGAAAAATACTAGTTTAAAAATAAAGCAAGGAAATTATTTACAGATTTACTTACATTAAAATTATGTAATCTCATAATAATTCTAACTTCAATCCTAAATTACTTTTATTTTTATTTTTAAATAGAAAATAAACATAAACTATGGTACATATTGCCACAAATATCAATTATTTTCAAAGCTCTTTCTGATTGATGTTAGAATTTTTTGTGACGCATACTGCAGTCTATGATTATTTCCTATTTTTCTAATCTACATTGCTTTTTATCATCACTGTGTCTGTCAGTATCACTGTGTCTGTCAGTATCAGATTCATTGATGTATTAAATGTGAACCATTTAAAAATATTTTTTTCTTTTCTGGAGAAGTTTTTGCTAAAGGGCACGTGCACTCGCCAGAAAGACAGAGAGAGACAGAGAGATAGAAAGCAAGAAATCACTCCCCAAGTGTCAGCATCCACCCCCGGGCTTGGCTCTAGCTCAATAATGATTAGGGGTCTGATGGTGAGGAAGAAAAAGAGGAAGCCCTTAATCTTGAGAAGACTAGGGAATTGGTAAGAAGGAGACAGAGTAACAGCAGACACAGGGAGCCTGAGCCTGGGTAGACAAAGCAACTTGTGCCACAACTTATGTCACCCAGACAAACTGGACATCTTTATTTATAGGGCAAAATGACATTACATATGTGTATTTCATGACATTCCATAGATATGTTGATGTGTTACTGACAAGAAGCAGGTAACAAATCTATAAGGACTTAGGCATACTGGGCCAGGTGTATTCCTTCGTGATAATCTCATCAAGAGAAAATCCCGTTATCTTTTTTTTTTCTAGTGGAGAGAAGTCTAGCTGCAGGTGTGGGGAAGAAACATAAAGCTAAAGAATCTCCCCAAAACACGGGCTCCATGCCCAGAGAAGGCTAAAGAATCTTACAGATGCAGAGCACGGATTGGTCTTTGCTAATTGGGGTCAAGATGTTTCCTGAATTCCATCAGATGTGTCTGTTAGAACACCCCTGGCAATTTTTGCCCTTTGCTCTGCCTGTAGCAAGGGTCAGGGAAAGAACAAGTTGTAAGGTTCTTCCAAAGCCAAAAAATGAGAGGTAGTGTTTTCTCAGAGCATGTCCCCACACCTCACTCATGGCCTCTCTCTTAACATGTCCCTACATTTCCCCTTTATTTTAATACCAGCATGACCTGGGTTTGTTTGAAGGGAGGTCAGCACTAGGAGTTACACACACACATTTGTTGAATACTACAACAATTAAGTAGCATAGCATAAAATTAGTTAACATTAACCCTCCTTTGATTGTATGATTGAAAATCATCTCAATTGTATAAAGCCAATAGCATAACTAATATTTTTTTCATTTTTGTTTTTGCAGGAATGGGATCCTGGTGGCAAGTGTTCATTGAGTTAGCAGTCAATTTGGCATACATAGCAATGAACAAGTTTCTAGGAGTTGGTTCTTTATCTTGTTTCTTCAGCGTTTCTTGAGCATCATTGGCTAATGCGTTGATGTCACTCCAAGGGGTAGGACTTGCAGTGGCCATATTGCGCTTCCTTTTCTTGGTCCTCTCCTTCTCTTGTATATTCAGCTGGAAATTCGGTATTGACTTTTGCAATGTCTTATGGCAGCTTATGGTATGCAGGTCGTATGCACTGAAAGGGAATACAAACTGGACCTACAGAAGTAAGCAAAGAAGCATACCCTCTTCCCCAGGTTATGAGAGGAACCAGGCCTTGCCAGGTTTAATCTGGAAGCATTCTATAAAAAACTTTAGCTTGAGATGCCACCCACTTCACTCTTCTTCTGTAGAATTGCTTTGGCAATATGGGGTCTTTTATGATTCTAGACGAATTTTACCATTGTTTTTTCTAGATCTGTGAAGAATGTGCCTGGTACTTTGGCATTACATTAATTAGGTAGATTAATTTGGGTAGGATTGCCATTTTGATTATATTAATTCTTCCAATCCAGGAACATGGGACGTCCTTCCACATTTTTATGTAATTTTCAATTTCTTTTTTAGCTTCTCATAGTTTTCCATGTGGAGGTCTTTAACTTCTTTGGTTAGATTTATTCCTAAATATCTTATACTCTTGGTGACTACGGTAAATAGAATAACTTTTTTCAGTTTTATCTCAGTCTGCCTGTTAAATATACTACAAAGTTGTGGTAATCAAAACAGCATGGTACTGGCACAGAAACAGACACATGGACCAATGGGACAGAACGGAGTCTCCACAAAATAATTCCAAAACATACAATCAATTGATTTTTTTTTTGGAGAGGTTTTTGCTATAGGGCGCTTGCACTCACCAGACAGACAGAGGCAGACAGAGGGACAGAAAGTGAGAAATCACCTCCCAGGGGGAATGGTCATGCCGCAATCCCGTCTCCTCCATTCTCCTCTCAGGATCTTGGGCACACATGCACATGTACCTGGCGTGAGTTTTAATCCACTGGGTCTGGGATGCAAACCATGGTAGACTACATGGGAGTCCAGCGACATAACCATTACACTAACTGCTGGTTCCCACAATCAATTGATTTTTCACAAGGGGTACCAGTCAATCCAGTGGGAAAAGGAAAACCTCTTCAGCAAATGGTGCTGGAAAAACTGGATTTCCACCTGCAGAAAGATGAATCTGAACCCCTACCTCTCACCTTTGACAAAAATCAAATCAAGGTGGATCAACGGTCTAAATCTAAGACCTCAAACTATAAAATTGCTCCTGGAAAACACTGGGGAAACTCTGAGAGACATTGGTGTAGGTACAAACTTCTTAAATAAGATCCCCAAAGCACAGTGGATAATCCCCAAAATAAACAAGTGGCATTACTTCAGACTAAGACGTTTCTGCATGGCAAAAGACACAGTAATTAGTGTGAATCAACAGCCCTCAGAATGGAAAAATATTTTTGTCAATTATGTATCAGATAAGGGACTGATAACCAGAATACACAAGGAACTAAAGAGGCTGTTTGGAAAAAAAGGTGATCATCCCTC
>NW_006203938.1:66462-74649 GCF_000334495.1 Tupaia belangeri chinensis
AGCCACTGTGGAGAACAATTTGGAGATTCCTCAAAAATTTACAAATAGAACTATCATATTATCCAGCAATCCCACTCCTCGGTATCTACAAAGGACAGAAGAATTCTTCATTGGAAAAGTGCTTGCACATCAATGTTTATTGTGGCACTATTCACGATTGCTAATACATGGAACCAACCCAAATGCCCCTGTACAGATGAATGGACTGGAGAACTGTGGCACATATACTCTATGGAATAGTATTCATCCATAGAAATCAACAGAACCCTGGCTTTTGACAGAAAGTGGAAGAATATGGAAGATTTACTGCAGAGTGAAGTAAGCCAGGCTATGAAAGAGAGACATTGTATGTCCCCACTTAATATGTACCAAGTGTCTGCACTCTATGACGGAAACTCATTGAGTAAAGGTTGTACAAACACAACAGATGGGGCTGAATGCCAGATGTGGTGTGTGTGGAGGGGTGAGGCCTAAGGAAGTACATTTGGAAGAGGGATATGGAGGCAGAGCATTCCATAGAAATCAACAGAACCCTGGCTTTTGACAGAAAGTGGAAGAATATGGAAGATTTACTGCAGAGTGAAGTAAGCCAGGCTATGAAAGAGAGACATTGTATGTCCCCACTTAATATGTACCAAGTGTCTGCACTCTATGACGGAAACTCATTGAGTAAAGGTTGTACAAACACAACAGATGGGGCTGAATGCCAGATGTGGTGTGTGTGGAGGGGTGAGGCCTAAGGAAGTACATTTGGAAGAGGGATATGGAGGCAGAGCATTGACAGGATGGGGAGGTGTGGTGTTATCGGTTGAAGATATTTTGATCAACTGGACTGGGGAGAAATGTTCACATATTGAAATGTTCACTTTGTAAGCTAAATAATGTGATTGAATGTATATAAAAATAAATAAATAAATAAATAAAAAGAAAAAAGAAAACTTTAGCTTGAGGTAGTTCTTGTGAAGATGGCATGTGTTGCCAGGCTGTACTCTAAAGATGTGACTTCACATTAAAAGTCAGATTTAGATGATTCAATTTAAACATGGTTAAAGAAATCAGTTTTGCAGCACTAACAGAAGGGCACCCTAGCCCTAAACTCCCCTTTTCTTGTTTTAAAAATGTAGAGAGTGTTTTTTGATTTTTCTCTTTTATTTTTTTATGCCAGACAGAGAGAGACAGAGAGACAGAAAGCGAGAAATCACCCCCCCAGGGAGGATGGCCATGCCACAATCCCTTCTCCTCTCGGGATCTTAGGCATGCACGCACACATGCCCAGTGTGAGTTTTAAGCCACTGGGTCTGGGATGCAAACCGTGGTCTACTACGTGGGAGTCCAGCGACATAGCCATTATGCTAACTGCTGGTCCCTAGAGAGTGTTTGTTTTATATGTTGCTGCATATGCTCAACAATTGCTTGACCAGTGGGGTTGTATGGAATGCCAGTAGCATGCTGAATATTCCACTTAGTACAAAAATTATGAAAATTTTTGGAAGTATAAGCAGGGTCATTGTCTGTTTTCAATGATGTAGGTTTGCCCATAACAGAAATAGCAGCTAGAACATGCCTAATTGCCTCTGCATCATTTTTAGAAGTGTCAGCGGTCACCCACACAAATTGAGAAAAGGTATCAACTATGAGATGAAGATACTGATGAGGAGCTAATGATGGAAAGTGAGTACATTCTTTTGCCAAAGCTCATTGGCCAAACTTTCTTGAGGGCTGACTGACTCTGAGAATGGAATGTGTCAGTGGCAATGATTACAAGACTTAACAATGTCCTTAGTTTACGCCAAGGGCAGGTAAAATTGACAAGACATTTTTGCATTTTGGTGAAAAAATTGATGAGAGGCAATAGGGTCTAAAAAAAGAGGGCACACAACATTATGAAGAACAGTATTTGCTTTGTGATTTTCCCCAGACAGGAAGGAGACCAGGGATTTTTGTATGACTGCGAATATGAGCTATAAAGAAATGATGTTGCCAGAGGGAAATTAAGGTTTGTAAAATTATAAAAAGGCTAAAAAAATTATAAAAGGGCTAAATAGGTTTTTATTTAAATGTGGGGAAAGAATGGCATTACTAATGCAAGCAATTGTGAGGGCAGCATACTGTCTGTAATGATATTTATGGGTTGCTTAGGAAATAGTCTGAAGGCTGGGCATATAGTAGCCTTTTCATTCCTCTGTACTGATGAATGAAGAGTAGTAAATTTAAATTGCCAGTCATTATCTGTATGGAAAGCAACTACTCCTTGAGTCTTACTACTATTGGTAAATAAGGTAATGCTTTTACAGAGAACTTAGAAAGTGTGGAGATTAACTACAACTCTGTGGTTTGTAGCATATTTTTAAAAATTGAAATCTAGAGTCTTTTTGGACTCCATATGTAAATAATTCTAAATAGGAAGCCAAAGCTCCTTGATAAACTTCAGAAAGCTACAGGAGCCTTTTGGTGATCTTTTAAGGAGCATGGGTAGCCATATTATTGAGGTAGTTTGTCCAGTTAGGGCCAATGCTCAATTTCTACCTTTGTAGATAAGGGTAGCCAAATTATTATTTATAATAGAAATATTTTTTTCTGTAAAGTGGGCTAAATGGAGCCATTCCATGATATAAATTTGAGACTGTTGTATGGCTATTCAAGCTGCAAAATAGTAGCAGCAAGCACACAGAATTACTAACTGCAAGGAACTTTCCAGCTTAGGTACTCAATTAACAAAGATTTGCTCCAAAAGAGCATTGATGTCCTGAAGTTCCTGTATTACTCTAGGCATTTTGGAAATGCATTGTTTGACATTAGTAAAATTGTTTATAAACAAAAAAGAAAGGAGATTAGTGTGCAAAGGAAAATATAATCTCAGCCAATTAAGATGTCCTAGAAATTGTTGTAGCTGGACTATTGTCACCTGGGACAGCAACTCCACATGAGGAACATTGGGTATAGAGTAGGCTTGGGTGAATTTGTGACCCAGATATTGCATAGAATAATTGAACTATTTTCTCTGGTGCCACTTGTAAGCCATTATTTTATAAAATCTCCATAAGCTTTTCTAAATGAGTAAAGTCTAAATTAGAGGCAGCCACCAAAATATCATTCATGTAATGATATATACTAACTGTTTAGGGTACATGGCATGGTAAGGAGTAAAGGCCTGCAGTACAAAATATTGACACACGGTGGGGCTGTTCATCATGCCCTGAGGGAGAACCACTCAGTTGTATTTCTGAGCAGGAGGTGAATTATTTAATGTTGGAAGAGTAAATGCAAATTTTGCTCTGTCTTCCGGGAACAAAGGGATGGTAAAAAAGCAATCTTAAAATTTATTATAAACACTTTGTATTTCAAAGGAATAAGGTTAGGATTAGGCAGGTCATTTTGCAAAGGACCCATAGGGAACATCAATTGATTAATAGCATGAAGGTCTTGTAAAAGTCTCCATTTTTCTGACTTCTTTTTAACTACAAATATTGGCGTGTTATAAGGAGAAGTTGTTTCTTCTATATGTCCTGTCTTAAGTTGTTCTTTAAATTTTCTTTAGTTAAAGGCCATTGCTCAATTTGGACAGGGTCTTGGGTTTTTCAGGTAATGGGTAAGGCAGTTGCTACTGAGGCCACTGCAATAAAAGGGATCGTATGGTCATTTTAAATTGCTGTAAAATGTCTCTACCCCAAATTATAAAAGGTATCTCAATAAGAAATGGATGAATTTTTGCTATAACATGATGAGGATTACCTGGCTTAGCACAATCTAAAGACATTCAACTGTGGTAAGTTGACGAGGTCTCTCCTATTCCCAAGACTTCTCGGGTGGGATCTGTAGGCCAGGCTGCAAGCCAGCTTGAAACAGGAAAAACAATTACATCTGCTCTAGTGTCTAATAGACCAACAACCTTCTGATTATTCACCATAAGTGTCAAGGTAGGTTTTTCTTGTTGGATTGAAATATTAACATTTAAGATAGTAGATACAAAACCCTGATTTTCTCATAAAATATTCCAAGGGTCACAGATACATACGGTAACAATATTAATTGTGCAATAGATTCTCCTTTTTTTACTTCTTGAAGGAGAAAAGACCATACTTGTATTTTTACTATACTAGTAAAATCTGAATCAATGACTCTGGGTGTGACAAATAGTACTCTTTTAAAAATATGGGACCAAGGGAGAACCAGCCTCATGTGCCCCTTATTTAGAGGTCCTGATAGCTGACTGTTTATTAGAGAAACTTTTTCTGGCAAACTTAAAGAAACAGCCTCTTGAGTAATTAAATCAATGCCAGCATTCTCAGCCATAGCATGAACAGAGTCATATATTTTTAGCCTAGCTGTCGGGTTAGGGCTCTTGTCAGTTACTAGGTTGGACTGGGATAAGAGTGATGCCTCCTTGGGTCTTGGGCTGGAGGTGTGCCTGGTATCGGGTTTCCCAACATATCAGTAAAAGTATAGCACTGATTAGTCTAATGAAAGTCTTTACCACAGAGTTTACATATTGAGGAAGTCTTCCTTTGTTTCTCCCTGCAATTTTTGATAATATGTCCCTTTTTCCATATTGATAGCATTTTCTATTTGGCAGTCTCAGTATTGCAGTCAACAATCCTTGTTTGTGGCTTTCGGTACCTACTATTTGACACACCTTTATTATGTCTGCCAAAGAGGTGGTAGGGTTGCTGTAAATATCTTTTAATACCTCCTGAGAATCAACATTAGCATTTTCAAAGGCTAGTTGTTTTAACAGTACCTGAGCTGCATCTACATTCTCTACTTGCCTGTACAAAGATTTTTGCAACCTGTCTATAAAAAAGTCATAGGCTTCTTGTGGCCCTTGACACACTTTAACAAAAGAAAGGCATTCCCTGGAAGAATAAGGTATTTTCTGCCATGCATGAGTGGTAATGGTGTCTATTTGCCTGAAGACTTCTGGTAGCAAGTGGTACTGTTGCTCATTAGTAGAATAATCAGCAGTCCCTGACAACATTTCAGCAGTCACTTCTGGGTTTCTTATTACATTATTGGCAGCCATCTAATGGCATCCATCATCAAAATCTTGTCTCCAAACTCTATATTGGGCAGGAGTGATTACCATTTTTACCAACACTTTCCAGTCATTGGTTGTAAGCTCATAGCTTGTCACTATATTGTCTATCACTATAACGTAATGATTGCTGGTTCCATATTCAGTGATAGCTTGTCTAAATTCCTTAATTATAATATAGGGTAAACATTCATGTGTGGCTTGTCCCCTTTTTCATATAATAGGACAGATAGAAAGCATAGAAACGTCCCCTTCTTGTAGGGCACTGCTTAGACATTCCTGGAAACATCCCCTGGGCAATTTTCCCCTAGGCAGTTTTTTAGATGAGGCCTTGGACAGGAGAGGGGGAGCAGGAGGAGCTGATAGAGTAGTTGGATAATGTCTGGTCTCTGCATTAGTTGCCAATACCTCTTTCAGAGGAGGTTTGAGGTCATTAGGTTTACCAAATTGAAATATGGCATTTCTAAATAGATGCCAGGCATGCAATATCTTTATAGGAACACATGGCTCTTTATGTAAGCAGGTACCAATTTTTTCCCAATCAGTTAATTTCAATGATTCAGCCTCAAGGTACTAAGGGCAATAGGAATCCGTTTTTATTAACATCTGAGAAATGGTTTCAGATGGTGCTTAATAAATACAATAGTTCCTCCTTATGAGTGTTATGAGCTGGAGATAGCCTATTCCCCATACTGATTCCTGGGATCTCTGTAGAGATCAATCAGTGCCGTACCCCTTCTCTGGGTGAGAATCAGTGGGTAGGCTATTGGAGAAATGTCACATGGGTGGGAGGCAGTCTGTTACCCACACTGATTTCCTGGGATCTCCAAAGAGATGAATGGTGCACCTATATCTCTTACTGGGGCAAGAAATTAGGGTGTAGACCACCTGAGACCCACAACAATTTTCTGGGGTCACTGAAGAGATGAACAATGCACCTATATCCCTTACCTGGGTGAGAAATCAGTGTGTAGGATGCATGAGAAATGCTGCATGAGCAGGAGGCAGTCTGTTACACACACTAATTTCCTGGGATCTCTGTAGAGATGAAATTAGTGTGTAGACTGCCTGAAAAACAACTACCTTTCTGCTTCCAGCTCTCAAAAGCACAGATTTCATCTGTCACTTTTGGGATGAAGCGCCAACACAGCTGCTGCAGAGCTATCTCATCTGGCAGTGAAACAGTGATTGATGTAAAACTACAACAAGGATACAGAGCAATTCTTTGGCAAAATCTTCATGGTACTACCCAGAATGGCGTATTTTTTGGGAAAAAAAAGTAATATTGTGTATCAAATAATGGTATAAAATTTCTATAGTCCAGTGTATCTCACAGAATTTTAGGTCTGTGTCTACTCTCAAGCACTCTACACACAGGGAACATGCCTCTTTACTATGTAGTAATCTATTTAAAAGCTGAACTGCTAAAGGAGATAAAACAGTAGTGATAGAATAGAGAAAGCCAGAGTTAAGCCGCCATGGGCAGAGAGGCTGCCCAGTCATTTACTTACCTCTGGAAGTAGCTGAGAAGGGTATGAGATGGGACACGGAAATCGTCCAGAATTTAAGTTGTCCAGAAATCGGAGTGTCTGGATCCCGGGTTTTGGTACCAATCTGTCAGTGTCCGGCCCCGGGCTTGGATCTAGCTTAATCATGATTAGGGGGTTGATGGTGAGGAAGAGAGAGAGGAAGAGAAAGAGGAAGTCCTTCATCTTGAGAGGACTGGGGAATTAGAAAGAAAGAGACAAAAAGACAGAGTAACAGTGGACACAGGCAGCCTGAGCCTAGGTAGACCAAGCAACTTGTGCCACATCTTGTGTGACCCAGACAAACTGGACATCTTTATTTATAGGGCAAAGCAACATTACACATGTGTATTTCATGACATTCCTTAGATATGTTGATGTGTTACCGACAATAAGAAGCAGGTAACAAATCTATAAGGGCTTATCCATACTGGGCCAGGTGTATTCCTTGATGATAATCCCATCAAGAGAAAATCCCACTATCTTTTTTTCTAATAGAGAGAAGTCTACCTGCAGGTGTGGGGAATAAACTTAAGGCTAAAGAATCTCTCCATAAGGCAGGCACCACTATGCCCAGAGAAGGCTAAAGAATATTACAGGTGCAGAGCACGGATTGGACTTTGCTAATTGGGGTCAAGATGTTTCCTGAATTTGGACCAGCAGTTAGTGTAATGGCTATGTCGCTGGACTCCCATGTAGTCAACTGTGGTTCACATCCCGGACCCGGTGGCTTAAAACTCATGCAGAGCGCATGTTCATGTGTGGCCAAGATCCCAAGAGGGGAATGGAGGAGAAGTGATTGCAGTGTGGCCATCTCCCTTGGAGGGTGATTTCTCGCTTTCTGTCTCTCTGTCTCTCTCTGTCTGGTGAGCACACACACCCTTTAGCAAAACCTCTCAAAAAAAAGGAAGCAAAATACAGAGGACACTCAGAGAAATGTAAGAACTGGTAGTAGAATAACAATGTTAAAAAGAAAAGATAGGGCCAGTCTTGAGATAGCTGTAGTTGAGTTTGGTGTAGGAGAGCCAGATCTCCTATAACTAGCCTTGAGAGTGGTTTAAGTCCTGGCCCAAGCAGCTTGAAAAACAAGCTGCATGCATACACTTTGTCCCTCCACCCAGGGAGGGTGGCCATGCCTCAATTCCTTCTTCTCCATTCTCCTCTAGAGATCTTGAGCACGCATGCACATGAGCTCTGTGTGAGTTTACACCCCTAGGGTCAGGACTTGAACTGCAGTGGACCACATGGGAGTCCAGTGACATAGACATTATGTCAACTGCTGATCGCAGCCTTGTTTTGTTTCCATTTGTATGGCATATTTTTTTTCCCACCACCTCACTTTCCATCTATGAATGTTCTTATGAATGAGGTGTGTTTCTTGTAAGCAGCATATAGATGACTTCTGCTTTTGTATCCATTCAGCCAGGCTGTGTCATTTAATGGGAGAATTTTAAAGAGTTAAAAAAAAGACAATAAATTTTGATAAAGATACTCTACTAGGAAATGATTCTACACTGCTCTCACCATTTGAAGTAGATCCAGAATAAAACATAAGATTTGGGGAACCAGCAGTTAGCGTAATGGCTATGTCGCTGGACTCCCACGTAGTCGACCGCGGTTCGTGTCCCG
>NW_006203938.1:74807-79965 GCF_000334495.1 Tupaia belangeri chinensis
GCACCCCCCCCCTACAGTGAAAAACTTTAAAAAAAAAAAAAAAAAAAGATTTGTTTAAAAATATATTCTAAATTTACTGTGGTTCTGTTTAATACCTTTTTTAATTTAATTTTGTTTGTTGATTTAAATTCCTTTTATACATTCAATCACATTATTTAGATTGCAAAGTGAATATTCCAACATGTGTACATCTCTCACCAGTCCACCTGGCAATACTATAAAATTATTTTCAACAGATAAGAACCAATTTCTTTGTCCCATAAAAGTTATGCTTCTCTATTTTTCTCCTTAATGTTTTTCCTCAGACTCTATTCCTTCACCCAACCTTGAACCAACCTTGAGTTCCTGAAATAAAGCCTACCTGCTCATGATGTATAATTTTTTATAAATTGTTGTATATGATTTTTGCTAATATCTTGTTGAGAATCTTTGCATCTATATTCATCAGAGATATTGGTCTATAGTTTTCCTTATATGTTTTAAGGATAAAGGTTATGGAGGCTTCATAGAATACATTTTGGGAGAGATTTACCCTTTGGATCTTTAAAAATAACTTGAGCAGAATGGGGATCTTTAAAAGTTTTTTTAGAATTCAAAAGTGAAGCCATCAGGACCAGGTCTTTTGTTTGTTGGGAGGTTATTTATTACTGATTCAATCTCCTGGCTTGTATGGACCTATTCAGGCTTTCTATATCCTCCAGGTTCAGTATAGGTAGATTACATGTGCACAGGAATTTGTCCATCTCATCCAGATTTTCTTGTTTCTTGGCATATAATTGTTCATAGCATCCTATAATGATGTTTTGTATTTCTACTATGTCTGTTGTTATATTGCCTGCTTCATTTAAAATTTGATTTATCTGGTTCCTTTCTCTCCTCTTAAGTCTCACTATTCAAAGAGCCAGCTTTTACATTAATATATTTTCTGTATAGTTCAGTTATTTTTATTTCATTTATTTTTGCTCATATCTTTATTATTTCCTTTCTCCTAGAGTTTCTTTGATTATTTTGCTGTTGTTTTTCCAATTCTCTGAGGCATGATGTTAGGTGATCCATTTGTCTTCTTTCCATCTTCTTCTTATGTGCACTAATTGCTATGAACTTCCCTCTTATGACTGCTTTTGCAGTGTCTCAAAGATTATAGAAACTCATATCCTCATTGTCATTGGCTTCCATCAATCTTTTGATTCCAGTCTTTATTTATTTCATAGTTGTGAAGACATTCAGGAGTAGGTTATTTAGTTTCCATGAATTTGTGTATTTTTGAAGATTTCTCTTGAAAATAAAATCAAATTTAATTCCATCATGGTTGGAGAAGATGCTTGATATAATTTCTATGCCTTCGAATCTGTAGAGGCTTGCTTTGTGCCCTATTATGTGGACAATCTTTGAAAAGGTTACATGTGAGGGTAAGAAAAAAGTGTACCTCATGGTTTTTGGGTGGAAATTTTTATAGATGACTGTTAAGTCCATTCAATTTATGGTATCATTTAGATCCTTTATCTCTTTACTTATTTTTCTTTAGATGATCTGTCCAGAGAAGATAGTGTGGTGTTGAAGTCTCCAACAATTAGTGTGTTGCAGTCTATCTCTCCTTATAGATCTAAGAATCTTTCCTTCACGTATTTGAGTGCTCCTGTGTTAGGTGCATAAATATTTATAAGCGTTACAACTTCTTTATTGATTAACACTTTTACTACAAAATAGTATCCTTCTCTGTCTCTTCAAACTGTTTTTGTTTTATAGCCTATTTTGTCATAAATTGGTATCATGAGTCTAACTCTTTTTTCGGTTCCCATTTGCATGGAATACCTTTCTACAGCACTTCACTTTTAGACTATGTATGTCTTTATCGATGAGATGCATTTTTTGTAGGCAATAGACAGAGGGTTTCTGTTTTTTTTTTTTTTTTTTTTTTTTTTTTTTTTTTTTTTTTTTTCCGCCGGTCTTTTCTTCTTTTTTTTTATTCAGCCAGACTGTGTCTCTTGATTGGAGAATTTAATCCATTAACATTCAATGTTATTATTGATATTTCCAGACTTGTCTCTACCTTTGAGTTGGTCATTGTCTTGGTTGTCGTTTATTCCTTTGTTTCTGGCTGTTCATTCTTTAGTTTTCCTGGAACAGGACTCTCTTCAGAGCTTCTTGAACAGCTGGTCTGGTGTAGGAAAATGCTTTCAGGTTTTGTTTGTCTGAGAAGATTTTAATCTTTTTTTTTTTCCCATATGAAGGGTAGTCTTGCAGGATATAATAATCTTGGTTGAAATCATTTATCTCTTAACACTTTCAATATGTCTTTCTATTCTTTTCCTGCTTGCATTGTTTCCGTCGATAGGTCCAGTGTTAGCCTGATGAAATGACCTTTGTAAGTCACTTGTCATTTCTCTCATGCCAGATTTAGTGTCTTTTCTTTATCTGTGGTTTTGGCCAGTCTGGCTAAGATGTGTCTTTGAGAAGATCTTCTTGGGTTGATTCTATTTGGGGTTCTTTGTTTTTCTTGGATCTGGATGTTTGAGTGCTTCTCTAGACTTAAAATGTTTTCTTCCATGATCTCTGTTCTGCTGTGTTTAGCAACGTGCTCCCCACAGGAGGAGCCTTATATTCAGGTGTCTGAGGAGAATTATCTCCTTTGTCACAGGTTGTACAATAAAAGGGATTATCCCAGGGATCCTCACAATACTAGGGTACTTGAGAACTGTGATTCAAGACACGTCTAGTACCTCTGGGAGGGTGGAGGATGAGGAGGAGATGACAATATAAGAGGGAAGAAAAGAATATGAAGGAGAATTTTAAAAACCCTGGTTTTGCCAAGGCTCTGGAGATGGAACTGGAGCTTTGCTGGAAAACTGAGGCCTATCTTGTGGGGTAAAGAGGAGTAGGAAATTAACAAAAGAAAGAAGAAAAGAAAAAAAAAGTTGACTACCTTCTTGACGGGGGTGTCTCTGGGGTTGGTGGAGCTGAGCTGGGGCTGGGATCAGAGACTGGCCCTGTGTCTAGGTCCCTTGCTGACCAGAGGTCTGGAGATGTAACTGGATACTCAGTTTTTCCAGAACCATTTGCTAAAAAGGTTATCCTTTTCCCACTGTATTGACTTGTACCCTTTGTCACAAATCTGTTGGCTGCATGTTTGGGAGCTTATTTCTTGGATCTCTATTCTGTTCCATTGGTCCACCTGTGTGTTTTTGTGCCAATACCATGCTGTTTTGATTATCACAGCTTTGTAGTATATTTTCAGATCAGGGAGTGAGATGCTGCCTACTCCACTCTTTTTGTACAGAATTTCTTTTGCAATGCAAGGTCTTTTATGTTTCCAGACAAATTCTATGATTGTCTTTTCTAGATTTGTAAAGAACATCTCTGGTACTTTGATTGGGATTGCATTAAATATGTAGGTTAATTTTGGTAGAATTGTCATTTTGATTATATTAATTATTCCACCCAGGAACATGGGATGTCCTTCCACATTTTTTGTATAATTCTAAATTTCTTTCTCTAACTTCTCATAGCTTTCCTTGTGGTGGTCTTTAACTTCTTTGGTTAGATTTATTCCTAGGTATTTTATATGTTTTGTGGCTATGGTAAGTGGAATTATTTTATTCATTTCTATCTCAGTCTGCCTGCTGTTTGTATAGAAATGCTATAGATTTCTGTATGTTGATTTTGTTTCTTGAAAGTTTACTGTATTCATTTATTACTTCCAGGAATTTTTTAGGGGATATCATTGAGTCTTCTTTGTATTCAACCATGTCATCTGCAAATAGAGATCACTTAAACTCTTATTTTACTGTTTGGATGGCTTTTTAATATTTTATTTTATTTTATGATTGCATTAACAAGGCTTTCCAGTACTTTATTAAAAAGGAGTGGAGAAAGTGGGCATCCTTGTCTTGTACCAGTTTTTAACAAAAGATTTCAGAATGATGTTAGCTATGTTTTTATTATAGATAGTTTTTATTGTGTCAAGGGATGACCCTTCTATGCTAATTTTGCCAAGAGTTTTTATCATGAAGGGATATTTTATTTAATTAAATGTTTTTTCTCCATCGATTAATATTATCATATAGTTTTTATCTTTCTTTCTGTTAATATGGTGTATTACATATATGATCTTGCATATGTTGAACCACCCTTATATCTTGGGATAAAGCCTACCTGGTCGTGATGAATAACCTTTGTTATATGTTGTTGGATACAATTTGCAAGTATCTTGTTGAGAAGTTTTGCATCTATATTATCAGATATTGGTCTATAGTTTTTGTCCTTGTCATGTCCTTGTCTGTTTTAAGAGTAAAGGTGATGGAGGCTTCATATAATGAATTTGAAATAGTTCCATCCTTTTGGATCTTTAGAAATAACTTGAGTGGAATGGAGACTAACTGTTCTTTAAACATTTTGTAGCATTCACAGGTGAAGCCTAATGGACTAGGACTTTTCTTTGTTGGGAGGTTATTTATTACTGATTAAATCTCATGGCTTGTTATAAGGCTGTTCAGATTTTCTATGTCCTCCTGACATCCATCTTGGTAGATTATGTGTCCAGGGATTTATCCATCTCCTCTAGGTTTTCTTGTTTGTTGGCGTATAGTACTTCATGGAATTCTCTAATGATGTTTTGTATTTCTATTATGTCTGATGTTATATTGCCTGTTTCATTGAGAATTTGATTTACCTGATTCCTTTCTCTTTTCTTTTTAATTAGTCAAGCAAGCGGTGTGTTGATTTTGTTTATCTTTTCAAAGAACCAGCTTTTACTTTAATTTGTTTTCTGTATAGTTCATTTATTTTCTATTTCATTTTTTTCTTTTTTAATCTTTATTATTTCTTTTCTTGGAGTATTTGGACTTTTTGTCTATACGTTTCCCATTCTCTGAGGCATGATGTTAGGTTGCCCATTTGTCTTCTTTCCATCTTTTTCTTCTGTGTGCTAATTGCTAAGAACTCCCTCCTAGTGACTACCTTTGCAGTGTCCCAAAGATTATAGAAACTCATGTATTCATTATCATTGTCTTCCATGAATTTTTTGATTTCAGTCTTTATTTATTCTGTAGTGAAGTCATTCATTAGTATCTTATTTAGTTTCCATGTATTTGTGTATTTTTGAATTTGAGGTCCTCTGTATTTCTTGGAACTGAATATTTGAGTGCCTCTCCAGGTTTGG
>NW_006203939.1:0-1355 GCF_000334495.1 Tupaia belangeri chinensis
CTACAAACCTCGGGCTCCCAGGGCCTCGCCTCAGAACACAGGGAGCCACACTCTCGGGCAGCGCAGGTGGAGGAATGGCGCCGCTTCTCCGGACTTCCTCTGCGAACCGCCCACGCATGCACGCATGCCACGCCATGCAGATCATCCGCCCAATGCCCTAAGGGGAGCCCTCTCCTCACTCAGACAGAAAGGCGCCAGGGCAGGGACTCAGGTTGTGGGGGGAGGGAGGGTGGGCGGTGGAGGCGCTGTCCAGGGTAGGGGACGGGGCTGTCCCTGGGTAGGGGAAGCCCCTATGCTGTGTAGGGGAATGTGTTGACCAGGACAGAGGAAGAGTGAAGCTGGAACCCAGCTGCAGGGCCCACGCACCCCTCTTTTAGGAGGGAGAGGGAACTCTGCTTTCCTCAACGACTGTCTCTTTGGTGGCTACTGTGCGTGGAAAGGGGAGTCGGCAGTAGGAGGGGGTTCTGCACCCCAAGGCAGCCCTTTCAGGTCCCTAGAGATGAGGGCGGGTCATCTCCCATCGAACCTGCCCACCAAGGCACTAATTTCTATGAACTTTCCTCTTATGACTTTTTTTTTCCCCCATCCAGGGTACACTGTCTATTGTCTCAATCAAGCACATCAACATACATGTTATTCTCAGCAAATAATTGTCCATTTCTTGTTTCCTGTATATTTTGCTTTTTTCCCACATCCTTGATTCCCTATCTCTTACCCTCTGCCATTTCCCACTCTCCTTCCCCACTGTCTCTGGTATCTATGTTTGCTTTCTATACCATTTTACCCCCATATTTTATTCAATTGCTAAGCATCTTAATTAATATAAATAGTTTCATAGCAAAAACAGCTGATATATACATTTCCATGAACAAAAGTCTAACTTTAGACATCCTATAAAGTAGGACCTACCTGGGGCCATATATCTTACTGTAGTCATTGCATACATTTTTTTTTTCCTGAAACTTTTTTTTCTAACTTCATTTACATTCTTTCCCTTAGCATCATCACAGCATACAAAATGGGATTTCCCATCCAGAATATACTGCATAGTGACAATCATACATATTATTATTAAAAATTTTCCATTTCTAGTTTCTAGAATTTTTTACCCCTCTTTCTGACCCTCTGTCCTTTCCCACCCTCTTCTCACACTATCTCTGGTGTCTACAATTGTCTTCCATTCCTTTCCCACCCACATCGTATTGATCACACAATTTCTTAAATAATCTAACTACTTTCAATAGCAAGTTCACTTGGTATTATTAAGAAAACCGGTTTTAACTTAAATCAAAGAAATGCTAAGGAACGTTGCTTAAAGTCAAGAAACAGGTTAGGATTCTGTTCAAATGGTAGGT
>NW_006203939.1:3831-7495 GCF_000334495.1 Tupaia belangeri chinensis
GTCTGGATGTTTGAGTGTCTCTCTAGACTTGGGAAATTTTCTTCCAGGATTTCATGAAATAGATTTTCCAACCCCTTATTACTTTCTTCACCTTCTGGGATACCAATTATTTGGATGTTACATCATCTAATGGAATCTAGTGTTTCTAATATATTATCCTTATTTTTTTTTTAATTTTATCTATCTTTTTGGTGGTTTTCTCTTGGTCAGAAGTTTTCTATTCTATGTCAGAGATTCAATTTTCAGCATGGTCTAATCTACCTTTAATATTTTCAAGAGAATTTTTGATTTCTTGTATTACAGACATCATCTTTAATAGTTCTATCTGATTTGTTCTTAGTGTGTCCACTTCTGCTTTCATATCATGGAAGGACTTCCTAATCTCCTGGAGCTTATAGTCTCTTTTCTGTTCCAACTCATAGAATTTGGTCACCATGAATGTTCTAAATTCTTTCTCTGACATTGTGGTAACTTCCTCTGTTTCTTCAAGAAATAGAGGGGAGTCACTGTGTTCTTTTGATGGAGACATATTTCCTGGTTCATTCAGACCTCAGGCACTTCATCTACTTATAGCCAGTGGGAGATGTATTCAATGTGGAATATCTTTTAGGAGAATGTTTCTTCAACTAGAAGTAATTGTCTTTCCCTTTTACTGTGGACTCATGAGTGCCAAAGTCTCACTTCTGTTGTGTGTAGCAATGTGGTCCAAGGAGGAGTATTCTATTCAGTTGTCTAAAGGGCAGTATCTCATTTATCACAGGTGGTTCAGTGAAAAGGAGGATCCCAGAGAGTCTTACAATACTAGGATGTTTCAGAACTGTTATTCAAGACCTATCTAGAATGTATGGGAGGGTGGAGTAAGAGGAAGAGAGGACCAAATAAGAATGGAGAAAGTAAGCAAAATAAAAAGTTGTGCACTGTGCTAGGGGTACGGAGATGGAAGTTGGGTCTCCCATTGATCTGGGGGGGGCGAAACTATTTGGTAAGGAGAAGTGGGAAATGAACAAATGAAAGAAGAAGAGGAAAAAAAAACCCTACCTGGCTGACAGAGATAGGGGATCTCTGGACATGGGGGCTGATGGACATGGGGGCAGGGAACCCTGCCTTAGGGTACCTTAGGGCCAGGCGTCTGGATGCAAGTGGGGTTGCTGTAGAGTTGGGGGCAGTCCTGTGTGGTAAGGAGAAGTTCAAAATTTAAAAATGAAAGAAAAGTAAAAAAGGCCTACCTGGCTGACAGAGATGGGTATCTATGGACTTGGGGGTGATGTGGTTGGAGTTGTGGCACTAAACCCTGCCCGAGTCCCTTAGGCCAGGGGTGTGGAGAAGGAAGTGGAGTCTGCTGTAGAGCTGGGGGTAGTAATGTGTGGTAAGGAGAAGGGGGAAATTAACCAATGAAATGAAAGAAGAAGTGAAAAAAATAAAAGGACTACCTGGTTGACAGAGATGGGGGACTTGAGGATGTCAGGGCTGGAACTGGGCGGAGGGCCCTACCTCACTGCCCCATAGGCAGAGCCTCTGCTACAGATTTTTAGAATTAATTATGTATCCTGCCACTTTTCTGTAGGAATTTATGACTTCAAGAATTTTTTTTTCATGGATGCTTAAATAATAATTTTTAAAATTGGATAGTAATCTATTACTCTTGGGTAGAAAAAATTTTTTCTTAAATTTTTTTTTCTCATCTGTTCATTTACGCAACCATTCAATCAGAAGATATCACTGACTTCTCACTACAAGCGAGCACAGTGCCCCGTTGATCTGGGGGGGCGATACTATTTGGTAAGGAGAAGTGGGAAATGAACAAATCAAAGAAGAAGAGGAAAAAAAAGCCCTACCTGGCTGACAGAGATGGGCATCTATGGACTTGGGGGTGATGTGGTTGGAACTGTGGCAGTAAACCCTGCCCGAGTCCCTTAGGCCAGGGGTGTGAAGAAGGAAGTGGAGTCTGCTGTAGAGCTGGGGGCAGTCCTGTGTGGTAAGGAGAAGTTCAAAATTTAAAAATGAAAGAAAAGTAAAAAAGGCCTACCTGGCTGACAGAGATGGGCATCTATGGACTTGGGGGTGATGTGGTTGGAACTGTGGCAGTAAACCCTGCCCGAGTCCCTTAGGCCAGGGGTGTGAAGAAGGAAGTGGAGTCTGCTGTAGAGCTGGGGGTAGTAATGTGTGGTAAGGAGAAGGGTGAAATTAACCAATGAAAGAAGAAGTGAAAAAAATAAAAGGCCTACCAGGCTGACAGAGATGGGGGACTTGGGGATGTCAGGGCTAGAACTGGACGGAGGGCCCTGACTCACTGTCCCATAGGCAGAGCCTTTGCTACAGGTTTTTAGAATTAATTATGTATCCTGCCACTTTTCTGTAGGACAAGATTTTTTTTTTTGTGGATGCTTAAATAATAATTTTAAAAATTGGATAGTAATCTATTACTCTTGGGTAGAAAAATTTTTTTCTTAAATTTTTTTCTCATCTGTTCATTTATGCAACCATTCAATCAGAAGATAGCACTGACTTCTCACTACAAGCGAGCACAGTGCTCAACACCAGGAATACACAATGGATCCTACCCGTACCCAATTGCAAAGGGGTACCTGACTGCAGGGGTGAAAGAGACTACTTTGACATAGTGGGATATGGCTGTTTCCACTGGGACAAGTATAGAACACTACAGAGCCCAGATCAATAGGGCTGAGTGACAGAATCTAGGAGATGGCTGGCAAGGAAAAAGTGAGAGTAAGCAAAAAGATCAAAGCAATGGGAGTACTCGAGAAGGATCTTACTATGCCGGGTGAGGCTGTACCAAATAGTGAAATGAAGGTGACTGTGAACAATAAAGTTTAAAACTAAAAGTGCACAGGGAAAGTGGCCAGAAAACAAATAACCTTTGGACTGAGTTATTTCTGCAACTATGTGAGAAGAATTCCTAAATTAACAGTCAATATATTAATGTCCAACTTTCCATAGCGTTCTATAAGCAAACAATTCCTTTTAAATGAGCAGCAGATGAAATGATGCCTGATGTATAAACTAATACCTCTGCTATTACAGAAGCTGGCAGCTTTCAGGGACAACAAAACACAGTCGGCCCTTGTGGCCCTCTCTCTTCCTTAGGACATGATCTGATCCAGAATTTTAAGAAGCAGCCCTATATTGGCAAATAAATTTTGCAATGCAAAATATGAAGGGACATCCCCCAGTGTGTAAATAACACCTGGGAACCTTCAGGAGTCCCAGGGAAGAATGTGGTTCACAGTGTGCTCCCCTGATATCTCACTTTAATGGGACATGACAGTGAGGTGGTCACTAGACCTCTTCATTGCTGAGTCCTATCCCAATTCTCCAAGTCCATCTGGGGCCTACCTTCTGACATTTACCCAAAAACCAGTAGGAAACAAAGCTATGCAGGAACCCCACTGTGTCTCTCCTGCCACCACACCCACAGGGTGTGTTGCAGAGATCCTGAAGGCCTTCATGAGTTGTAAAGCTTTGGGGACATCTCAGGAAAGAAAGTCCAGTTGGGGCCCAACATCCTTAGGCCTACACTGGGGAACAACCGCACTCTGTTCTGAGACCACCTGGGGCTCAGGCATCTTCCTCTCGAGGGATGAAGAGCTAGAGGGTGGGATGCAGCCACTCTCGTCATGGACTGAGGGGGTTCACATGGGATCTC
>NW_006203939.1:7761-9545 GCF_000334495.1 Tupaia belangeri chinensis
AGCCTGCAATTGGCATGGGGGTCAAGGTGCTAGATTCCCACATGACCAACCACAGATTTAGTCTCAGTCATGGTGGCTTGAAAATAATGCTGGGTATATTTATGTGCACCCAAAATTCCAAGAGAAGAATGAAGGACAGGGGATAATGGTGAGGCCATACCCCCGGTGGACTATATTTCATTTTTCCTCTCCGTCTCTCTGTAATGAGTACATATGGCCAATTGCACAAAAGAAAAACAAAAAGTAAAGAAACCGAAACATGTTCAGTAGGTGAATGCCATTTGCTACTGGAGTTGTGGAGAGAACAGACAGGGGACATTCCCTGCCCTCCCCTGGCCTGTGTTCTCACGGGCACAGAAAACAGGAGAACCTGATTGAGAGGCCGACGCTGCCATCCTGAGAATGAGGGAGTGGGAGACCCATTTCATTTTAGGATTCCTTGCACACTCCTCCTCATGGCCCTGGATGTGGCATCAAATCACATGTGTACAGGTGTGCACAGGTGGTATCCACATCCACCTGGCCTTAGTCAGGGAGAAAATCCCAGCTTTTGGGGAGAAAGTGTTGTAGTTCCTAAGTCTACCCTGTTTGTGTCCCCCACACAGCAGCAGGGGCATCAGCAACAGAAACCTTCTCATCACTAAGATGTTCCAATTGAAGAAAAGACAGGTAGACGCCCCCAGTTCTCGGGGTGAGATAAGGTATAGAAAGCAAGAGGGGTGGGCAGGACAGAACAATGATCACGACACTACAGAGCTCAGCGTCAGATGAAAGGCCCTTTGAGATCTCCAGGGAAGCTCCCATCTGTCGGCTGCACTGATTCAGCTGCCAACTGAGCAGGTGTGGCTTCCTCTCTGGTGTGGGTCATCTGGGCCTGCACCACAGCCAGATGTGGGTGGAGGCAGATTCGACTGGGAGCCATTTGAAGAGTGGGTGGGGTGAGGATTGGGGCCACTATATGGACGAATGACCTGATCAGTGCTGGGCAGTGGAACATCTACCATTACCTGCTGTACCTCTGCCCAGGTCAGCAGCGGGCCTGTCCCTATGCCCTCAAGGTTCCCTTCCAGGTTTGGCCAGCTCCTGCCCTGTTATTAAATTCATTTGGCTCAGAGGACACAAACTTGTGCACATGTGCACATGTCCCTGATGGTCCCTTGGCTAAACTACAGAGGGATTTTGTCCATAGGATCACAGACTGGACACCGACAGAAGTGGCCCTAGGCTGCGTGCCCTACTGGCCTCAGGTTTCCACCTCCTGGTGTTCAGGAGGGCCAGTTTTGTGAGGGTCCCATGGAGGAGGTGGGTCAGACAGGCTGAGCCCTCCCTGAGGCTGGGGCATGGCCTGCAACTTGGGGTTTCTGCTCTGAGGGAGTAGCTGCCTATTATGCCTCCGCCCAGGAGCCCTCAGAGTGCACTGGGGGTTCCAGAAGTGTCTGTGTATGAGAGAAGGTCCATGGAGTTGTCCTCAGGGCCCCACTGCCCAGCCTTGTCAGTGTCTGCAGGTTTGTAAAAGTGTAATTAACCAGGAGGTGCCTGGACCAGGACATCTGGGGGAGGAATCTCTAGCCTCCAGGGGACCGACCTTCACACCACTTGTGGCCTCAACCATGGGAGGGTGTCATCCTGTAATGTAAAAGCCACAATCAGCAGCTCACACCCCTGACTGAGAGCTCAACTAGGACTGTGACCACTGCACCCAAACCAGCAAAGTCAAGGGCACTGGTTGTGTAATGTCCCTTCCCTCCAGCACCAAGGTATGAATGTCACACCTCCCTGTCATG
>NW_006203939.1:10014-12996 GCF_000334495.1 Tupaia belangeri chinensis
TCAAATTGAGTCACTGGAAGCACCAGACTGGCTGGGATGGGCCTGTCTCACATGGCAGAATTCAGAGGAAATACAGCAGACAGCTGCTAAATGGGGCTCAGGAATGGCCAAGGCCCATGTCTGATTGTCCCTAGTACAGAGGTGCGGAGCGACCTAAGGCGGGCCTGGGGAGCAGCAGGCCGGGACCAAAGTCCTGGGGCTCAGGAGCCCACGGAGCTGGGGCCCTGCAACGATGGAACCCGCTGGTGGTGGCAGGGGCGGGGGCGGGAACTAGACAACACTGGGGCTGGTGGACAACAGGATCCCAGAGAGTCCATGAAATCGACACTCCACGGGGTGGGATTGACTGCGTGGCCCCGAGAACGACTGCACCCAGGCCCTGCGGAAAGGATGGTGACAAGAAGGTAGGAGGCCTGCGAGGAAGAACCCAAAGGCAGTGGGCAGGAGGGCCTTGGGCTGCGAGAGGGCCTGAGGGATGCCATTTACAGATCACACTTTCTTTGAAAAGCACAAAGGGGGTCCTGGGGCACAGCCATTGCAACTGGTCTGAAGGCCTTGGGCACCCCATCAGGCTGGGACCACACACCGGCACCCTCTCCCCCATTCGCCCTCCAGTGCCCACCGCTACTTGCGGGATCCGGAGAGCCTGCCATGCCTTAGACGCCACCAGGATCCCCCCACTGGCTGCGGACACCCATGACTTCCACATGTGGTCCGGGAAGTGTTTGGCACCGTGGGCGATCGGGGTCAGCACAGGGAGAGGAGGGCATTGGGGACCCGTGGAGGGAGAGGCCTAGGCAGGTGAAGGGCGGAAAGCAGCAGGGAGACAGAGCCCCGGGGAGAGCACAGGGTGCCTCTGCCATGCAGGAGGTCGGCCAGCGCAAGGCCCTTCTCAAGGACCCCCACAGATGCCTCCCGGTGCCCTGTCACCTACCCTTTGGGATGAGGAACAGGAGCATCCGGGAGGGCTCTCAAGCAGGCCCCCGGTCCGGCAGAACCGCCCCGGATGAGCACAGGGGTCCTGCAACCACTGACCCACATGGTGGACCCCAGCGTCTCGGGACTGCCTGGCCCAGGCCTTCGGGACCGACCCCAGAGCCTCCCACGTACCCGGCCCCACCGCAGAGGTGCCGGAGGACTCACCAGTACCGCAGACGCCGTCCCTGCCTTCCTCGTCCTCCACGTCCATCCGTCCTCAGGTTCCGCTCCGTGGGAGCAACACGCGACCCTGTCTCCCCCAGGACACGCACCAAGGGGGCTGCACACCGCGGGCTCCCAGAGCCTCGCCTGGGAACGCCGCGGAGATCCACGCTCTCGGGCAGCGCAGGTGGGGAATGGCGCCCCTTCTCCGGATGTGCCCCGCGAACCGCCCACGCACGCACGCACACACGCAGGAGGTGCCTTGCGCAACATCAGTCCAAGGCCAGACAGGACCCCTCCCAGTGGAGGGGGGAGGAGGCGCTGTCCAGGGTAGGGGAAAAAACTGTCAGTGGAAGGCGCTATCCAGGGTAGGGGAAGAGTGAAGCTTGACCCCGCCGCAGGGCCCGTGGACCCCTCTTCAACCATAAAAAACAAGGCCTTTGAATTTGATGGAAAGTGGACGAATATGAAAGATCTGTGGCTGAGTGAATAAGTCAGGCTAGGAAAGAGAGACTTTGCCTGTCTCCACTTACACATAAGACTATGCACTCTACGGGAGAGACTGAAAGACTGGAAAACATAAAACCATTAAAATTTGTAATGGACACTAGAGACAAAGTGGAAAGAGAGCGTGAGAGGGGAAGAGTGTAGGAAATTTTGGGGGAAATGGAGAGATAAGACACTTATGGGACACAGATAAGGTTCATTATCTGTCGACAAGGATGTGTAAGGTGGTCTCAACTGGGTTGGACGGAGGTGTATATCATGCTGGGTAAAGGCTCTTCACAATCTAAATGTTGTATAGCGATTTAATGTATGAATAATAAAATAATATAAATACAATAAAACTAAAACTAAAAATATTTGAAAGAAACCGCTAAACCTTAAATATGAGAAAGGGAATGACTAAAATGGTCAGAATTTTAGTTAATGATTCAAAATATAGAATGTATTTACTTTTCTGAGTTTTTCATTTTTCTTATTCAATTTTGTATTGTATATTTACACAAATTGCTTTAAGTTTTAAAATTTATTAGTAAATGTTATTTATATTACTCTAATGGTTTAAAAATTTTTATCAAGAGTTTAAAATACTATTATTTTTAAAGTTAGTTTCTTTTTTTGAGAGTGAGAGAAACAGAGAAAGAGAAACAGAGATACAACACATTTGGCAGCCTCTTGATATAATGACCCATCCCCAGCCTCAGTCAGTCCCTGATCAGGAGCACACACATGCCATACTCAGGGAGAACTCCAAACACAAAACAGCAGCCTTCCCATGTGGGTCTACCTCGCAGACAATTGCATTTTAAGAAGTGATTTTAAAAAACAGTTAGTTTGGTGATCAGCAGATGGTGTAATGGTTACATCGCTGGACTCCCACGTTGTCAACTGTGGTTTGAGTCCTGGACCCAGCAACTCAAAACTCACATCAGGCACATATGCATGCACGGCCAAAATCCCAAGAGTAGAATAGAGGAGAAGTGAATATGGTGTGGCTATGTCCCCTGTGTGGGGATTTCTTGCTTTCTCTCACTCTGTCTCTCTGGGGAGTGCACACGCCTGTAAACATGTTGGAATATTCACTTTGCAAACTAAATGGCATGTTTGAATGTATAAAAACACTTTAAATAAAATAAGATAAAAAAAACTCTCTAAAACAAAAAACAAGCAAACAAAATAAATGAACAAGCCAGTTGGTTTGATTTCATTCTTATTGTTAATATTTGTAACCCATATTAATTTATAGTTTCATTTTAATCAACTGGGACTTTAATTTCAGCATACACACACACACACACACACACACTATAGAATTTAGTTTGATACATGGTGTGTGCA
>NW_006203939.1:13460-14730 GCF_000334495.1 Tupaia belangeri chinensis
TCACCCATGTTTTCCTCTCCCTGGAGGAATCACTTGGCCTTGGCCTCAAGCTCAGCAGTGTTCCATTTTGAGTAGTAGGAGGAGAGTCCATCTGGGATTCCCATGTTTGGTGCAGCCAGAGTAGGGATTCCAGGGCTAGCAGAGATTCCCCATGCCTAGTCAGGCATCTGGAAAAAGCATGGTTAGGCTCATCCCTGAGCAAACATACATGAAGTCCCTATTGTATGTTCTGCAGTTTTCTAGGCACTAGCATAATTGAATTTTAAACACAGAAAAATCTCCCTCCCTCCTGGCTCCATCTCACCAAGGATCAGTCCCTAACACAGAGTGACAACAGGTACAGTAGCTGTGACCCTCTTCGGCCTCCTCTAGATATGGATGCATCCTCCCTTATTCCACAGAAGACAGCTAACCCCAGGACCAACTACAAAAGTGAGTAGTGGGCTTTGGGGTAAGAGGAATGTTTCAGTCTCCAGTTTGGCTAGGAGAGGCCATGCCTCTGACCCTGCTGTCCGCACCTAACTGCAGTGACAGGTACTCCATCCTGGAAACCTGGGTGGATTGCTTTTCAGAAGATTTCCAGCAAGCCCCAGATTTTCTGTGCCTTAAGCAGCTCTTGGCCTACATGACCCTCAACATGCCTTGCTCAGACCTAGAGCATGGAGTCCATCATCTCCTGACACACCTGGAGAGCTCAGCAATCCTTGATGCTGATCCTGAGGGCTAATGGGACTGGGAACTCCCTAACTCCTAGAGAAGGGGTGCTAAGCTTTCCTCCAGGAGGCTCCAGAGGCTGGAGTTCCCAGGAGCCAGGCCATGGCAACTTACTAAGGCATAGGCTACAGAATGGGAAGATGTTCTGCAGTTGGAGAAGGGCCATGGTGGTCTGAATGCTGGTGATGTCATCTGGCTGTGGCCAGGTAGGCTTGGGGTATGCTATCATCTCCTCCACCTGCAGCTCCAGGGCCACCTACTACTTGCACAGGTATATCCACCAGCGAGCCAATCCAGATACCGCACCAACCCCACAGGCTGTGTTCAGGGCCACCAAGGCCTATGTTGAAACTACATTCCCCTGCACCTAGCCCTCATGTAAGGCTCCAAGGCCATCCTCACCACTGACCCTGATGCCACAAGTCTCCACAGAAGAGCTTTATCCACCACCCACAGTGAGTGTTGTTGATACTGCAGAAGATTCTGTGCTGGGACCGCCCCCCACCCACCCTGGAGCCGAACCCCCTCTGCTGCTCTCAGAGGCCCCCAACACTGG
>NW_006203939.1:15563-16527 GCF_000334495.1 Tupaia belangeri chinensis
CCCCACCTGCCATAGCCTCCAGAGCCTAGTGAGCACCTCTGTCAGCCAACAGGCACTGCATTGTGCATGTGTAATCCTCTGGGATGACTGAGTTCATCAGAATGAAAAAAACCCCTTCCCTGCTTCCCGGATGAGATCCAGACAAGCCATTGAAGTAGTGTGGTCTGTGGACAGTACTCATGGCCACCAGGCAGGGGGATAAAATGGTCCTCTGTGACGAGCAACACAACCTTGCCCGTGCTCTCAAGTGTCATGCTGCTGGCCATGAACCCAGGCTCAGAGTTGAAGACCTTGTTCCTGACTGTTGCCCTCAGCCTGATCACACACTGCAACCCAGGACACTTGCCTTCCCCAGGGAAAAAAAGAACGTGAGCTCAGGCTAGACAGGTGTGGGAAAGGATCGAGACTGTGCAATGGTTGGCGATGGCTTCGGGCCCTGTTTTAGGAAGTGACATCAAGCTCAGGGTCCAAATTGAGACTCCTGGCCTGGAGACAACTGTGTCCTGTTAGACTTCTGGCAACCCTAGCCCCTTTGGGTCACAGGTCTGGGGAGCAGGCTGGGATCTGAGTGCTTATGAGAGAGGCACTGGGAGCCTAAAGTCTTGCAGGGCCCTCTGCGGGAGGTCTCACCTCCACTAGAAGCCTGTTCCTCCTGGCAGAGAATAGGTCTGGATTGGTGACATCCCATACCCAGGGTGGTGGGTGGCAGCCTGAGTATGGGTTTCTCTGTGAAGGAGAACTGTGGTGAAGCTCTCAGGAAAGCTCACTTCTGAGTAAGTTTCCCTCAACTTGAGCCCCATCCACCCCACGGTCCTTCTAGGTCCCCCACTCGCCCACTGTCTGGAAACTCCTGTTCCTGTCCTCTGCCCAGCTCTGGCCACAGGCCAGCACCTCTCAAAGTGGCAGCATCGAGTCCACATGGCTGGAAATGAGCTGCATGGGCCAAGCTTCACAGGGGGGAACA
>NW_006203939.1:20594-22015 GCF_000334495.1 Tupaia belangeri chinensis
TGATGGGTCTGCAGTGTGGGTCCCTGATCAAGAGCAAGCTCAGGCAGTTTATCTGGGAGGCAATCCCAGAAACACCTGCAGGGCTGTGATGGGACATCTTAGGGAAGGGAGCCCGCGTGGGGCCCAACATCAATAGTTCAACATGGGGGACACTTGGCCTCTGTGCCAAACCACATGGGGCTCAGGATCTCCTTCTCCAGGAGGAAGGAGCTGCAGGGTTAAATCAAGCATCTGTGATAAAGGGCTGGGAGTGCTTACACAGGAGCTCTCTCCCAGCACCGAGCATGCTGTAAACAGAGACCAAGTCAGCTTACGAAGGGTGACATGTCCCCTCAGAGGTAAGCTATGGATGCTGTGACTGAAAATGTGGCCAGAGTGTCTTGAAATGTTGGGACCCATGGAGATGTGACAAGCTCCGGCCCTGAAACCTCCTTTCCTAGCAGCCTCAGAATCACTCATGATCTCACCGCATCTTGATAGTGCTGTTAGCCTGTGACAGTTCCTAGAAACAAAATCATACAGGCAGGAGCAGTGAGGTACCAGTGGATGACGTAATCGTTACAGTCCTGGACTCCCTTGTAGTTGACTGCAGTTCAAGTACAGAACCAGACGGCTTGAAAACTCACTCCAAGTGCCTGTGCATGCATGCCCAAAATCCCAAGAAGAATTTGGAGGAAAAGGGATTGCAGTGTGGCCATCCCCCTTGGGTTGTGATTTCTCGCTTTTTATCAGTGTCTCTGTGTCTCTGGTGAGCACCTGCACCCTATAGCAAAATCTCTTTCAAAATTAAAATGAAAAAAACAAAAAACAAACAAAAAAACAAAAAAGGAAAAACAGAAGCATTGGGACAGCATTTGGTGTGATGGTTAAAGTGCTATATTCCCATATGGCCAACTGTTGTTGGAGTCACATACACAGTATCTTGAAAATCATGCTGAGTACACGTTTGTGCTCAAAATTCATGAAAAGCTCGGGCGACAGTGGATAATGGTGTGATTATCCCTATCAGGGGATTATTTCTCACTTTTTCACTTTGCCTCTCTGTCTCCTCTTCCACAAGTACACAAGGCAAAAAGACAAAAAAAAAAAAAAAGAATAAAAAAGAAAGAGACAGAAGACTTTAGATAAGTGAAGGCCCAGTGCTATAGGAGTTGTGGAGGAACCTGACATGGGACATCCCCTGCCCTCCCCTGGCCTGTGTCTATATAGACAGAGAAAACACAAGTACCTACACACTAAAAGGCCAGTGCTACTATACTGAGAATGAGGAAGTGAGAGATTTGTGTTATTTGAGAATACCTTGCACACTTGTCCTTGTGGTCTTGGAAGTAGTATCAAATCAGTTGTGCAGGGACCAGCAGTTAGTGTAATGGCTATGTCGCTGGACTCCCATGTAGTCGACCACGGTTCACGTCCTGGAC
>NW_006203939.1:24051-26120 GCF_000334495.1 Tupaia belangeri chinensis
GGGTGATTTCTCGCTTTCTGTCTCTCTATCTCTCTCTGTCTGTCTTGGTGAGCGTACATGCCCTATAGCAAAAACCTCTCAAAAAAAAAATCAGCTGTGCTCAGGTGGGATCCATAGTCATCTGGCCTCAGATGGGGAGCAAATCTCAGCTTTGGGGTGAAAGTGCTGCAGTTCTGAAGGCAAGCCTGTCTGTGTCCCCCACACAGCAGCAGGGGCATCTGCTACAGAAACCCTTCTCAACACTCCCCAAGGCCCCAGCTGAAGAAAAGACACATGAAAGCCCCCAGTTCTGCTCAGGTCAACAAGGGGTGAGATAATGTAGATAAAGGAAGATCAGCTTTTTCATAGTGAATGGTGTTATTTTCCAGGTTGAAAATGATTTGAACATAATGGTTTATTCTGTGTTTCCAGTTCCCTGGCTGTAAACAAGCAACTCATTTGAACAAAGCGCCCTTCTTATGGCAGAAAGTGGGAAAAAAAGGCAGTTCAGCCATGTGGCATCCAGAGGCTGTGTCCACACTGGCCTAGACTCCTCTCCTTCTCCGTCTTCTTTCACTGCACAGGTAGGACAGATTATGGGGACAGAGGACAGGACCCACACTACTTCATTCTCATGGATGAGACTCCTTAAAATCATCACCCTAGTCTATACTCCTTATTCATATGTATCTGTGTCTACAGGTTCCCTCTCCCAGCCTGTGCTGACTCACCCACTCTCCTTCTCTCATCTCCTGAAGGATCTGGTAGACACACCTGCACTCTTGCAGTGATACCAGTGTTGGTGGCAAGACCATATACTGATAGTACCAGAAGCCAAGGAACCCTCCCCACTATCCATGTAATATTACTCAGACCCCAGTAAGCACCCGGTCTCCAGAATCCAAAGCTGCTTCTCTGGATTTGAAGACACCTCAAAGAGTGCTTGTGTTCTGCACATCTCTGGACTCTAGCATGTGGATGAGGTCAACTATTACAGTACAATTGGGCATGCCAGTGCTTCCCACAGTAACATCGGCAGATGGAGACATTGGAGAAAAACCTTGCTATTTTCTAGCTTTTTCTTTTTCTGCTCAAAAGGGTGAGTCAAACAGAAGCAGGGAGTTGGAAAAAGATGCAAAGCCCTGATGTCAGGTTGTCTATTGCCAACCTGTAAGTGAGAGCTCACAGAGCTCTTAGTAGGCTCACAGAGCCCTTAGCAGCGCTCACAAATGCTTCCTCTTTCTTGGAACCTGTAATGCTCAGGGTAAATGTTCACAGAGCACTTTCCTTCCTCTTGGAGTTCACAGAGCGTGCAGCTGACTGCAGACAAGCCAAGGCCATCACATTTCAGCAGGCCAAGACCATGCAGTGCAGTACTATGTCCTTTCTCTCAATGGGCTATACACAATACCGGTTCACTTCCAAATCCAAACTGTTACTCATGCCCATGTGCCTTACACTCAGTGGTATAAAATGGCACAGTCATACTTACTGAACAAGCATGCAAGTGTAGTACAATAAAAAACATAAGATGTTGGGACCAGCAGGTGATGTAGTGGTTAGGACACTCGACACCACATAGCTGACCTCAGCTTGAGTCCCAGACCTGATGGCTTTCTCTTTCTCTCTCTCTTCTACCCTCTCTTATCATATTGAAATGAATGAATAAATGAAATTAAATAAATAATTCCTTTAAAAAAACCCGTAAGATGTTTGCTCTGTGTTTTTCAAACATGATAAGATAGGAGGTGAAGAAGTTAGACTAAACTATTCTGACTCCATTTGCAATACCTCTTGTCAATCACTTCATGGAGGACATTTAGTTTAAAACAGAGTTTTTCAACCTTGTCCCTCTTGATGATGAAATCCAGGCCATTCTTTGTGAGATGGTCATTCTGTGCATTGCAGGATGCTGAAAAGCATCCTAGGGTCCCACATATCAGATGACTGTAGGACCCCAATTCTCACACCCGACCCACCTTCAAAAAAAATCTCAAAACATTATAAAATACCCCAATGGGGAACAAAGTCCCCCAAGTTAGAATAGCAGTTTGTTAAAAGCCTATGGTCTGCGCTCAGCAGGTGGCATA
>NW_006203939.1:26294-30983 GCF_000334495.1 Tupaia belangeri chinensis
CAGCAGGTAGCATAGTGGTTGGGGAGCTGGATTCCCATATGGCCAACTGTGGTTCAAGTCCTGGACTTGCAGCTTGCTTTCTCACTTTTCCTCTCTCTCTCTCTGTCTCAAACTTTACAACACAATGATAATAATTTAAATTAAATAAATTCTAAAAAAAAGAGCATAGTCTTAGTTATTAAAAATCTTTTGGTGAGGTTGGCAGGGGGCATTGTGTTTAAGGGCACTGTGGTCACACCCACATAGGTGACCACAATTTGAGTCATGGACCTACGGCTTGCTCTCTCTTTTTTAGTCAAAAATGCAAAAGACTGTGTGTGTGTGTGTGTGTGTGTGTGTGTGTGTGTGTGTGTGTGTTTTAAAGAGATTTTTTGCTATATGGCGTGTGCTCGCCAGCAAGTGATAGAGAGACAGAAAGTGAGAAGTCATGGGTTGGGGGTGGCAGTGGGGAGGAGGTTTGGCCATGCTGCATTCCCTTCTCTCTGGATTCTGGGCACTCACACATGCCAGACTTTATGTGTCACTTTTACACTACCTGGTCGGGTCCTCCAACTGTAGTCAACTACTCTGCCCACTCTCTGCCTTCGGGGTGCAGAATGGTGAACTCGCAGTGCCATGGAGCCACCCTGAGGGAGCACAACCGCCCACCAACCACCAAGGACTGCACCACGCCCTGGACAAGCCAACCCAGATCCTGGGGCCAGGGAAACCTGCATGAGCCAGACCGAGGCTGGAAGTGCCCCAGGCCTCTGCTCCACAAGCAGAGCAGAACCCCCCAAGGTCCAGGTCTGACCTTCCCCAGGACAGAGGAGGTGGCGTTGCAAACAAGGGCGGGCCTGGCAGCAGCTGGCGAGATCTGGATTCCAGTGCGTTGGCCAAGGACACCGCATGGTAGTGATGGTGGTGCCTTGGAATGCCCACAGGCACCACTGTGGTTGGCCGATGACAGGACAAGGGGCCAGTATATGCAGGCCCGAGGAGTACTGCACCCAGGCAGTGCAGAAAGGACTGCAGCAGGAAGGTAGGAGGCCAGTGGGGATGAAGGTATCGAAATCAGCTGGGCAGGAGGGCCGGGGGGGCCACTGCGAGAGCCTGCAGGGAGTGGTTCACGGATCACATCTCCGGGGAGGTTTTCTTCGGAAAGCACAAAGGGAGTCCCACAGGAAAGCCTGGAAACCCCCGCCGGAGGCCTTGGGCACCCATGCTGGGCCGGGACCAGGCACCCCTCCAGGGCAGGCACACCCTTCTGGAAATGCCCTCCAGTGCCAACCACTCCTCTTGGGGTCGGGCAAGCACACCGCGCCTTAAACCCCACTAGGTTTGAAGGTCTGTATGCCAGGTTCCGTCCACCGGCTGCAGCAGTTGACCAGAGCTACATCTGCATGGCTAGGGCTGATTAGGTCAGGGAGGTGATTGGTGCCACAGGAGGCCCGGGCAAGGTAAGCTCAGGAGCAGCGGGGGAGACATAGCTCCAGGGAGAACAAGGTACCTCCTCCATGCACCAGGGCAGCCTGCGCATGGCCCTTCTCAAGGACCCCCAGAGCAGCCTTCCCAGCACGCCCCAGCGCCCACCCGTGGGGATGAGGCACGGGAGAAATGGGGAGGGGGTTGCTCCTGAGGAGACCCTCAGCCTGGCGGGTTTGCCCCCGGCGGCACTACAGGGCTCCCGCAGCCATGCACACACATGGTGGTCCCGGGCATCCCAGGACTGCCTGGCCGAAGCCTTTGAGGCCAACCCCCCTGCCTCCCATGCGCCTGGCTCCACCACAGAGGCCACGGAGGACTCACCGATACTGCAGACGCCATAGCCTGCTTTTCTCAACCTCCACGTCCATCTGTCCGTTGGGTTCCACTACATGGGAGCCACACGTGACCCTGTCTCCTGGGGACACACACCGAGGGGGCTACAGACTGCGGGCTCCCAGGGCCTTGCCTGGAACTGCCACAGAGAGCCAAACTCTCATGCAGCGCAGGTGGGGGAATGGAGTCCCTTCTCCAGGAACTGCCCACGCACGCACGCACGCATGCACGCACGCGGTGCAGGGCAGAACATTGGCCCAAAGCTCTATGTAGATCCTCCTCCCCACTGGGAGGGGAAGGCGCTGTAAGGGGGTGGAGGTGGAGACGCTGTCCAGGGTATGGAAGGCGCTGTCCAGGAGAGGGGAAGGCATTGTACAGGGTAGGGGAAGGTGCTGTCCCGGGTAGGGGAAGGCGCTGGGCTGGGGAGGGGAATCTTTTTCCCAGGATAGGCGAAGAGCGAAGGGCCTGTGGACCCCTCTTCTGGGAGGGAGAGGGAACTCTGCTTTCCTCCAGGACTGTCACTTTGGTGGCTACTGTGCCCAGAATGGGGGCAGCGGCAGCCAGAGGGGGTTCTACACCCCAAGACAGTCTTCTCAGGTCCCTAGAGATGAACACGGGCAAGTCATCTCCCATCTAAGCTGCCCATTGAGGGGGGAGCCTCAAGGGACGCCTAGAAAGTGGGGAGGTGGTCTGCGGTATGAGTGAGAGCGTGCGGCATCTTTCGCAATCCTGGTCGGGGTCAACATCTTCTGGTCTGAAAGTAACCCTCCCACTTCAGGGAGAGATGGGAGAAAGGGGACATGGAACTCCACCTTGTGGACAAGGGCAGCGACATGGACACCAGAGCTGGACCCACCCACCATGATGGCTCACACGGCCAGCATTCCTGGGCTAGGAGAAAGCATACAAAAACCGTTCATATTCAGCCTCCTCCAGGAGAGGAGCCTGAAGAGGAGGACCCACCCGTTTCCTGAGAGGCGAAGGGGGAGCCCAGGCAGTTTTTCTCTCTTACCGCCTTGCCACCCCAATAAACCAAAGCCGCCTCGACTTACTCAAGAAAAACAGAAGGGTAACAGGCGGAACTCAGGGGAGGAGCACGGAGAATAAGAGCGACACCACCTCTGGGCCCACAGCATCTGAAAAGCAACCCAGAGCACTGCAGGGACACCAGCAAAGGGTGACCGCATGCAACCCCCGGCCCCGCCACAGAGTAGAAACAGCCCCCAAGGAACAAGCCCACATGGGGTCGAGCAAGGGATGTCCCTGACTTCAGGGGACCACTGCCCACCAGCAACATGAGGCAGAGAGCAAGGGAGCGAGGTCGAACTGGAGATGCTGCACCCCTGCCTTCCATGCACCAACGGGTGGGCAGGAGAGAGGAAGGGCTGTCGAGCAGAGCAAGGTGAGCAGACCCATTCCCCATGAATGTCCCTTCCTCCTGGCACAGCTTTGACTATTCAAGTCTTTTCTCCTCATTTTCTTGACGGGTTGGGCAAACATATTCATCCCCTGGCATACTTTTTCTCCCACCACAGTCAGCCATGTAGAATACAATTTCTTATACAGAGTGCTTAACCACTGAGCTACAGTCTTCTATATGGGATATCGCACCCTAACCACTACACCACCTCATTTTCAAGAGCTCATGGAAATATAATACATTTATCCTTGCTTATTGCTCAGAGTTTTTCAACTGCGAGGTGCAAAGGTGAAGAATATGACAAGGTCCTTTACTCTTATGGTTTACATTTTTTGAAATAATTATTTACTGTTATTTGTTATTATTACTCTTCAATTTGACCAGAGAGAGACAGAGAAAGAGAGAGTTTGTAAGCACACTGATAGGTCCAGGACTCAAGCTGGGTTGGCCATCGGAGTTCTGTGCCCCAACCATCAAGCTACCTGCCAGCCCCATGCAGTTTACACTTTAAGATGAGTATAAGACGACAGGTAAGAGCATGAGCATAATTGAGTGGACAGTGATGTGCTTTCTTTCACCACATGCCCTGGTTCTGATTTTGGCTCTACACTTCCCTGTATCTTCACCATACAGTATAGTACCTGCTAGTGATATGAGGTTATTTACATTCAATTTAAGTTCATTAAAATTAAGCAAAACTTAGCATTTGCTCCCTCATTCCTACTAATTGAATTTCTACTGCTCCATATGTATCTCCACCTAGTGATTATTTGTCATTAGTGACTGTTACTATTTGAGGGAGTAGATAAAGAACATTTTCATCTAGGTTGTGGCTCTCTCCATCTGAGAAGTCGGTCCCACCCGATCCTCACTTTTCTATGCTTAATCATCACCAAGGCCAGGAGCATGATGGGACAAGACAGAACCTTACTAAGGAATGGGGGTACTGCTATAAAAAAAATACACCAAAAGTGTGGAAGTGGTTTTGCACTGGGTAACGGATAGATGTAAAGACTTTTCAGGTAAATTGTAGTAAAAGAAACCTTAATGGTTATTCTGGGGAGGACTCAGGAAGGGGGACACTATAGGGACAACCTCAATCTTCTTAGAGATGACTCAGTGGTTATAAAGAGGTCATTGTTAGAAACAGCGACTGTAAAGCTAATTCTGATGAAGTCTTACAAAAATGAGAAAAAGTTTGGAAACTTGAGGAAATATCCTCAACAACAGGCAGAGTACCCTGAGCAAGGCCTCTGTGCTGTTCCAGCAGGTGCTTCTGCCCAGGGCTTCCCAAGGGGCAGAGCCAAAGTCCCTCCTGCTGAGTCCGCAGTGTGAGCTGAGCCCCAGCCCAGGGCTCAGGGAGGGGATGGGCAGTCACTGGTTGGACACACATTTGCATGAAGAGTCCCTCCTGTGGCAGAGGGTGAGAAGAAAGGGGTTCTGGGGCAGCCTAGCCCTGTGGGGACCAG
>NW_006203939.1:31240-33343 GCF_000334495.1 Tupaia belangeri chinensis
ATTAGGCTCCTGAGAGGATAGAGGTTCCATGGACCTAGCAAAGCCCGTTCATGCCACTGTCCTAGTGAAGTCTGATGGCTGCCAACGCCACATGACATTGCGATGTCTGCATTTGAAGGTGGTTCCCAAGGAGAAAATATGTTCTGAGTACTGTTTCTGAGATCGTGGATCAGCTGATCTAGGGGAGATGCCCTTCCTGTGCTGGAGGACTGTTCTCTGTTTGGAGTCATCACTGACATGGTTATGGGCTTAGGCTCCAGATAAGAGTTCTGAACCCTTTGCTGTGCTGGGATCACGAGTTCAAAAGCAGGTCTGAGCTCTTTGATCCTTTCATATCCCTGCACGTCACTATCCTTATTACTGGATGATCCTGGCCCCTTTGATATGATATCTGTCACCATACAATGTCCTGCTTGGGGGAATCTCTGTGGTGGCTGGGCTCATGCACCAGCATAGAAGGGCCTTTCAAAATCAAACTAGAAATTCTGCACCCCAATAGGACTGTCACCAGTAGGGACACTTCTCTGTCTAGCCTGGTGTGTGAGTCTCCTCGTCAGCTGGGAAACTTCTGTTACCTCAGTCACTTGAGCAGGACTAGGGAATACAGCTGGATTTGACACAGGGTGACCTCCTTCATTTTTACAAAGTTATTTATTCATGATAGTGCTTGTGTGTGCCCATGAAATAGAATGAGAGGGACATGTTCGATGGCAGAGTCTTGTCACCAAGAGATCCCCTTTACCCCACACTCCAGCTCATCAGGACCTTAGACACCCACACAGACATGGGCCAGGCAGGTTTTCAGGCTGATTCAAGGATGCGAGCCTACAACCGGCCATGTGGCGTCCAGTACTAGGTTGGGTTTGCTAGTGACTGTGCCATCAGATGGGTCAAGGAAGTGACTGCAATGAAGGAAAGCTCTGACGTTGCTCCTCAGACCATCCATATCCAGAGGGATGGGGTGGATTGAGTGCTCTATGTTCCCTGCCACAGGACTAGGGGCCAGAAGAATGGACCAGTATTTCAGTCAGAGATAACATAACTCTTCCTAGTGATGTCCAGTAATTAAAAATGTGGGTAGTAGGATAATTTAGCTGCTAAGAATTATAAAAGGTGATGTATTTCTACTACTATTAGTAAACGACCACTAGAAATTATGTGGGCATCTTTTAGAGGGGCTCCGGATTGGCTGGGACGTTAATTCCTGAAGCATCAAGGAGTCTGCAGGGGTGTGTTGAAGGCCACTGTGTTCCTCTCTGCCGGGGGATGAGCCTGTGGGAATTTGCTTAATAAAGAGTTTGTACCACCTGACAGTCACTGTCCAGATGAGGGACAAGAAGAGAATCATGGTGGATTAGACTAATACGGGAACTCGGCTCTGTAACTAGATTTGATCTTACACATTTAATCAAAATATGTTTTAGAGCACATTAGCCCCATAGCCTAGTGGTGAAGGGAAGCTGGATTCCACATGTCTGATAATGGCGTGACCCAAAGCCCCACAGCTTGAAAGTCACACTGGGCACATGTGCATGTGTGCCCCAAGTTCCGACAGGATGGAGAGATGGAAGAGAGGGGGTGCGGTATATTATGTCTGAATGTGAGGATGCTCCCCGACCTGCCTTCTGTCTCTTCTGAGGACATGTGTCCACTGGCAATTCTGAAAACATTATTTTCTAGGACATATGATTTTTAACCTGCTAGCATGGAGAGACCCCTTTGATCCCCTAAGCTAAACTAGAATTAGGGTTAAACTAGTCATGGAGTAAGCGTCCTTCTTAGCTGGTGGGAATGCAGGGTGGTGTCAGCTGCTCTGGAAGATGAAAGACACATTCTCCCAAAGCTCAGCTTCTCTTGTGTCCCCAAACAGCAGTCAAAATAGGCCTTCACAGAAATCACCGGAAATTGTGCATTTACACAGAACTTGTACTCAAATGCTCCGAGCAGTGTTTTTTGTTTCATTTTAGTTTTTTGCTATAGAGTGCACACACTCACTGGGGAGAGACAGAGAGAAAGAAAGAGAAAGGGAATATGAGAAATCCCTCCTCAGGGGGCATCGCCTCACTGCATTCCCTTCTTCTCTATGCTCCCACTGGGAATGTG
>NW_006203939.1:33619-36566 GCF_000334495.1 Tupaia belangeri chinensis
ATGTTAAAGATGCTGATATAAAAGGAATACAAACTGCATAATTCCACAAATGTGACATTTTAAAAGCACAAACTATAATGATGGTATGACTAGCAGATGGCATAAGGATTACATCAAAAGTACAGGAAAAAGAGAGAGAGAAGGGAGGAGGGAGGGGGGAAGGGAAGGGAAGGGAAGGAAAGGGAAGGGAAGGGAAGGGAAGGGAAGGGAAGGGAAGGGAAAAGGGAAGGGAAAAGGAAAGGGAAAAGGGAAGGAAGAAAGGACATATCTTCTGGTCTGGGAAGCACATACGTAGACACACCTATGTGTCCTGAAAAACAGATTCATCCAAAACTGTGAGGCCCAGAGTGTGAGAGTTCTGCCATCCCGACACCCCACACTCTCTGATGTCTGAATATTTGTGCATACTGAAACATTCTGAGAACTCGCCCCTCATCTAGAAATAGCGCTTGCTGTGTTTGTTCTCAAGCAGGATCACCCACCTCACTCAGACACTGACCACAGTCACCTCAGCCCTGGCCCCTGAACAAGGAGCTGCTCATATCTCACTTCTGAGTCCACTGAAGCTCACCTCCCTGCAGCCTCCTCAAAGTGGATGGTCATCTTATTTCCCATGTGTCCTCCTGTTAACTCAGAAGTCCTCCCTGGAAAACGCTAGTTACTAACATCAGTAACCTCAGGGCAGAGCAGCGGCATGGCCTGTGGGGGTCCTGGACTGACAGTGAGCAGGCTCTCAGGTAAACTACTGCCAGGATGTCCCCTGACAGATGGAGCTCTGCACAGTAGGCAACAGTGAGCATTGTGGGTCTGTCTCTGGCAGCACAGGGTGTGCCCACACTCCCTCCCCACACTCCCAGGACTGGACCATGAATGATGCAGACAAGCAGCTGGGCCTCTCTGGGTGTGGTCCCAGCACTGCCTTCTTCCTGGTCCTGCACATATAGCCATGGCCATCCACAAGCAACACATTTGCACAAAGAGCCCCTCCTGAGGCAGAGTGTGGGATGAAAAGGCAGCCTGGGGCAGCCCAGCCATGTGAAGACCAGAGGCTGTGTCCACCCTGGTCTAGACTCCTCTCTCCTCTTTCATCCCCCTTCACTGCACAGGTAGGACGGACCTTGGGGACACAGGGCAGGCCCCACCCTACTTCAGTCTCATGGATGAGACTCCTTAAAATCATCACCCTAGTCTCTATTCCTTATTCATGTGTGTCTGTGTCTACAGGTTCCCTCTCCTGACCTGTGCTGACTCACCCACTCGCCCCGCCTCTCATCTCCTGAAGCATCTGCCAGACTTACCTGCACTCTTGCAGTGACATCAGTGTTCATGGCAAGACCATATACTGATAGTAGCAGAAGCCAGGAAGCCCTCCCCACTATCCCTGTGACATTACTCAGACTCCAGTAAGTACCAGGGCTCCAGGATCCCCAGCTGCCTCTCTGGACTTGAAGACACCTCGACCAGTGCTGGTGTTCTGCACATCTCTGGGCTGTAGCCTGAGGATGAGGCCAACTATTACTGTACAATTGGGCACAGCACTGCTTCCCACAGTGACATAGGCAAATGGGGACATGGGACAAATACCTCGCTGTTTTGTAACTTTATTTCTTTTCCTGTTAAAAAGGGTAGGCCAAACAGATACAGGGGGGTGAAAAAAGATACAAGTCCCTGGTGTCAGGTTGTCTATCGGCTGTTAGTGGAAGCTCACAGAGCTCTTAGTAGGCTCACAGAGCCCTTCATGCTCACAAACGCTTCCTCTTACCTGGAGCATGATTAATGCTCAGGGTGAATGCTCACAGAGTGCTTTCCTCCTTCTTGGAGTTCACGGATTAAGCAGCTCAGCTGAGCTACGCCAAGGACATCAGGGCTTAGCAGGCCAAGACCACACAGTGCAGTACTAGCTCCTTTCTCTCAATGGGTTGTACAGAATACCAGCTTACCGCCAAAAACAAACTGTAGCACACGCACATGTGCCTTACTCTCAATGGTGTAAAACAGCATACTCATACTTAGCGAACAAGCAGGCAAGTGCACTACAATGAAATACATAAGATGTGGGGACCAGTAGGTGGCGTAGTGGTTATGCCACTGGACACCATATGACTGACCTCAGTTTGAGTCCCGGACTTGGTGGCTTGCTCTCTCACTTTCTCTCCCTCTTTCTCTCTCTCCCCAAATCTCATCAAAATAAAATAAAATGAAGGAATAGATGAAATTAAATTAATAATTCTTTTAAAAAAAAAAATAAGCTGTTCACTCTGTGGCTTTCAAACATGGTAAGATAGAAGGTGAGGGACCCAGAATAAATGATTCTGACTCAATTTGCAATACAACTTGTCAATCACTTCATGGAGGACATGTAGTTTAAAACAGGGTTTTTGAAACTTGGCCCTACTGATCATGAGGTCCAGGTCATTCTTTGTGAGATGGTCGTTCTGTGCATTGCAGGATGCTGAGAAGCAACCTTGGGTCCCCACACATCAGATGACTGTAGCACTCCAACGCTCAAACATGACCCGCCTCCAAAAAAATCTCCAGGTATTGTAAAATATACCAGTGGGGGTCAAATAACCCAAGTTTGAATAGTAGTGTGTTAAAATCGCATGGTCTGGGACCAGAAGGTAGCATAGTAGTTGGGAAGCTGATTCCCAGATGGCCATTTGTGGTCCGAGTCCTGGACTGGCAGCTTGCTTTCTAACTTTTCTTCTCTTTCTCTCTGTCAGTGGTCAAATTATACAATACAATAATAGTAATTCAAGTTAAATTAAAAAATTCTTTTTAAAAAAAGTGCCTAGTCTTTGAAAAGTCTTTGATGCGGTTGGCAGGAGACATTGTGTTTAAGTGCACTGTGGCCACTCCCACATAGGTGACCACAGGGCTTGCTTGCTCTCTAGTCAAAACTGCAAAATGATAAAGAATTCTTTTGAAAAAGAGAGTGTGTGTGTGT
>NW_006203939.1:36811-40753 GCF_000334495.1 Tupaia belangeri chinensis
TTTTTTATCTTTTTTTTTATTATTGAAGAAGTTTTTGCTATAGGGTGCGTGCGCTCACCAGACAGACAGAGACAGAGAGACAGAGATCAAGAAATCATCCCCCCAGAGGGTATGGCCATGCCGCAATCCCTTCTCCTCCATTCTCCTCTTGGGATCTTGGGCACGCACGCACACGCGCCCAGCGTGAGTTTTAAGCCACCAGGTCCGGGACACGAACTGCAGTAGACTACGTGGGAGTCCAGCGACATAACCATTATGCTAACTGCTGGTCCCAAGCCAACTCAGACCTTGGGGCCAGGAAAACCCAGGCAGGCCAGAAGGATTGGCCAGAAGCCCCATGCCTCCGCCCCACCAAGTCTCAGGCCTGACCTTCTGCAGGATGGAGGAGGCAGCTGCAGGAACAAGGGTGGCCAAGGCAAGTAGCTGGTGGGGTCCAGAGTCCAATTCTGGGACAGGGACGCGGTGTGGTGGTGGGGGATGAGGGCAACTGGGAATGCCAACAGGCACCACCGCGGCTGGAGGACGACAGGACATGCTGGGCCTGGGAGAGCCCGTGAGAGCGACACCCCACAGCGGGGACAGGATGCGGGCCACAAGGATTATGATGGGAAGGTTAAGAGGTCGGCTGGGGCTAAGGCGCTGAAATCCGCGGGGCAGGAGGACCATGGGTCGCAGCGAGAGCCCCTGGGGTGCAGTTCAGGAATCACACCTCGGGGAGGCCTTCTTCAAAAAGCGCAAAGGGGGTCCCACTGCACAGCCCCGAGACCCCAGATGGAGGCCTTGGCCACCTCTGGGGACTGGGATCGCACACCCCGCCAGGGCCAGTACACCTTCCCTGGAACACCCTCCCCATGGCCACTGCTCCTCTTGGGGTCAGGCGAGCACACCGGGCCTTAAACTCCATTAGGTCTGAAGGTGCATCTCCTGGGGTTCCCCCCCCACCACTGACTGCAGTGGCCGACCAGAGCGACTCCCACGTAGCAAGGGCCGGGTCAGTTGGGGAGGTGTTTGCACCACAAGCGACCTGGGTTGGCTGAGAGGTGCTTGGGGACCAGAGGAGGACAGAGGCCTGGGCAGGTGAAGCATGGGAAGCAGCGGGGGAGACGGAGCCCTGGGGAGAGCACAAGTGTACTTCTGCCACAGAGCAGGGCGGCCCACGCTTGTCCCTTCGCAAGGACCCCCACAGCAGCCTCCCAGCGCCCCAGTGACCATCCGTGGGGACGAGGCACGGGAGCAAAGGGGAGGGCTCCCGAGGAGGCCCCCAGCCGGTTGGAACTGCTCCGGGGAGAGCACAGGGGTCCCGCTGCCACGCACCCACATGGCAGTCTCCTCTCTGGACTGCCAAACCAAAGCCTTCGGGGCTGAACTCGGAGCCTCCCACGCGCCCGGCCCCTCCGCAGAGGCCCCGGAGGACTCACCGATATGGCAGACACCGTCGCCTCCCTTCCTCATTCTCCGTGTTCCTCCGTCCGTCGTCTTCCACTCCGTGGGAGCCACACGCCACTCTGTCTCCCCGGGGACATGCACCGAGGGGGCTCTCCTGGGAATACCGAGGAGAGACACGCTCTCCGGCAGCGCACGTGGGGGAATGGCGCCCCTTCTCCGGACTTGACCGGCGAACTGCCCCCGCACACACGCACGCACACAGCGCTGTGCAGAACGTAGGCCCAAGGCCCTACTGGGACCCCCTTCCCCACTAGGAGGGCAAGGCGCTGTGGGGGGAGGGGGGAAGCGCTGTCCAGGATAGGGAATGGCGCTGTGCTAGGTAGGGGAAGACACTGCTGAGTAGGGGAAGGCATGGTCCAGGACAGGCAAAGAGTGAAGCTTGACCCCCGCTGCAGGGCCCCGAGGACACATCTTCTGGGAGGGAGAGGGAACTCTGCCTTCCTCAAGGACTGTCCCTTTGGCAGCTACTCTGCACACCAGGGGGGGTGGCAGCAGCTGGAGGGGGTTCTGCACCCCAAGGCAGCCCTCTCAGGTCCCTAGAGATGAACAAGGGCAGGTCATCTCCCATCTAAGCTGCCCACCGAGGCACTAATTGCTATGAACGTCCCTCTTATGACTGCTTAAGCCGTGTCCCAAAGATTATGGAAACTCGTGTCCTCATTGTCATTGGCTTCCATGAATCTTTTGATTTCAGTCTTTAGTTCTTCAGTAGTTGTGGAGTCATTCAGGAGTAGGTTATTTAGTTTCCATGTATTTGAGTATTTTTGAGCATTTCTCTTGAAATTAAACTCAAGTTTAATTCCATCATGGTCGGAGAAGATGCTGGATATAGTTTCTTTGAATCTGTAGAGGTTTGCTTTGTGTCCAATGATGTGCTCAATCTCCATAAAGGTTCTACGTGGGGGTGAGAAAAAAGTATATTTTGTGGTTTTTGAGTGGAAAGTTCTATAGATGTCTGTAAAATTTATTTGATTTACGGTATCATTTAGATCCTTTACCTCTTTACCTATTTTTTGTCTAGATGATCTATCCAGAGAAGATAGTGCAGTGTTGAGGACTCCAACAATTAGTGTGTTGCAGTCTATCTCCCTTTTTAGATCTAGCAGTCTTTCCTTCACATATTTGGGTGCTCCTGTGTTAGGCTGTATCTTCTTGATCAATTGACACCTTTACTACAATATAGTGCCCTTCTTTGTCTCTTCGAAGTTTTTGTTTTAAAGCCTATTTTGTCAGAAATTAGTATCACAACTGCAGCTCTTTTTTGGTTCCTATTTGCATGGAAAACCTTTTCCCAGCCCTAGACTTTCAGTTTATGTATGTCTTTATCCATGAAGTAGGTTTCCTGTGGGCAACAAATAGAGGATTTCTGGTTTTTTATCCATTCAGGGAGTACGTGTCTCTTGATTGCAGTACTTAATCCATTAACATTCAATGCTGTTATCGATGTTACCATACCTATCCTGACAATTACGTTGGTCATTGTCTTGGTGGCCTTTTATTCCTTTGTTTCTGGCTGTTAATTCTTTAGTTTTCCTGGAACAGTACTTTCCTCAGGGTTTCTTGTATAGCTGGTCTGGTGTTGACAAATTCTTTCATATTTTGTTTCTCTGAGAAGATTTTAATTCATTTATCCCATATGAAGGATAATCTTGCAGGATATAATAATCTTGGTTGGAATTGTTTCTCTTTCAACACTTTCAATATATCTTCTCATTCTTTCCTTGCTTGCGTTTTTTCCATTGAGAAGTCTGTTGTTAGCTCAATTGGATGACCTTTGTAAGTCACTTGTCGTTTCTCTCTTGCCAGTTTTTTATTATTATTATTTTTATGTTCTTATTTTTTCTTTTTTTTAATGAAAACCTGAAAGCTTTAATAAACATAATGAAAAAAGTAAATTAACATACCTATGTACATAGGTCAAATAAAGAAATAGTCAATTTTGTATAAGTATTTCAAATTATCAAACCAGCAGCAAAATTGAGCAAAAAACTTACATTACTTAAACTAAATGTGATATAGATGTATGTATACACACACACACACATACACACATAGATTCAATTAATAGATAGAAGTTGAGAGCCTTCTGTGTGAAAGAAGCCTGGTAAAGAATGAATGAAAATAAAATCACTGTCACTTTCTTTTCATAGAGACACAACTCAAGTAGGGAAGATGCAGATATAGATTTGGGTGGAGCAAATTTGTTGGAAAACAATTCACCATGGCATTTCTTGTGACAGCTTTTCTTCCCAACTCTTTCTAAAGAAGCATATACAGCAAACAACTTAGAATATGGTGTTTCCCTAGAGAGAAGAGGGCACGTTCAAAAGATAATATCTTCCTCTGAGACAAAGGTTGGGTATGTTTGTGAGAAATACCTGTAAAAGATTGTAATTTTTTTTATTTATTATCATCATAATCTTGTTTACATTACATTGAATTTCATATAACTTTACAGTGTATTACATTGCTTTTTCAAAAGGGAATGCCATGCAT
>NW_006203939.1:44229-46304 GCF_000334495.1 Tupaia belangeri chinensis
AACACATCCTCATAGCCTAACAGACAGGGGTCTCTGCCTGCGACTGTGTGTCCCAAACACTCTGTCCCTGTCAAGTTGTTTGTTCCACTCCCTCTGTCCACTCAGAGGGGTACAAGGGCCTGCTGTGGGTCTTGGTACACGGATCTGAGCTCAGACTGTTTTTGGGTCTGGTCCTGCCCAGGCATCTCATCCTGGGTCTTTCCTGCTTTCTATAGAAATACATGATCTCCAGTGTGATTGAGGAAAGGGTCACCTTGGGAGGATGTTGGGAAATGTGTGTCCTGAGCTCCCTGCATTTGACGGTCCATCTGTTCTGGCAATAGAGACGACACCAGGCCCAGAAACCAACTCAGGGATCTGCCATAACATGATGCCTAGGACACTGGTGAAGTCCTTTCTGTTACCTACACCCCTGTCATGTTCACCCACATGAGGATTCTTTGTGCATCCTACACAACAGAGCTTGAACAGAGGCTTCCCTTGAGTACCAGCTCAGTAAGCTCCACCATCCTTCCCACACGCTCATCTACGGTCATCCAAGACCCCCCATTTTACAAAGACACTCAGACTCACTCCATCCCTGGAGGGGCCAAGATTGCGCTCAAGCCACAGGTACACGATGCTCTCTCAGCTGGCATCTTCCCCCACACTTCCGCCATTCCCGTACAGCCCTCAATTAAACCAACTTCCCCTTCGATCATGGCAGATTCTGGTTATGGACCTCCAGCACCTGACCTGTCATCTACCAGGAGCCCTGGCCCAGCAGGTCCCCCCACAGCACAGCCTTTCCCCCTCCCCCGACTCCTAATAAAGAGCATCAGCAGCTGCTCTGGACTCAGCCTATCTGTGAATGTCCTCATGAGGTCTCTAGGTCTGCAGCAGGGGAGAGTAAGGGAGGGAGATGTAATGCTCAGCAGGGCCCAGACTCTGAGGGGCAGGGTGTCCCCACCACTTCAGAGCCATGTGATCATCTTGGGGTCCTAACGCACATCTGAACCCATTTCTTTTAGACTCAGCTCAGGAGAGAGATCCTGACAGGAGCATTCAGAAGATACTAGATGGGAGACGGGTCATGACTATAGAAAGTGTGTGGGTCCATGGCAGGAATCCTGCCCAACACACACTGGAGGAACCCTCCCACTCACCCCACTTCAAGAAGCCCGGGCTTATCAGAAGGGTGGAAGGAAGAGTCAACACTATCTCCCATCACCTTCTTAATGAGACAAGAGACACAACTGCCTCCAGGAATCCTCCCCACCCTGGCCTTCCCCTTGTTCTTACAGGGGTTAAACTCCACAATTTGTGCTGACACAGAGACCACAGCAGGATGGGATGGTGACCACGGCAAGAGAGGAGAAGCCAGCACATCTCAGATGATGAAAGCACCCCAGAAACTGCAATCATTTGGAAAGGGTTCTCCAAGCAACTATCATTGTAATTTCTAATGGATGATCACTTTTCATTTTCTTTTGAGAGGTTTTTTGCCTAAGGGCATATGCACTCACCAGTGAGAGAGACAGAGAAAGTGAGAAGGAAAGTGAGAAATCCCCTGCAATCGAGTCTCGGTGGTCAGGTAGGAGTCCAGAGAAGCAACCACTTTGCCATTTACTGGTCCCAATTGTCATTTTTCTAAGTGTGCCTATGATACCTTTAGAATATTTTACTCCATTTTCTACTCCACACTAAGACAGGCTGCATTATTAACAAACATCCCCATCTATCAGAGGATGGCAAACCCAACATTGTATCCTGTCAATCTTGTGATGGGTCTACACTGTGGGTCCCAAACCAAGTGATATAGAAAAGCTCAAGCAGTTTATCTGAGAGGTGATCCCAGAAATACCTGCAGGGCTGGGATGGGGACATCTCAGGAAAGGGTGTCCAGGTGGGGCATAACATCCTTAGGTCCAAACTGGAGGCAGCCACACTCTGTTCTGAGACCACCTGGGGCTCAGGCATTTCCCTTTAGAGGGATGAGGAGCTACAGGGTGCCGTGCAGCGCCTCTCATCATGAACTAGGGGCGTTCCCTCAGAATCTCCCTCAATGCAGCTAACCTGCAAAAGACAAGGAAAGA
>NW_006203939.1:46336-46847 GCF_000334495.1 Tupaia belangeri chinensis
GACACGTCCCATCAGAGAAAAACCATAGATGCTGTGGCTGCAAATGTGGCCAGAGTGTCCTAAAATGTAGGGAACCCACGGGGATGTGACAAACTCTGACCCAGCTGCCACCTCCACCTCTAGCAGCCTCAGAATCATTCATGCCCTCACCACATCTCACAGTGATATTTGCCTATGACAGTTTCTAAAACCAAAGTCATAAATACAGAAGTATTAGGTCCCCTATTGGCACAGGGGTCAAGGTGCTAGATTTTCACATGACCAACCACGGTCCTAGTTTTGGTCATGGTGGCTTCAAAATTATGCTGGGTATATGTATGTGCACCTAAAGTTCCAAGAGGAGAATAAAGAAGCGATAATGGTGTGGCCATGCCCCCGGTGGACTATGTTTCATTTTTTCTTTCTGTGTCTCTGTAATGAGTACACGTGGTCCATTGCACAAAAGAAAAAAAAAGTAAACAAATGGAAACATGTTTGGTAGGGGAAGGCCCCGTTGCTGACAGAGCTATGG
>NW_006203939.1:47027-50184 GCF_000334495.1 Tupaia belangeri chinensis
AGCAAGTCACATATGCACAGGTGTGCACAGTTGGTATACACAGCCACCTGGCCTCAGACAGTGAACAAATCTTGGCTTTCAGGGTGAAAGTGCTGTAGTTCTTACAGCTAGCCTGTTTCCCCCACACAGCAGCAAGGCCATCTGCAACAGAAACCCTCTCATCACTCAGATGCTCCAACTGAAGAAAAGACACATAGCAGGCCCAGTTCTGCTCAGGGCAACAAGGGGTGAGATAAGGTAGAGAAAGGAAGAGGGGTGGGAAAGACAGAGCAATGAGCAGGACACTACAGAGCCCAGGGTCAAATGAAAGGTCCTCTGAGATCCCCAGGTACAGTCCCACTTGTGGGATGCACTGATGCAGCTGCCACCTGAGCAGCTGCCGTCGATATGGCTTCCTTGGTGCCATTTGAAGAGTGGGTGGGGTGAGGACTGGGGCCACTATATGAACGACTGACCTGATCTGCACTGGGAAGTGGAACTTCTGCCATTACCTGCTCTCCCTCTGCCCAGGTCAGCAGTGGGCCTGTGCCCTCAAGGTTCCCTTCCAGGTTTGGCCAGCTCCTGCCCTGGTATTAAATTCATTTGGCCCAGGGTAAATATCCTTGTGCACACGTGCACATGTCCCTGATGGTCCCTTGGCTAAACGCCAGAGGGATATTGTCCATAGGATCACAGACTGGACACCGACAAATGTGGCCTTAGGCTGCGAGCCCTACTGGCCTCAGGTTTCCACCTCCTGGTGTTCAGGAGGGCCAGGTCTGTGAGGATCCCATGGAGGAGGTGGGTCAGACAGGCTGAGCCCTCCCTGAGGCTGGGCATGGCCTGCAGCTTGGAGTTTCTGCTCTAAGGGAGTAGCTGTCTATTACAGCCCAGGAGCCCCCAGAGTGGACTGCGGGTTCCATCAGTGTCTGTGGATGAGGGAAGGTCCATGGAGTTGTCCTCATGGGCCCCACCACCCAGCCTTGTGGGTGTCTGCAGGTGTGTAAAGGTGAAATTCACTAGGAGGTGCCTGGACCAGGAAATCTGTGGGAGGAGCCTCTGGCCTCCAGGGGACTGACCTTCACAGCACTATTGGCCTTGACCATGGGAGGGTGTCATCCTGTCATGAGCCACAACCAGCAGCTCACACCTCTGACTGAGAGCCCAACTAGGACTGCGACCACTGCACCCTCACCCACAAATTCCAAGTCACTGGCTGCCTAATGTCCCTTCCCTCCAGCACCATGGTATGAATGCCAGACCTCCCTGTTATGTTGCCCACACTCAGTAGAGTCTGAGCACACACAGCCATGAGAGAAACACCTAAGAAGGATGTCCCCACGGGGTGAATGGACAGCAGCTTGCCCGTCCCTCATTACGTACCCCCTCGTAACACAATGGATTGTCCCCTCCTCCCTCTATCCTGCACCTCTTCAGGACAACCCTCAGCCAGGCCACGTGAAGCTAAAGCAGGTAGTGCCATGCACCAACTCAGCTGAAAGGGGGCCAAGGGTCAGGACAGAGCTGACCATCCTTGCAGTGTACTTGAACCCCTCTCTGTGATGTTCCACGCATCCTCCCACATCAGATATGCCAAGCTTCTTCAGAACTGGAATAACCTTCCTGGCCCTGTACCCTGTCAGCGGTGTCAGTCCAGGGTTGGGTCCTGGAAACTAGTGACTGTGTTACCATTAGGTCTTCCTGCGAGGTTTGAATAGCTCCATTCTTCTCAGTAGGAAGACTCCCTGTCACTTGGTTCTTTTCCAATGGGCATATTCCAGGGCAATTTTAGGATTGGACATTCCAAGTGAGCCACTCAAAGCACCAGACTGACTGGGATGGGCCTGTCTCACATGAAGGGATTCAGGAGAAATACAGAAGACAGCTGCCAAATGGGGCTTGCAGCTTTGTATTCTGCTGTGTGTGCTTGGTTCTCAGGGAATGGCGTTCATTAGACACCTGCTGGGGGCCCACTGCAGACACAGTAGTGTCCCTGACCTTGGTAGGTAACTTGGCTGTGTGTGCCAAGGACACTATGGCACCTGGGGCTCATGATGGCCAGACCATTCCCAGAGGCCACACCATGGCCTTCACCCCAGCAGACTCAGTGCTAAGAAAACACAGGGCACTTACCGATGGATTCTCGGGAAGCGCAGGTGGGGTAATGGCACCCCAGCTCCTGACGTGCTGGGCGAACCACCCACGCATGCATGCAAGCAACACCTTGCAGTATGTCAGCCCAAAGCCCTACGGGAACCCCCTCCCCACTGAGAGGGGAAGGCATTGTCTGGGGGTAGTGGGGGAAGGAAGGCAGTTTCAAGGGTAGAGGAGGGTGCATTCCAGGAGGGGGGAAGGCGCTGTTCAGGGTAATCAGACTACTTTCAGTGTCAAACAAATGCTCAAAGATTCGCAGAATAAAAGTGGGTGAGCCAGCAGCTGGTGTGGAGGTTAAGACAATGGATCCCACATGGCTGAGTCTGTGGTTCAGCTGGTTTAGGCCCAGCTGCTGCAAAATTATGCTGGGCTTATGGCATACATGCCCCAAATCCTGACATAGAACTAGAGAAGGGATTGCAGCAAGGCCATCCCCCCTTGCAGGTGATTACTCATTTTACCCTCTCTATCTCTGTAATGGGTGCATGTATCTTAAGCAAAAAAAGTATGATTAAAATGTCAATACTTTCCAAAGTAATCTACAGATTCATTGAAATTGCTAAAGACATTCCAACAATGTTATTTGGTACAAATATTAGCACAGGAATATTATGACACATATTTCTGTTTTTCTACACAAAAATGCATCATGATTTCCCAAAAACCAATTAGAAATATACATTGTAAAATTAACATAGAATTCAAATAATTTTAAAGACCCTAAACTGCTAAAACTATTTTACAAAAAAAGAACAAAGTGGAAAGTCTCTCAATTCCTGATTTCAAATCATACTACAAAGCTACGACAGTGAAAACAGAGTGGTTCTGACATACAGACACATGTACCTATAGGCAATGGAACTGAGAGCCCAGAATAAACCTTTATATTCAAATAATTTTCAACTTGGCACCTAAGACCATTCAGTAAGAAAAGGCCTTTTCAAAAATAATGTTGAGAAAACTGGGTGTCAATATGTAAATTCGAGATGTGAATATAGACCTCTTAGTGGAACATTAGGGAAAA
>NW_006203940.1:0-605 GCF_000334495.1 Tupaia belangeri chinensis
GTGATTGTCCTCACGGCCATGGCCTATGACCCACATGTGGCCATTTGCAAGCCCCTGCACTACTCTTCTATCATGAACTGGAGGCTCTGTGGAATTCTGATGGGAGTAGCCTGGATAGGGGGTGTGGAGCACCCACGTCCATCGCCTACAGCACTCATCTTACAGATGGCACCTAGCGGAAGCTCACTAAGTGCTCGAAGTTGTAAACAACTTCGAGGAGGTGGTGCATGAGGAGTGTGGAGAGCACGGGAACATCACATGCAGCCAATCCCTACCCAAGAACTGATTTCCGCACACGTGGACAACGTCCCGATTGGCCAGGGGCCCTTTATAAGGTCCTAGGGTTGGGGAGAAAGGGAAGAACTTCTGTATTCAGAACCTGGGGAAAATAAAGTGTTGTAGAGAAGACCGTCTCTGGAGTCGTCAGTTGCGCGACAAGTGGTGGCTTGTACGGGGAACCTTCTTCTGCGTCAAGAGCGGCCAGAACTCTAGCACTCCAGGGCAGCCGGCTGGTAAAGTCTCAGAAGGTAAGAGACACCGTTCATAATTTAAGACCTTGGTATATAGGCAGGGTTATTCATTAAGACCTCGGTATAGAGGCAGGG
>NW_006203941.1:0-927 GCF_000334495.1 Tupaia belangeri chinensis
TGCCACAATCCCCTTTCCTCCATTCCTCCTTTCTCTCAGGTCCTGGGCACATGCACACATACAGTCTGCATGTTTTTCAACCCGTCAGGGATGGGGATTTAAACCATGATAGGCCACGTGGGATCTGTCTCCCGTTACCACTAGGCTACAGAGCAAGCCTAGCACACACACGTCTTAATTTCGCTAGACACTGCTAAACTATGTCTCCAAAGGTCAACAACAGGTACGAGGATGGGTATTGATTTCCAGCTGCACAAATACTGGATGCTTTCTCCACGTCTTTGCCAATCGATGGGTTGAAATGGTGTTTTGATACCTAATTTGCATTTCAATGATTACCAGTAAGGGTGAATATATTTTCACAAGTTTGTTAACCACTTCCAACCCATCCCTTTGTTCTTCTGTGAAGTTGCCAACCGTGATTTTTTGGCCATTTGCCTCTGGGTTCCTTTCCTCTTCTTACTGATTTCTATTTGCTTTGTTTATATCATCGTTAATCATCTTTTGTGATTATAGATGTTATACACATTTTCACCCAATGAATTTTTGTCTATTATTAGTTGGTTCAGCAAAGGTATCAAAATCATAGTAGAAAATTTTGACAGTCTTTTCCTTTGACATTTTTGGGGTTTTTTTAGAGGTTTTTGCTATAGGGTACATGTGCTCACCAGAAAGACAGATAGAGACAGAGAGACAGAAAGCGAGAAATCACCCCCCAGGAGGATGGCCACACTACAATCCCTTCTTCTCCATTCTCCTCTCGGGATCTTGGGCACCACGCACACGTGCCCTGTTTGAGTTTAAGCCACCGGGTCTGGGACTCAAACCGCGGTCGACTACATGGGAGTCCAGCGACATTGCCATTATGCCAACTGCTGGTTCCTCCTTTGACACTGTGTGCCTTGCTTATAGGAAGACCTGTTGGAT
>NW_006203942.1:0-868 GCF_000334495.1 Tupaia belangeri chinensis
GTGAGGTGTTGAGATACCCTACAATTATTGTATTGCACAGTCTATTGCTCCCTTCAGTTCTAACAGTATTTAGGTGCTCCAGTATTGGGTGCATAAATAGTTACCAGTGTTATATCTCCTTGGTGAACAAGCCCTTTTAGTACTATATAATGTTCTTCTTTGTCTCTTCTTAGCTCTTTCATCTTAAAATCTATTTTGTCTGATATCAATATCACTACTCCAGCCTTTTATTTGTTTCTATTTGCATGGAATATCTTCTCTCAGCCCTTCACTTTCAGTCAATATATGTCTTTATCAGTGAGGTGTGTTTTCTGTAAAGAGCATATAGATGGCTTCTGCTTTTGTAACTATTCAGCCAGTCTGTTTCTTTTAATAGGAGAATTTAATCCATTAACATTCAATGTTATTACTGGTATTAAATATAATCCATTAACATTCAACATTATTGGTATTTCCAGGTTTATCCTTGTCATTTTGTTAGCCATTTTGTCAGTTGTATTTCTGTTCTCCTATTTCTATTTGTCTGACTTTAGTCATAACTGATAAAACAGTCCCCTAGTACTTCCTACAGAGGTAGACTAGTATAGGTGAATTCTTTCAGTTTTGCTTATATGAAAATGTTTTTATTTGTTTTCCCCATTTGAAAAATAATCTTGCTGGACATAGTATTCAGGGTTGTAATTGTTTTTCTTATAATGTTTTGAATAAATCTCATTCATTTCTTTCCTGCATTGTTTCAGTTGAGAGGTCTGAAATTAACCTAATTGGATAACTGTTAGCAGTAATTTGACGTTTCTCCCTTGCCATTTTTAGAATGTTGTGTTTGTCTTTAATTAATTTTTTTTCTTTTGGAGAGGTTTTTTTGCTA
>NW_006203943.1:0-5967 GCF_000334495.1 Tupaia belangeri chinensis
TTACGAACCACCCAGATGAGTGGATCGCCAGTTGGTGTTCTTCTGCCTGGGTCGCTCCTGTCTTCTGGGAACAGTAACTACCAGAAAAGTTAATAAAGAAGCTAGAAGAGTTTCATTCATAATACGTACACATCCTATTTGATGTGACCAAAAATTGTAACAGCCTTTTAAAATCTTTTATTTTGAGAAATGTCTTTTCAAGTCCTTTGCCCATTATTTAAGTAAGTCATTGGACTTTGCTATTTGAGTTACTTCTATATTTTGGACAATAATCTCTTATTACACATAGGGTTATCATTTCCTAGGTTTCCTTTTCACTCAGTTGATGGTTTTCTTTCCAGTGCAGAAGCTTTATAGTTTGAGGCAATCTTCTTTGTCTACTTTTGCTTTCTTTCCTGTGCCTTTGATATCATCTCTACAAAACCAATATTCAGAAACTTTCAGGAATTTTAATCCCACTATGTTCTTCTACTAATTACATGGTTCAGGTTTTATGTTTACAGTCTTAATTCATTGAGAGTTGATATTTCTTAATGGTGTGAGATAAAGGTAAAAATAAACACATACATCAAATGACTAGGTCCTACACTTCAGGTATGTGTGATTTTTAATTGTCTCTCATACTTCAATAAAGGTGAAAAAAATAAACATTATTTCCACCTTAGATCAAATCTGTATCTAGTATCTCACTGAGTTTATTTCACTTGTAGCCTGGTATGGTTATTTTCTACTCCACTGTGGCTTTGTCAGGAGGCTATAACCTCAATTTCCCCCTTCATGTGGGTTTTAATGTCCCAGAATGATGAAACGAATTTAACTCTCTAGTCCATTGGGATCCAGGTCTGGTGCCAGAATCTAGACCTCCAGAGAGTAGCAGGGCCCATATCAGAAAATAAGAGGACTTTGTTCCCTGGAATCATTGAATGAAAACACTGTAATGGCAGTCCTCACATTCCCCTACTAAATGTTCACCTTCTCTACCTGTATCCCTTGCCTCTGAGCCTCCTCTTAGCAAACCTGTAAGTACAGGCTGACTCCTCACTCCTTACATACTCATATTCCAACCTTTTCATTTTCCAGGTAATTACAGTCATGAGGACCCTCGCTCTCTTCTCTGCTATTCTCCTGGTGGCCCTCCAGGCCCAGGCCGATCCACTTCCAGAAACATTTGATAAGGTTCAAGTTCAGGAGCAAGCTGCGGCAGAGAACCCAGATGTGGCCATCTCCTTTGCAGGGGATGAAATTTCCGCTTTTCAAGTTTCAGGTGAGAGACAGCAACATGGCAAACCAATGGAGTCTAGTAAGGTCAGACTGGATATATGCTCTAGCATCACATTTGGAATAGTCTTATCTCACTTAGGGGCCTTAATTAACCTCTCTGGGGCTTTATTTTCTCACCTATAAATTGAAGTAAAAGCCAAACAAAACTAAGATATCATCTTGCTTCGAAAACTTTGAACTCTGAGATATGCCTGTGAAATTTACTAGGTTTAAGATGAGAAGAGTCATACTTATTAGCTCATTCTGGATCTACATGAGTAGTCTTAGTTGTAGAGAACATGTTTTACTCTATTTCAGGAGCTTTTAGAAACTGGGACCAGGCCTAAGAGTGTGTTCAGATGTATATGTGAAAGGAAAGACAAATTAGAATGGGTCATCAATGCTGTGTGTCACTCACACTTCGTATATTTATTCCTATTGATTGGGATTAATCATGCTGCTGTTTATCATGTAGGCTACATGACAAACCCATTCAACCTTGCAGTTACTTCTCCAGGACTGTCTTTGCCACCCACCCTTGACTCCAGTACCCAATTCCTAATGTTCTCTCTCTCTTTCTCTCTCTGCCCACAGATCTAGTGAGAGGCATCAATTGCCGCTGCTTTCCAGGATCCTGTCTGTTTCCAGAACGCAGTACTGGATTCTGCCTCATCCGTGGTATCCGCTACTCATTCTGCTGCCGCTAAGCATTGAGAATAGAAAAAAAATGAGTTTATAATTTGCTTTAAAATTGAGATCAGTATTTTTAGTACTCCTGGACCCTGTCCTTAATTTCCTTTCTTCATCCCAAATAAAGTCTTTGTAGCAAGTTCTTTGTGTGTGTACTTCTTTGACATTTGATGTGTACTTTAGACAGAACTCTTTGGAATAAAAGAGAAACTCTTTGTTTCTCTCTGTGAGTTCACATGCCCCATAGCACATGCCCCATAGCACGTGATACATGCAGTATCATTCTTATTTTCAGTTTTTCATTCCAGGTAAAATTTCAATGCATCTGCACAATGGCCAGTTTGCAGACCTAATTCAAGATTTAATCTTTCTCTGTTTAATTCTTAGTCAATTATGAATGACTGGCCAAGGAACCATTAATACAATGAAGTGATTGCATTTTTTGAGCACTAAATGTGCTTAAAAATGAAACTTTTTTTCTAAAAATACAGTTCTAAATTCTAGGAATTTGAATGATGAAGACTGGCTTTAGACACAATTGATATGAAAGTTCAAGTGATGCTGCTGACCATTCTATCTACTTCTGTTTTTTTTTTTTAAAAAAAAAAAAGATTATAAAATTGGTTTATTATAAAAAAAAATTGGGAATACTCAGTTAAAATCTTATCTCAGGACTAGTAGTTAGCATAATGGCTATGTCGCTGGACTCCCACGTAGTCAACCGTGGTTTGCGTCCTGGACCCGGTGGCTTAAACTCACGCCGGGCACGTGTGCATGCATGCCCAAAATCCCGAGAAGAGAATGGAGGAGAAGGGATTGTGGCATGACCATCCCCCCTGGGGGGTGATTTCTCACTTTCTATCACTCTGTCTCTCTGTCTGTCTGGCGAGCGCATGCGCCCTATAGCAAAAAACTCACAAAAAATAAATCTTATCTCAATGTTACTCAATACAAAGACATTTTCATTAGGAATAAGGACATACAACAAGAAAGACCACACTAAGGCTGTGATTCAGACTCAAAAAGAGAAGGACTCTTAGACCTCCTGCAGGTCAGTACAGAGGGCATGATGAGAGCAAAACAGGGTGCAGGTACCACAGTGCTGCTCCAACACAGAGGTATAACTGGGCAAGGTAAAGTTGAAGGGAAATGAAGATCATCATATTCTTGCTTTGTGGATGTACAGATTGAAACTTTAGGAACAACTGTCTTTAATGACAGCAAGATGCAAGATGAGTCTTTATTGAAGAGAAAGACGTTTATAAAATTCTCTGTCAAGGTCCCACTAAATCTTCACAATGTCCCTTCTTTCCACCCTCCTCCTAAGCTAAAGCTACTCTATTGATTTATAAAATGTGATCTTAATTTGTGGCTTACTGGCAAATTTATACCTACTCCTTCTGTCCGTGCATGCCCAAAATTCCAGGAAGAGAATGGAGGAGAAAGGACTACAGCACGGTCATCCTCTCTGGGGAGTGAGAAATCACTTTTTCACTATCTTTCTTTTTGTTTCTCTCTGTGAGTGCACATGCCCTATAGAGTAAGCAGTATCATCCATATATTCAATTTTTTATTCTAAGTAGAATTTCATTATTGCTCTTAAATTCAATGCATCTGCACAATGGCCAGTTTGCTGATTTAATTCAAGATTTAATCTTCCTCCACTTAAGTCTTAGTCAAGTATGAACGACTGACCAATGAGCCATTAATACAATTAAGTGATAGCAATTTTTTGAGCACTGAAAGTACTTAAAATAAAACTTCTAATTTCCAACTTCTATACTCCTCCGAATTAAAGGGCCAAAATACTTAAATTTTTTTTAATTAAAAAAATCTGTCTTCCCAAGCTTTTCAGAGCAGCTTTAGCCAGGAAAAGAGACTGTATGTCTCTTCTAAACTCTTAAAAATAAAAGCTTATTCTAGAAGCATTAAAAGACCCTTAACTCATAGAGATGCTAGCTGGTGCCACTATAATTCACAACCAACTATTCATAGTTTATTCTGAAGAGTGAATTCATGCTTTTTTTTGTTCCTTTAAAAAAATACTCTTCAGGGGACCAGAGATCGCAATGGTTATGTGGCTGGACTCCCACATAGTCGACTGCAGTTTTAGTCCAGGTCCTGGTGACTTAAAACACACTGGGTGAATGTACATGTATGCCCAAGATCCCAAGAAGAGATTGGAAGAGAGGGATTGTGGCATGGCTATCTCCCAGGGGGAGGGGTAATTTCTCACCTTCTATCTGTCTCTCTCTGTCTTTCTAGTGAGTGCATATGCCCTAGCAAAAATCTCTCAAAAAATTAAATACTCTTCAGAAACCATTATTATTCCTGTAGACACATATTCTAGTTATATCCTTCCTGTTAAAATAAAGATGTAATCACAATGACTGGTTAAATTCAACTACCAATATATATTTATTTTTTAAATTATTTAGTTAATTTTATTTATTCATTCATTTATTTTAATTTGACCAGAGAGAGAGAGAGACAAAGTGAGAAAGCAAGCCACCAGGTCTGGGACTAGAACTCTGATTGGCCATGTGGGAATGTCCAGCACCTTAACCACCACATCACCTGCTGGTCCCCACAATATACATTTAATAATCTGATCACTTAACCAGCAAATTTATGACTTTATGGTAGTCTATATACTATCTGAGGTTAACTGTCAGTTTACAGAACTATGAGCAAGTCTTATGAGAACAATGTTGTCGGCAATATTGTCAATCTTATCTTTAACATATTCATTACAAATAAGAACTAAAGTACTAGAATTTACTTCCACAACTAGGGTTAAGGTAAACTTCAAAAGTTAAAAAAGGTAAGCCACTAAAAAGCTTCCTCTGTCATGTATCTTACAGATCTAATCAGTCAGTGATTTCCTCATCAAGACTCAAAATTAGTCCAAAAGAACTAAAGTGAAAAAAATAAAGCCATTTCTTGTTTGCTCCTTACCAAACAATCAGATCCTATTTATTGCGTGCCCAGAGATCAAGGCACGACCCATAGTGTCCTTTCCTAGAACACTGAACTACCTCAAACACCTGCAGAATATCCCCATCAGATTTTAAACTACCTGTGAAATACAAAGTAGGCATGTACTCTAAAGGCATGGATTCAAACTACCATTTTAAAAATAAATTGTTTAAATAGGGACACTTAAGAGGGAAAAAAAAAGCTTTCTTTATCTATCTTGGTGGCAGCCAAAACAGACTACATGTCATTAGGGATGTCAGAATTCATGACTTTCTATGGGCTTGGCATCAGCTCCTCTCCTTCTATGTTAGTTCCATCTCCTTACACTGTTCCAAGGTCCACATTCGTCCCAGGAATGGGTCAAGTGAGTCTAGGAAATGGTTCTGCTGTGAGGGCAGGGTGCTTTGGTTGACAGTGTCACCCATATCCACCTCACCAATGCTGCTCAGGAAGACATCTGGGCTTTGAGGGACACTGCAGCTGCTCATGCTTAGTCCGCTGTACATGCTCTCACCTTAAGAGTGATAGGTGGCACTGTTAAAGGGTTTGGTGGGAGGGCAGCAGGGGCATAATGGTTAAAGCACTGGACTCCCATGTGACCAATGAGGTTCAAGTCCTGGACCTAGTGGTTTAAAACTCATGCTGGGCACGTGTACACACATACTAAAAAAATCTCAAGAGGAGAATCAGGAGAAGGATTGAGGTGTGGCCATCCTCCCTGTGTGTGTGTGGGGGGGGTAATTTCTCATTTTCTGTCCCTGTATCTCTCTCTTTCTGGCAAGCACATATGCCCTATAGCAGAAATCTCTAAAAAGAAAATAAAAAGAATGAAAGAGAGAGAGAAGAAAAGAAGGAATGAAAGAAAGAAGAAAAAATAAAGAAAAAGAAGAAAGAAAACAAAAGAAAGAAAGAAGAATCAGAAGGGAAGAAAGAAAGGAAGAAAAAGAAGAAAAAGAAGAAAGAAAGAAAGAAAGAAAGAAAGAAAGAAAGAAAGAAAGAAAGAAAGAAAGAAAGAAGAGAAGAGAAGAGAAGAGAAGA
>NW_006203943.1:6121-22882 GCF_000334495.1 Tupaia belangeri chinensis
GAAGAGAAGAGAAGAGAAGAGAAGAGAAGAGAAGAGAAGAGAAGAGAAGAGAAGAGAAGAGAAGAGAAGAGAAGAGAAGAGAAGAGGTCTGAGCTATTGGTCCTCATCATTCTCAATTCCTGAAACATTCTGGGAAAAGATACTGGGACATTCTGGGAAAAGACACTGGGCTTTTGAGTCCCACCATCCTGCTGGAGTGTTGGTAACTGGCTACAGAGAACTAATCCCTGAGGCCTCACCAACAAGCAGTTCTTGCTGTTTCAGCTGCAATCACTCTTTCTCCATCTGCAGCTGTTGCAGACACCTCTGCTGCTGCTGGATGGAACTGCCACCACCCATGACACCTCCTTGCTGGCTCTGGGGAACCAGGGGTGGTGGCTATTTCACTGGAGCACTCTGACTGATTCTCTGGTTCATGGCTGAAGCAAGTTCATCCCACTCTACTGAACAGGAAGGAGCAGTGGGGGCTGTCACATTCATCCCAGAGAGCACCGTCTTCCCGGGGTCCTAATAAGTTGTTCTTTGATCGGCATGATTTAAGAAATATCTCTGACCAGAAGATGTCTTCTCCATCTCCTGCCCTGCTGACAGAGGTCCATCATCAGGTATCTCAAAAGAAAACTGGCCAAGATGCTGAGCTGCAGGTGCAGCTGTTGGGCCAGAGACTACTCTGGTATCCCAGGAGAAAAGGCTGCAAGCTGCAGGGAAGCTAGAGAGGAATGAGCTCCAACATGCTGTGGAGTCGGGGCTCCTACAGTTTCTACATCAATACTGCCCTGTTGGGAATGGGACTTGGGCTCCAGTGGCTTGAAGAAGGAGTTGGGCAGTTTCTAGGGCTACATAGGCACAGTCTGGTGCATGTTGGCAATCTTGAAGTTTATGACAGTGTTGAAGAGCACCTCAAGGTCGGTCTCTGAGTCCCCCTTGGATATGCATGGTCTGATGCCTGGTACGGGGTCGGGGGAAAAGGCTTTTGTCACTTCCTGGGATACTGGGGTTACCAGTCGTCCAGACTAGACAAGAGCTCTGCCCCTAGAGGGGCTGGGCTAGTGGCTGCCAGAGACAAGATCTTAGCCTAGAAGACCACCTGGAAAAGCCAAGACCCTAGAAGTAGCAAGGGCTGTGGGTCATGTTCTCTTTGCTGTCAGAAACAGAGGACTCCTACTTCTGTGTGTGTTTGTTTGTTTTTAATTCTACTTTCATGTTGATTAGATTCACTTCCAAAGATAACTCTCTTGTGCTAGGCAAAATCATTATTAACATCAGGTTCACACAGTCATAATATCTTTTTTTTAATTATTATTTTATTTTTTATTTTTTGGAGAGATTTTCACTATAGGGCGTGTGCACTCGCCAGACAGACAGAGAGAGACATAGAGACAGAAAGCGAGAAATCACCCCCCAGGGGGGATGGTCACGCCGCAATCCCTTCTCCTCCATTCTCCTCTCGGGATCTTGGGCACGCACACACATGCACCCGACGTGAGTTTTAAGCCACCGGGTCCGGGACGCGAACCACAGTCATCTACGTGGGAGTCCAGCAACATAGCCATTACGCCAACTGCTGGTTCCCAATATCTTTATTTTTCAGGAAAAATATGTCATCCTCTTTGCCAATGTATTGGAGTTTTATTTAACAGCCATATATCAAACATCTGCATTTAAAGAAGTTGGTTCTCACTTCACAAGTTAAGTGATGTATAGTAATTGAATGTATAAAATAAATCAAAATTTAAAATGAAGTTGGTTGTATCAGCTCCATTAGAAGGACCTGGATTAAGATTGGAGTGAGTTGTTAACAAAGACATGATAGGTAGAGTAAAAAACTACAAGAGCATCACCCTATGATATACTCACTCAGCCATTTCTAGCAAACAATGGATTATATATGCATAAAGTTGGTCTTCACACACATAAAATGCACAACCTCCAGTCCTCTGCTGCACTTTGTGACATACGCCTTTTTGGGAGCCTTAAAGTTGCTGAGAATTTGATATTATCTATAAAATACAGCTTCTAATAGTCAAGCAATAGCAAGAGAAGTAAAGAGAAGCAGAGAGCACGACAAAGTTCTCTAGGCAACCTGGAAGCCATATTGGTGCTATAGGGCACAGAGGGTCTGAGGCATAAAATGTCAAGCAGATCAGTGAGTGGAGGCAAGAAAGTGGTATGTTGGGAAACCACAGTAACAGTCGAGTCCTCTTAGATGAACAGTGTGTGCTGGGATGGCCATAGCTGCCCCCTTGCTGCTTCATGTCTTCGGCTGCTCACCCCAAAATACACTCCACATTTGGGGACTGTGTTCTTCCTGAGCTTATCTTCTCTTCCAAGAGGTCATACTCACTGCCTAATACCGGTGTCTCTAAAGAGCTAGTCTGACATCGTGCTGAGATTTAAGTTGGCTCTTCCTCCTTTTTCATCTCTCTTTCCATTGCTTAAATTTGCACTGACCTCTCTACTCTGTCCTTGAAACAGTCTCACAAAACATGATTACAAGCCCTGTGAGGAGTCCACTGCGAGCCCACCCAGACTTCTGATATTTACTCTGGATCTGGTATTTCCCATTTGTGAGTGTAAAAAAGCATGTTTCAAAAAAAAAAATTATATCAGTTCAGGCCATGGCTGCTCTGTTGGGAAGATCACGGGTAGAATGCCCAAGAAGTAGAACAGTGACAGAGACACTACAGTTTGCAAAAACTGAGCAGTATTTCAAGTAGGATTATTCACTATTCTTGACAGAAACAATATCACAGTACAGATATTGGTGTGCTCACCAACACCACCAACAAATTAGAGATGGGAACAGGTATTCTCCATATCTACTTCATGCTGATTCTGAGGTGGGTCACAGTCCCAGACTGAGGGTCTGCCTGTCTATGGAGGCCAGTCCAGGGGTTGAGGCTTCCCATTGAGACACTCTACAGCCCAGAAACCACAGCAGTGACAACAGAGTAAGTCTGTAGACCTGACACAGAAATGTCCAGGCCCAGTGCCTCCCTTTGCCTCTTCTTAGTGCAAATGGTAATGTCAAATATGGTAATTGGGATGTGAGGGCTAACGGCCTTCTTTGGGTTCCTGTAATTCCTGGCTTGAGGTTGCATTGCCTGTGAACTAACTCTCTATGTTGTTCCTAAATTGTTCACTGAACTAAGTCAACTTCCGTCTCAGAGCCTCTGCACTACAGAAGTTCACCTGGCTCACACTCCAGCTCCAGAGCCTCAGTTAGTATTTTGCCTTGTCATTGAGGTCTCTCCTGATTTCCAAATTTAAAATTGCTACATGTTTCCATTCCACTTGCAATCCCTCTTCTCTTTTAAGCTTTCTCTATCAAATTTAATACCTTCTCACATTCAGTATATTTTATTCATTTTCTGTGGTTATTAGTCTCCCAACACTATAATGTAAGCTTCATTTTTTGCTCATTATTGTACTCCAGTGCCTAGATAACTGCTCAACCCCAGTAGGTGATCAGTATATTAATTGTGACTCATGAATTAATTTTATCCAGCTGCACATAACAGTGTAAGATTACATTATTATTGCTAAACTGCATAGAAGTCAGATGAAAACCACAGAAGTAAAGCAGTCTAGCTTTTGTCAAAAGGTATATTTTAAAAACTAATTTAAAATACTTAGGACTGCAATGAAGGACAATACAATAGAAAAAGTAATATTACAGGAACGATTTGGACTTTAGAAAGAAGAGATCTTTATGGTCCAGACAAGCAAGGAAAAATGTCATAATGAATACTAAACTGAAATAAAATAGATGTTTATGATTTGGACAGAAGACCAGCCACAAAACAGTATTTAAGATAGCTGGATCCCACATGGTTAACTGTGCAGTTTGAGTCCTGAACCCAGAAGCCTCAGAAACATATGGCGTGTGTGTTTTCACATGCATGTGCAAACACATGTATCCAAAATCCAAGAAGGAGAAAGAGATGGAGGAAAAGGCATTGTAGCATAACCATGCCCCAGAGCAGGTGATTTCTCAGTTTCCCTTTCTCTCTCTCTCTCTCTCTTGATCTCATGTGCCCTCTGGAAAACTGGAAAAAAAATCTAATCTGTATAGAATTAAAGAAAGAGTAGAGCAAATTTTAGTAAGACAGAATGGTTAAGGGCAAGAGACATGCAGGGTCAATGTCTAATCTATTAGACTTGGAGGAAGTGATGTTTCAAGAGAGCTATGAAATGGAGTTCTAAGCAGATATGCTCAGAAGCATCTATCAAATAAAGGTAAAGGGACAGATGAGGAATAAAATATTACCGTTTACCTTGTGTTGAGGAGGGGACATCAGGAACATCACATTTTATTTATTTTTTGGAGAGGTTTTTGCTATAGGGCACGTGCACTCGCCAGACAGACAGAGACAGACAGAAAGACAGAAAACGAGAAATCACTCCCCCTGGATGGATGGCAACACAACAATCCCTTCTCCTCCATTCTCCTCTTGGGATCTTGGTCAGGCACGCACACGCGCCCGGCATGAGTCTAAGCCACCGGGTCCGGGACTCAAACCACGGTCAACTATGTAGGAGTCCAGTGACATAGCCATTACGCTAACTGCTAGTCCCCTCTCATTTTATTTTTGCTTCTACGTTCTCAGCTGGGCAATATCAGAGGCAAACTCTACAGATGGAGATGGAAGGGAACACATAGAGGAGCTCCAGCCAACAAGACAAACTTAACATCAAATAAGATGCAAAACCAACCATTGGAATGCACATACGCTGTATGTTATTGAAGACCCACAAGACATTTTCTACCTTGAATAAGCCACTCGTGCAGTCATATAGTAAGCAAAGTTTAAGTCAGATACAGAATATTTCACAAATTAACCTCAGAACTTCAAGTAAAGCAAAAGGGCTGGATCTAAGGAATATCAAAAATACCTTCCAGGGATGATTGAAGGGCAACTTCTCTGAACATCCTAATGTTCATCCTAACACCCTGCTGTTCAGGGCCAAACTCTCTGGACAGTAAAGGTCAGCTGGGATACAGCCTCAGGGAGTCCTCAACCCTCATGTCCTGCAGTACAGCACGGGCCAGTCCACAACTCTCACTAAGACCGGTGGCTTCCTCTCTTCTCTGTTATCACCTCTCTTCTTTTTTTTTTTTTTTTTTTTTTTTCTTGTACTCCCCCTGTTCTTTTTTTTTTTTTTTTTTTTTATTATTGGAGAGGTTTTTGCTATAGGGTGCATGCGCTTGCTAGACAGATAGACAGAAAGCAAAAAATCACCCCCCAGGGGGGATGGCCACGCCACAATCCCTTCTCCTCCTTTTTCCTCTCAGGATCTTGGGCACCACACGTACACGCCCGGCATGAGTTTTTTAAGCCACTGGGGCCAGGACTCAAACCACGGTTGACTACATGGGAATTCAGCAACATAGCCATTACGCTAACTGCTGGTCCCTCACCTCTCTTCTTCACCCTAGAAAATGCTGTAAGTTTTATAAAACTCCCTAACAGGTATTTAGCTAAGTACTGATAAAGATAGCATTAATGCTCCCATTGGTTTCACTAAATTTAGACAGGTTTCTTGTTAGCTAGGCCCGTGACCTTTCTTTTAACTTGGGCCATTTGTGTTAGAAAAACTTGGGGTCCTAAACTCTTCTCTGCCCCTTTGACATGTAAATCTACAATTCAGAAATGTCCCTCTTAAGGATCTCTCTCTTAAGGGAGCCATCTCTTTGAAATGTGATTTCCAAGGAAATAGCACCCCTTCTTCTGTGGAAGGATAGGAACCTAAATTCACTAAGAATAAATGAGCAGACACAAATGGTCTGACCACATTGACCACCTTCTTCCTAAGGATACATCTGTACTTTTTCACTACCTCACCCCAGTGCTCATCTCCCCAGGCTTTTGCTTCAAGAGTGGAGTCTAATCCCTTCCCTATTGCAAAGTCTTTACCTCTGTTGCAATAGTCTGCATAAATTCTGCCTTCCCATTTTTAAAAAGTGTCTGGTGCAAATTTTTCTTTTTCTTTTTTTCTTTCTTTTTTTAGAATATAATACACTGGCTTTTCTCCACCACCACCACTCTTTTTTTTCTTTGTTTGATTTCTATTTGTTTCTTTTGCTACTCAAAGCCCTATAATTCACTAAGAAATCTACAGATTATGAAAACAAAAAAATGATCTACTTTCTAAAAAGGCCTGATAGTTGACCTTCCTCACCTCACAGTAATCAGCCTTCAAGATGACAGTGACCTTCCATGTTATTTGTTCCAGCCCCTTCACTCCATAGCCACATGCTCACTCTTGCCATCACATAAAAATTATCCCAATCAAGGCTTTTTTTATTTTGCAAAATGGTCATTAACTTCATAGCCTACCACATCCATATCATCTCTGTTCATTGTTTGTCTTCCTCACTAAAACATAAGCTATAAAACTCCATGTGGGACCTGAAGGTTCACAACTTCTTTGTGTCCAAGAGATTGCTCCCGGCAACTCTGCAGTTGTCATCATGATACAAAACAAATATATTGAGTTACATCATAAATGCTATAAGATACCATTTGGATTGCCACAAGAAAAAGAGAAAGAAGGAAAGTTAAGAGGCTCATGAACATTCAAAGAAGGCAAAAAAAAGATGATTGGTCTGAAGGCTAAGCTCTATCATAAACAGTGTTATGCTGAGAAAATACAAATGAAAAAGACTATCAAGATGCTTTTAAAAAGGAACACCAAACAAAAGAATGATGAAAAGACTCCATAAGGAGCAGTACCTGCTTATCTGTTGTACAGAGAAGGACAGTCCCAAACTAAAGTACTTTCCAATATGATTAAACAATTTTTTTATTATTGGAGAGGTTTTTGCTATAGGGTGCATGCGCTTGCTAGACAGATAGACAGAAAGCAAAAAATCACCCCCCAGGGGGGATGGCCACGCCACAATCCCTTCTCCTCCTTTTTCCTCTCAGGATCTTGGGCACCACACGTACACGCCCGGCATGAGTTTTTTAAGCCACTGGGGCCAGGACTCAAACCACGGTTGACTACATGGGAATTCAGCAACATAGCCATTACGCTAACTGCTGGTCCCTCACCTCTCTTCTTCACCCTAGAAAATGCTGTAAGTTTTATAAAACTCCCTAACAGGTATTTAGCTAAGTACTGATAAAGATAGCATTAATGCTCCCATTGGTTTCACTAAATTTAGACAGGTTTCTTGTTAGCTAGGCCCGTGACCTTTCTTTTAACTTGGGCCATTTGTGTTAGAAAAACTTGGGGTCCTAAACTCTTCTCTGCCCCTTTGACATGTAAATCTACAATTCAGAAATGTCCCTCTTAAGGATCTCTCTCTTAAGGGAGCCATCTCTTTGAAATGTGATTTCCAAGGAAATAGCACCCCTTCTTCTGTGGAAGGATAGGAACCTAAATTCACTAAGAATAAATGAGCAGACACAAATGGTCTGACCACATTGACCACCTTCTTCCTAAGGATACATCTGTACTTTTTCACTACCTCACCCCAGTGCTCATCTCCCCAGGCTTTTGCTTCAAGAGTGGAGTCTAATCCCTTCCCTATTGCAAAGTCTTTACCTCTGTTGCAATAGTCTGCATAAATTCTGCCTTCCCATTTTTAAAAAGTGTCTGGTGCAAATTTTTCTTTTTCTTTTTTTCTTTCTTTTTTTAGAATATAATACACTGGCTTTTCTCCACCACCACCACTCTTTTTTTTCTTTGTTTGATTTCTATTTGTTTCTTTTGCTACTCAAAGCCCTATAATTCACTAAGAAATCTACAGATTATGAAAACAAAAAAATGATCTACTTTCTAAAAAGGCCTGATAGTTGACCTTCCTCACCTCACAGTAATCAGCCTTCAAGATGACAGTGACCTTCCATGTTATTTGTTCCAGCCCCTTCACTCCATAGCCACATGCTCACTCTTGCCATCACATAAAAATTATCCCAATCAAGGCTTTTTTTATTTTGCAAAATGGTCATTAACTTCATAGCCTACCACATCCATATCATCTCTGTTCATTGTTTGTCTTCCTCACTAAAACATAAGCTATAAAACTCCGTGTGGGACCTGAAGGTTCACAACTTCTTTGTGTCCAAGAGATTGCTCCCGGCAACTCTGCAGTTGTCATCATGATACAAAACAAATATATTGAGTTACATCATAAATGCTATAAGATACCATTTGGATTGCCACAAGAAAAAGAGAAAGAAGGAAAGTTAAGAGGCTCATGAACATTCAAAGAAGGCAAAAAAAAGATGATTGGTCTGAAGGCTAAGCTCTATCATAAACAGTGTTATGCTGAGAAAATACAAATGAAAAAGACTATCAAGATGCTTTTAAAAAGGAACACCAAACAAAAGAATGATGAAAAGACTCCATAAGGAGCAGTACCTGCTTATCTGTTGTACAGAGAAGGACAGTCCCAAACTAAAGTACTTTCCAATATGATTAAACAAAAACAGAAAGAGGAAGCAGGAAAATGGGAAGTCGCTCTACCCAAAGTTCAAGCCCATGGAGAAACAGAATGATCAACCCTATTAAAAGATGGGAGAATGAGCTGAAAAAAACCACTCTCTAAAGATGACATAAATAGACAAAAGGCATATGAAAAAATGCTCAGCATCCCTCATGTAAGGGAAATGTAGATCAAAACAAGAATGAGATACCACCTAACCCCAGTCAGAATGACTAAGATTTAAAAAAAAAAATTTAAGTGCTAGTGGGGGTGTGGTGAAATGCTCTTGCACTGCTGGTGGGAATGTAAATTGGTCTAGCCACTGTGGAGAACAATTTGAAAATTCCTCAAAAATCTACAAATAGAACTACCATATGATCCAACAATCCCACTCCTTGGTATCTACCCAAAGGACAGAAGAATTCTCAATTGGAAAAGTGCTTGCACATTGATGTTTATTGTGACACTATTCACAATTGCTAAGACATGGAACCAACCCAAATGCCCATGAACAGAAGAATGGATTGAAAAACTGTGGCACATATACTCTATGGAATACTATTCAGCCATAAAACAATAGCAACAACAAAACCCTGGCTTTTGACAGAAAGTGAAAGAATATGGGAAACTTACTGCTGAGTTAAGCAAGCCAGGCTATGAAGGAGAGATATTGTATGTCCCCACTTAATATATACCAAGTATCTACTGAAAATGATTGACTAAAGGATACAGAAACACAGTAAAGGGATGTAAATACCAGATATAGTGTATGTGAAAGAGCAGGGTCTGAGGAAGGACATTTAGAAGAAAAATAGGGAGGCAAAGCATTAATGAGACAAAGTGGTATTATCTGTTGAAGATATTTTATAGTTTTATCAATTGGACTAGGGAGAAATTATCACGTGTTGAAATAGTCACTTTGTAAGCTAAATAATGTGATTGAATGTATAAAAGAAAATGAAATTTAAAAAGTAAATGAAAAAAAATAAATAAATAAAATCAAAACGTTATTCAAACAGGAAAGAGAAAGAAGAAGGCATGGAAAAAGATGGTTACAAGTCTGTTTTGTTGGAGATCACTTTACTAGAAAAGCACCTAAACATGAAAGATTTGTTAGGCCAATGGGCTTATGTGTCAAGAAGACCCACATGGCACACCCTGAACTGAAAGTCACCTTTTGTTGGTGATATTTGAAGTGTAAAGAAGGATTCTTTATCCTCGCTATATATAACTTTGAGTGTTATCACCAAAGGTACTGTTATTGAAGTGAACATAAGAAAGTTGGGCCTTGTGACACAAGGAGGCAAGATTATTAGGGAGAATATGCCCAAGTTACCCGCAATCCCGAAAATGATTAATGCATAAATGCTGTCTTATTGGTTTGATAGCAGTTGGATACAAGTAACTCCTTCTAATTTTTGAAGATAATAAACCAGTCTGGAAAGCCCTCATGATGACTGTGATTTTTCTGAATATAGCTGTTCTTACATGTCTGCAGTCATCAAAAGATTATTTATTAAATTGTACAAAAACATTAAAGCAGCCTGGTTTTACAAAACTTAAAAAAAAAAACCTTAGTGTGTGTCTCTGTGTGGCTTAACTATAGGAATATCATTGGCCTGATCATCCTCCAGGTGAAGGGATAGGTAGTAACTGGAAATGAGGATAGGGCTGGACCCTGGCAAGAGGACCAGGATCCTGGCATCTCTGTACCAGAGATAAAAACTCTGCTCAAGGGTTAGGGGAGAGAAAGAGTCCAATAGGCCATGGGGGGAAATCAGAGGTTTCCATAGCTGCCCCTGCCTCTAGGATTTACAGAAAGCACACCAGGAACAGTTGTACAAACAAAGTGAGGTGGAAGTAGTCTTTCTTTCTTTTTTTTTCTATTTTATTTAATTGCCAGAGGGCACATGCCCTTGCCAGAAAAAGACATACAGACAGAGGGAAAAAGTATCCCCTAATAGGTTATGGTCCTTCTATTTTCCCTTCTCTCCATTTCTCCATCCTCTTGAGATTTGGGGGCACTTACATACACATACACAAACACCTGCTGTGTTTTTCAAGCCACCAAGGTTGGGACTTAAGCTATGATCAGCCACATGGGATCCAACTCCCTTAACCATTACCTATAGGGTTAGCCCAGGGAGTAACCATTCAAATCTCAGCCTGATTGTGCTCATGCTGGGGGAAACTGGTGTCTCTCTGAGCACAGCAGCATTTGGCCCTACCACAAGAGCAACAGTACTGGATGCCCAACCAGGATAAACATGATATTGGAACTCATGCTCTGGACACCTTGTTTTTCTTGTTTTGGCCAGAGCTCTTCCATCCCCCTGACACCCTCCATGATACTCTCAATGGCTTTAACCTATGTACCAATGTGATTCTCAGGATTGCTGTACAATCCAGGATGTGGGTGGCATAATTAGACCCTCTGGGTGGCCTCTCCTTTCACTATCCACATGCATTCATGGCTGACACAGGCTCCTTTGGGCAGGCTCTCCATGTCTGAGTCCTTGATTTGCTACTTCTCCATGTGATCTTGGACAGCCTACTAACCACCTTACTCTCAATCTCTGTAAAACATCTATAAAGTGGGCATGTTCATCAAAGTATCCAGTTATGGGGTCGTTCTGTGGAGTAAGTGAATTAAGATACATGAATCACCTGGGAAAGCTGGATCACACAAAAGTATTGCTGTTACATGAGCTGGGAGGCTTTGAGCTGAGACTGACAGAATAACAGAATACCCAACAAATTCACAACTACAAGGTTTGAGGGAAATTTGTTTTTATTTTGTTTGGTTTATTTGTATGTTTTTCATCCAGAAAGGCAAAGGCAAGCATCCCTGAGTTGCTCAGTGGCTCAGCAAGAGCTTCAAAGACCCGGACCCTTCTCTTCCACCATTCCCAGCACCGGCATCTGTCCTTAGCCTGTCAGTCAGGGGCCCTGAAGGCTGCACAGCCTCTGGCAAGTCCTGCATAGCTGAAAACAGGGAAGGAAGGAGACGAGGAGCACATCTTGCCACAACCACAGCTCTTTCCATACATCATTGCTGGGAGGGATCACATGGCCAGCAGCTGCTGGGTTGGCAACAGGCCCTTAGACACAAACAGCTTTTATCACAAGACCCAGGATCCACCACAGAGAAGGAAGGGCCAGGAGTTATCGGGAAGTGGCAACCACAGACCTTGCCCCACAGATGACTTCCTGTAGCAGCTTTCACAGAGGCAAAGCCCAAAGCCTGGATCTCCTGGATCCCCTAGACTTGGGCATCTCCAGCTGGCCCTGGTGTGTGGAAAACAGCTGGTTGTCAGCTTGAGCCATCGTCTGTCCTGGGATAGACTCTGTGGCATGTCAGAGGACACTCTCAGATGAGGGAAGCCCTGAGACCGTGTCCCCTCACAATAGACCCCTCTGGCAAAATGCCATGGTCTGAAACAAAGCACTTGTGTGAAGAACAACACAGCAACACTTTTCAAAGCTATGTATTAATTTTCTCAGTTCAAGTCAGACAAAAAAAAAAAAAACAGCTAATATACCCACCTCATACAGAGAAAATAGCATTTCTATATTGATTAAGGCATTAGCTTGTCTCTAAAAATATTGTGCTCTCCTGTCAGGCTGAAGAGGCAATGGATGTTCCTTTGTCAGATGTTATCTGGGATTCTACTAAAAAAAAGTGATAAAGAAATGACTCTAACTTGTTGCTGTCCACTCCAAAGGCAGGTATATACTAGCCCCACAGTCTTCAAATGACTTAGTGAGTTAAAGAATTAAAACACACAGGAAAGAGACCAGCAGATAGTGTAATAGTTATGTCTCTGGACTCCCACATGGCCAACCGCAGTTTGAGTCCCAGACCCAGCAGCTTGAAACTCACACCAGGCATGTGTGCATGCATGCCCAGAATCCCAAGAGGAGAACGGAGAAGGGATTGCACCATGGCCATACTCCCAGGAGGTGATTTCTTGCTTTCTGTCTCTCTGTCTCTCTCTGGTGAGCACACATACCCTATAGCAAAAATCTCTCTAAAGATAACAACAACAAAAATAATAATAATAAATTAAAACAAAAAACTCTGGACTCCCACATGGCCAACCGCAGTTTGAGTCCCAGACCCAGCAGCTTGAAACTCACACCAGGCATGTGTGCATGCATGCCCAGAATCCCAAGAGGAGAACGGAGAAGGGATTGCACCATGGCCATACTCCCAGGAGGTGATTTCTTGCTTTCTGTCTCTCTGTCTCTCTCTGGTGAGCACACATACCCTATAGCAAAAATCTCTCTAAAGATAACAACAACAAAAATAATAATAATAAATTAAAACAAAAAACGCATGGGAAATTCAGGTCTGGCCTTTTGTAACCTTTGGTAAGTAGAGGCTCTGATAAGAGCCTACTTCCAAACAATGCTAAAGGGGACTCTCCTTTTGCCACGACCTTATTATTCTAACCCTGAAGGCCAAGTTCTGGCCTCGTTGTTCAAATTAAGATTTCCTGTACATTTAGGGCCTTGGTCATCTCAAATTCCCTTCAACATATATAATATCATAATTAAAATTACTATTTACCTTCTTAGAACATCTTTTATATTATCCTCTACTGTTAAGACTAAACTTCCTATTGTTATAAACTCTCTGGAAGGTTTGTAATAACAGGACATGAGTTTTAATGCTATTTCTAGCATTCACCAAGCACATAGCCTCTGACAAAAAAATAAATAAATAAAATAAAAATAAAAAACACTTTCTCACGTGAAAAATAAGTGCATGTATACCATGTATCATCACTATATGTTATGTTAGAAAGTAAGAACATGCTGTTCTTGGCATGAGTAAAAACAATTATGATTTTTTTTTAAATCCATGAGGTGCATTTCTTGTGGGCAGCATATAGAAGGCACTTGCTTTTTTCTTTTTAATAGCCAATTTGTTTCTTTTAACTGGAGAATTTAATGTACTAACATTCAATGTTATTATTGGTATTTGCAGACTTGTCCCTGCCATTTTGTTGGCCATTTTCTTGGTTGTTCTTTGTTCTCTTATTTCTGTTTGTCACTCTTTAATTTTCCTGATATGGGGCACCACTCAGTACTTCTTGAAGAGCCAGTCTAGTGTAGGTGAATTCTTTCCATTTTGTTTATCTGAAAATGATTTTATTTATTCTTCCCCTATGAAGGAAACTCTTACTGAATATAGTATTCATGGTTGAAATTGCTTTTCTTTAAGCCTTTTAAATATATCTTCCTATTCTTTCCTTAGTTGGATTGTTTTATTTGAGAGGTTTGATGTTAACTTAATGGGATAACCTTTGTAAGTAGCTTGGTGTTTCTCTCTTGCCATTTTTAGAATCTTGTCTTTGTCTGCCATTTTGACCAATCTGGCCATGATGGGCTGTAAAGAGGGTCTCTTTAGATTGATTTTATTTGGGATCCTTGTATTTCTTGGGTCTAGATGTTTGAATGTTTCTCTAGGTTTGGAAAGTTTTCTGCAAGTATTTCACGGACTATATTTTTTATGCCCTTACTAGATTCTTCACCTTTTTGAATACCAGTTATTTGGATGTTTGGGCATTTAATAGTATCATGTATACCCCATATGTTATATTTTTTTTAATTCTTTTTGGTGATGTTGTCTAGGTCAGAGGTTTTGTCTTCTAGATCAGAGATCCCATCTTCTGCATGGTCTAATCTGCTATTAATCCTTTCAAAGGAGGTCTTGATTTGCTATGTTATAGTCTTCATCTCTAGAAGTTCTAGATTGATTCTGTTTTATGATGTCTATCTCCTCCTGCAAGTTGTAGAAGGGCTTCTTCATCTTCATCACTATGAATATTCTGAATTCTTTCTCTGACATTTCTGTGAATTCTTTTATGCTGTCTTTGGGTAAAAAAGAATTGTTCTGTTCCCTTACAGAAGAGCTATTTTCTTGTTTTCCCATATTCCTTATGCTTCTGTGCTGTTTTCTAGTCATATGATGAATTTTTCACTTCTTCCTACTATTTTCATGTGATTCTGTAATGTCAGAGAGGGAAAAGAGCTATACTTCTCAAGCATGTTCTTGGAGAGGAAGCGTGTAGGTAACCAGCTTTAGGTTTTGGTTTCTTTCCCCATCTCTCTGGACCAGGTGCACCTGGGGTTGTACTGGTGAGGTTCAACTGGGGAGAACAGAGGAAAACAAGTGGAAAGATTTCCAACTGCTCTCCTCCAGCAGCCAGCTCCTCAAGTTTTCCAGAGCTCGATGGTGGAACCTGAATAGCAATAGAGGAAGGGGTATAGGAAAAGAATCCAGAAATCTCACACACTGGTGGTGGGGGTGGGAGTGGTGGTGGCAGGGAAGCTTAATTTTTAAAAATAAGTATTTATTTTATTTTATTTTTTTTTTTTTTCTTAATTTATGGGGCAAATGTGCTTACGAGAGAGAGAGAGAGAGAGAGAAAGAGAAAGAGAGCAAGCTGCCAGGTCTGGGACTCAAACTATGGTCAGCCATGTGGGAATCCAGCACCTTAACCACCATGCCACCTGCTCACCCTGCAATTTTGATCTCTTGTAATGAGCTAAGAACAGTGCCAAGTTCTGTATTGATTTTTCTATGTCACACAGCAACACTAGGAATTGAATATATTACTCATGGAGAAGGACATTGAACCTTAGATAACATATGTACATTCCCAAAGCCCACATCTGATTAGCAGATTTTCCCAAGTTATCTAAATTCTGGGGTGATAACAAAGGATTATGCTTATTTATGTGAACTCAGAACCTCACTAAAGCTCATTAGACTCTGGTAATGTGATAAACACAAATGTATTTTATGGGATCTTCTTTATTTTTTTCTTAGAACTGCTTTGAGACTAATGATGTAACATTGCATCTTGGTGTTAAATGGACATGTCTCATTTGCAGTCCCTCATGGAAAAATTAACTTTATTCTCAAAGGCAGAAGTGCCACCTGCTGGCCATAAGGTGCCACTGTGGTACTGTCTGCTTAAGTTCCTGCAAGGACAGGTCCTACTTTACCAGAATACAGTGCAGGCAGTAGGTTAAAGACTGAGGACATTCAAGGTAGAAACATACCTCTCTTAGGAGAGGAACAAAGAGACAGTCCTTGATCCGAACAGAGTGCATTTCACTGGACTCTCTAAGATGCGTGGTTCACGCATAGCTGTAGGGGTGAGAGTGTAGATTAACGAGATGAAGGAAGCTGTCTGAAAAAAAAAAATCTCTTAACTTTGGGATGTCACTTCTCATGGGGTTGCAAGAATCTAATGGCTAGTGAGGGGATGGAATATTCCAATCTCGTGTGCACTTATTCATTGAAAGCATAATCCATGAGTAGTGGGCCTTTCTGAATATGGTTGGACTTCTGTACATGCATATATTTGAGTATGGGGGTAACAAGAGGAGTGGACAAAGGAAAAGAAACCTTGTGAAATTCTCTTACTATCTCCAAAGCCTTTCGTTGTTCCACTGATCTACTAGTTCCACTTATTCCAGGTGTTCTAGGTATTCACTTGGTGTCTGTAATAACTTCTAAGTTGTGAAAAGAATCCCGATAAGCCTCCCTCTTCCTCATCTTCCTAAATAATTACAAATGATAATTTGCATTGGTTTTTGTTATCTTCTATTTCATTTAGAATAGGTTAGAAACACTTCCCAATTTCCAAAAGGAGACTACGTAATTCTTGAATTTTCCCCTTAGGTCAGATATAGTGAATCAGACCATTCATCAACAGAAGTATACTGCTCTGGGATAGGTCAGAGTTTCTGACCAATTGGTCTAAGGTAGGATTTAGAAGGCATGGTGTAATTATTTTCTTCCCCATAAACTATTACAGTATAGCAAGTGGCACAGATGACCATAACACACAAAGGACATGTAGAATTTTAGATTGGAGAGCAAGTTCAATAGAATCCTGGACTAACATTAAAAGACTATCTCAGAGCAGTGGGTAAATTAATGCCAAATTCAAATAAATATGAAACAAATGCATCATTATACAAACAAGAAATTGTACAGTCAAAATGTAATAGCATAGACTTTCAAAATTTTTTCATTCCAAGTGGATCTCAGCAATGGAATTTTAGAGGAAGCTTTTATGTCAGCTGCTTTTTGAAAGACCTGGGAGAAGCAACCTCTGTCCTAAGTGATTATGGCCATGAGCAGTCAAATCTAGATCTGTGGAGGTCTCATTAAAGCATGATTATTGCAACCTACTCCAAATTTCTGATTCAGTAAGTCTGGGGTGAGATCCTAGTATTTCTCTTTCTTTTTAAAGAAGTTTTTGCCTTAGGGTGCATGCACTCACCTGATATATATATAT
>NW_006203943.1:22957-35293 GCF_000334495.1 Tupaia belangeri chinensis
GAGAAGTTTTTCTCTGGGTGTGCACACTCTCCCCTGATATATATATATATATATATATATATATATATATATATATATATATATATGTTGAGAGGAAAGTGAAAAACTACCCCCCAGGAGGAATGGCCACACTGTAATCCCTTCTCCTCCATTCTCCTCCTGGGAGCTTCAGCATGCACATACACATGCCTGGCATGATTTTCAAGTCCCAGGTCCGAGACTTGAACCACAGTCAGTCATATAGAAGTCCAGCAACATAACCACTACACCATCTGCTGGCCCCAAGAATTTGTATTTCTAACATGTTCTCAGCAGGTGCACATGCTTTTGGCTCTGTACCCTCTGTGGATTGTAGAAAACCAGCATCCCCCTCTGACTCACCCCACCCTTCAAGCTTTCTCAGTAGCACCCACAATCCCTATTATATAGTGTTGTTATTCACTCTTTTCTCTTGTGTCCATCACAGTTTTTCAGTCAATTGTCCAAACTCTGTCCTTTAATTCTTTTACATCCAGCCCTGGGCTATGTCCATCATTTATCACTATCAAATTAGCCTCTAATTTTTCCATACACTTTCTCATCTCCCCAGATAAATGCCCACTGCAAGCCCACCCAGATTTAGACTCTTCTTGAAAACCTTCATTATGATACTGATAGAAATTCCCAAATTTAGACTCTTCTTGGAAACCTTAATTATGATACTGATAGAAATTCCAGGTATATCCAATTTAAGTACAACTTAATTCTCTGTCATGACTAGAAATCTTATCAAACCCTTCACAGCCCCATCTTCTGAAAGATAACTTAATTAAATCATGTATTATCTATTTTAGAAAAATTATTTGAAGGGATCAGCAGATAGAACAATGGTTATGTCACTGGACTCCCATATAGTCAACAATAGTTTGAGTCCAGCCAGACCTGGTGACTTGAAACTCACATCGGTTGTATGTGCGTGCATGCCCAAGATCCCAAGAGGAGAATGGAGGAGAAAGGATTGTGGCGATTGTGGCGTGGCCATTCTCCCTGGGGGGTAATGTCTCACTTTCTGTCTCTCTGTCTCTCTCTGCCTCTCCAGTTAGTGCATGTGCCCTATAGCAAAAAAATCTCTCTCAAAAAAAAAAAAAGCAAGAAAGAAAGAAAAAGAAAAGAAAAGAAAGAAAGAGAAAAAGAAAAAAGAAAACTTCTTTGACAAACAATTTACTCTCAAATTACATTGGCGACAGTCACACACTCAGAGCAGTCTGCAATGTACCAATATAGTGCAACCTTACACTTTCAAAGAGAATTCATTTTATGTTTTTCTCAAAGCCACTAATGGATCATACATACAGGAGGGGAAAGTATTTGGTAACATTTAAAAAATTTGGTTAAGTTGGATAACTTTTTTTTAGTTTTTATTTCATTGTTTTGAACCACTTTATAGAGATAATTCACAGACCATGAAATTCAGAGATGAAAATATAAAATTCAATGGTTTTAGTGTATTGACAAATATGTGCAACAATAACTGCAATTTTAGAATATTTTTATTACCTTTCCAAAGAAACCAGTATCTCTCAACCCTACTCTCCTATCTCTCCACACCCATAGCTCTAATCAACTACTAACCTATGTTATGTTGCTATAAGTTTGCCTCTTATGGATATTTCACATAAATGTAATCATATAATACTTTGTTTTGTTTTGTTTTGTTTCATTGCTAGAGGGCATATGTGCTTGCTGGAGAGAGACAGAGAGTGAGGGACAATGAGAAAGTACCCCCCCATGGGGTGTTTCATCCTCCATTTCTCCTGTAGGGTTTTTGAACATGCATGCATAGGCATCCTGTGTATTCTTCAAGTCACCAGGTCTGGCACTTGAACTGTGTAATCAGCCATGTGGGATCCAGCCTCTTTAACCACTATGCCACCAATTGGCTTAATATTTAGTTTTTAAGGTTTGATTTTTTTTCCTTCCACATAAGTTTTTGTGTGGACATATGCTTTACTGTTTCTCAGATACATCCCTAAGAGTGGAATTATTGGGTCTCAGTGTAATTTGAGAGTAAACTTGTTTTGCATTTGTTACTATCTATCTTTTAATTTCAACTGTTCTAGTGAGTATAATGAAGTGTCTCATTGATTCACATCTCTCTGAACAATAATGGTGTCAGTTTTATTCCTGTGCTTAACTGCCTTTTGTCTATCTTCCTTGAGATCTCTGTCCTATTTTTCCAAAGAATTATTTAATTTTATTTATCATTACTATTTTTTTAAATTTGCTACAGAGCACATGCATTCACCAGAGAAAGAGAAAAGGAGGGAAAATAAGAAAGTAAGTCACCAGGTCTGGGACTCAAACCATGATTAGCCATGTGGGAGTCCAGTGCCTTAACCACCATGCCACAATGCTAGTCCCTCCTTCTTATTTTTAAATTGAGTTATTTGCCTTTTTTAGTATGGAGTCATATCTATATATGTTCTAGATACTATTCTCTTATTAGATACATGATTTGTAAATATTTCCTCTCATTCAGTCTTCACATTCATGATAGTGTCCTTTAAGACTCAAAAGTTTTTTATTTTGATGAAGTTCACTTATCTAAATTAATTTTACTCTTAGTTTTCATATTTTTGATGTTATAGTTAATAATCTATTGCCATATGCAAGTCATAAAACTTCACATTTTCTTCTAAGAGTTTTATACTTTCATGTTTTTCACTTTCTTTCTTTCCCCCATGAACAAAACAGAGATAGAGACAGAGAGTGACAGAAAGTGAGTATCCCTAACATTATCCACCTCCTGCTTCAGCCAACTCCAGCTCATAGGCACCCATGTACCCAGAACATCCAAGGTGTTCTCTGTATGCGAACCTGAAACCCTCCCATCTAGGTCAGCCTTACAGAGAATCATTACTCACCACTGCACCACTGTCCAGCACCAGAGTTTTATATTTTTAGTTATTACATATATGTCTCTAATCCATTTTGATTTAATCTTTATATATGGTGTGAGGTAATGGTCCAACATCATTCTTTTACATATGACTATTCAGTCATTCGAGCACTACTTGTTGAAAAGATTTTTCTCCCTACTAAATTGTCTTGACACCTTTGGAAAAAAAAAACAGTTAAACGTAGACACATATTTTTATTTCTGGACTGTCTAGTTTATTCCTATGACCCATATGACCATCTCTATGCCATTACTATGTCATGATTACTGCTGTTTTGAATTAAGTTTTGAAAACAAGACCTCTTTGTTAGTCTTTTTCAAGGTTGTTCTAGCTATCTCTGCTAGATAGCTGTTAGTAATCTCTGTTAGTAATCTAACCACGTCACTTTGGACAAATAACCCACCTCTCTAAACTTAATCCAGTTTCCTCCCTTATAAAATTGTGGCAGTAATAATACCTACCCTCTCAGAATGTTGGAAAGACTAATTGAGATACCTTAGTTGGAAAGCACTTAACTTTATGCCTAGCACACAGAAAATGCTTGAGGAAAAAGGTTAGGTATTATTATGTTTATGTACACACAGGGAATAGGTGCAAGGTGATTTCAGATAGTGGTAAGTGTTATGACTAACACAAACCACACAGAGAGGACACAGGGTGAAGAAAGAGAAAATCACTCAGGCACCTGGGAAAGTGCGTCTGCTGGGCTGGCAGATGGAATGGTTGTTAAAGGCGCTGGACTCCCATATGGCCAACCATGGTTCAAGTCCTGAACTGGGCAGCTTTCTCTCTCTCTCTCTCTCTCTCTCTCTCTTTCATCAAATTGAAAAGAATAATAATTAATTAATTATTAAAAACAAATTATTCTAATACTTGTTAGAACTGTCAAGAGGACTTTTTCCAGTACTAGTGGAGTAGGAGGGAGAAATTAGACTCAAATTCAAATACAGCAAAGATAACTAGGGATTCACAGCCACAGAGCAGGGTGCGGGAGTCAGTGGGTGGAAAATTGCTAACAGGAGACATCGGGGGCAGAGGGATTCTTGCTGAACTGACCCAAAGGGATTACTAAAGATGGGTCAAGGACTTAGACATCAAAGGTAGGGGATGAGAAGTTCAATAAGATATTTGGGGTAGAGAGATGACTTAGTAGAATTCTCTGCTAAGACAGGGCTGGGTATGCCAAAGACAGATTGTGCCAAAGTCCAGGTCAAGTCAAAGATGGTTCAGAGAAAGCTGGTTAAAGTTTGGACAAACAGGAATTTTGGGGACTACTTGGTGGCATGGTAATGATGTAACTGAATCGACATGGGAGAGGTCCTGCATGCCAAGCACACATATGCCAGTGATCTCTGCCCACTGAGATTTGGGGAAGAACAATTGCCTCTCTCTCCCTCTCATAGAAGAAAATTTAAAAAAATTTTTAATAAGAGAGTCTTTACCAATCACCCTGAAAAGATGATCCTTGACCCAAGACCCAGATGATAAGAAGGCTCAAACCCTTTCAGATCTGGGGTGGAGAATTCCAGAAATGGAGAGCAAATGCAAAGGCACTGAGATGATAGGAAGAGGTTTGTAAGCAGTACCCAGAAATAAGGCCAGGTATGCAGGGGTGGATAGGGCAGTAGTCAGAGCTGTGGGTAGGAACCAACAGATCACAGCAGCCCTCAAAGGCCAGGAAGGCATGGGAGGATTTTCCTCAGCAGAGTGACTGGGCATGATTCATGCTCTGCCTGCCATATAGGGGATGAGTTGGAGAGGAAGCAGGGAGAAGAATCAGGTAGGGCTGGGGCCAGTGGAAACAGGTCATATCTTGATGGGAACATGAGTCACAAGGTGAACACAATCATGAAAACAAATCCAACTATGTACTTGGGATCTGTGCTTTTCATTCTATGCAAGTTGTGCTTCAGTAAGGAAATCATGAAATACACAACATAGGCTTGCTAAAAATTCCATGCGGCTTAGAAATTAAAATGAATAAATAGTCCAGAAAGAGGAGGGAGTCAAGGGTCTCCTATATTCAATGTCTCCCTTAATTCTCTTTAGAATTAAACAATCTTCTGAAGTGTGCTATAAATGTGAAGTTTATTATTGTTTTTTAGGTTTGGGGTTTTTTTTTGCCTGGCAGGATGCACCTATAGCAGCAGAACTATTCAAGTCTGTGTCTGCAATGTCTGCTTCTGCCTTCCTAGATGGGTATGGCATAAGAAGGGCCCCAACTGGTGCCACCGTCCTGCTCACCTGGGACATGAACAGGAATCACCTGTGGAGCCAGATGTTTGGGGGAGGACCTGGTGCAGCTCTAAGCCACAGGTACATTCTAGAAACAGGAGCAGAAAGAGTGGTGTCTTGTCTCAACTGCCTCCCCAGAGATGCAGCTAAATGTGACTATCTGGAGTTTGCCCCAAGGCAGCCTCAGTGAAGGTGAGGAGCAGAGCTTACACCAAAGGGAGATGCTACAGGTACCCCAGGTTGCAGGCACCTCAACCTGCTCCTGAGCCAGGCACACCAGGTTCTCTCCATCCTCACTTCTTGGGAGCCCCCCGTGCTTTCTCATTAGAGTCTCAGGCCCCTTCTTGTGTCTGCTCTAATATTTCTGCATGACCTTGACAATTAATAAATAGAGAAAGTACTCTTCAAAAAAGAGGGATAATAGTAATCCATAATAAAAGCATAGTGCTTCACCATTCAGAGAACTCTGCCCCATGTCCCATGGTTTCCTTCTCCACTCTAACCCTTAAAAAATATTCCTGATTAGCATGCAAGTCTAGTGGGTATGAGCTAACTTGGTCTTCAGGCTCAGTACCAGGGACTCAGGAATACAAAGGACCAGGGTATGGCTGACATTTTTAAGGGATATCAAATGCTGTCCATCTCAAAGCATCCAATAGTTGGAAACTCATCCTTTGAAGAAAAGAATTATGTAACTTTGAGAGTCTGTTGACAATGAACACTCCAATATGAGAAACACCTTTTGATGTCAGTTTTAAGTTAGACTGGCAGGGCCATGGTGTCCGAACTATTGGTCAAACACTATTCTGGATGTTTCTGTGAGAGTAGTTTTTGGATGAGATTTAAACAGTGAACTTTGAGTAAAGCAGATTGTCCTCCACAATGCAGGCAAGCCTCATACAATTAGCTGAAAGTCTGAATAGACAATGAATACTGACCTCCCTGGAGCAGGAAGGAATTCTGCCAGCAGACTACCTTTGGATTCGAACTGCAATTCTTCCCTGGTTGTCTGGCCTGCCAGCTTCCCTGGTCAGATATTGGACTCACCACACCACCACAACTGGATGAATCAGTTCCATAAAATAAGGAATTGACTGTTGCTCTAAAGAACCCTGGCTAATGAACATCCAGTCTGAGAAAATGATGGAGAGGAGGTTGTGGTAAGCTGCAGATGGCTCCAGGGGATGGCTACAGTGGTCTGGGTTCTACAGGGCTCGGAAGGACCTTAGTCTGGGCTCCCAAACCCTCTGAGTGGGCCTCCATGTAAGACAGTCCTAGAAATTCTCCCAGCCTCTCACTTTCAGTAAAAAAGATGATAGGTTAGATGACAAGGATCACATGTCCCTGAAACCTTACATAACTGACCAGACCACAGAGACAAGCCAGATGGATGGAGCTAAATGTAAGGCTTCAGAGGATGATACCCTAAAGGTTAGGGCTTCTCCTTGACCTTTTCCTGTCCTCCTGTTCCTCACCCTTCATTCTCCTGTGAGGCAAGTCATAGAAACTAGAATTCTTATTCCCCAAGTTAGATTAAAAAAAAAAAACCAATCAGAGCTCGTTTCTCTCAAAGCTAGCCATAAAATAAAATACTACTCTAAGTTTCCACCTCCTTTATGAAAAGTTGGTCATACATTCAATGACCTACCTTGTCTGATAATAGATAAGACTTTTATTCCAGAGGGGTCCTGCCCCATATCTGAGAGAAAAGAATACTGCATAGAAAGGATATAAACAGACACGCCTTGCTAGGTTTCCCCACTCAGTCCAAAAACTCATGCCCTTTTGTCCATCCACATTTCTACAAGTCTGTTTCTGCTTCATTAGCTCTAAGCATAAATCAGAAGCTTCCCCTGTATCTTCGGGTCTTCACTCTGAAGGCTTTAGATACATCTGTACCTGTTAAATAAATCTGTGTGCCTTTTCTTATTATCCTGCTTACTGTCGGTGATGTCCAGGGAATCTCCAAGGGTGAATTCCTTTACCCCTACATAGTGAGACTGAGCTGCTAGGTCAACGAAGCCCATGAGAATTAGCGAGTAGGTGGTCTGCAGGAGAAGCAAAGACATTTGAGAGAAAGCTCATGGGGCAGCAACTCCTGGGAACTGTGGGGTGACTCAGAGAAGTCCTGGCTTCCAAGAAGACCACAGGATAAGGGTAACTGTCAGGACCTCTCTGAAGCCTACCTGGCCTGAGAATGGGTGGTCGCCTTTGCTTCCTTCCTCATGATCTCACCTAAGAACCCTTCATCACTTGAGCTCACCTGAGCAGGGTGAGCACACTTCTTTTTTTCTCAGTATTGACCTTCTCCTGAAATAATCAGGACTGTGTGGAACCCTCCTTGGACCAGGGTTTACGCATGCTCAGTGCTAGCCATCACTATTTTCTATCATTTTCCCTTTCAAAAGACAAGATGAGCCAGGGAGACAAAATAGAAAGAGAGGCACGCAAGGGCACACAGAGGAAGGGAGAGAAGTAAAAAAGGCAAGAGAAATTAATGAAAACCCTTCTCACAGGAAACTCGGTTACTGCCCTTGACAGATGGATAATTTGAAATAAGAAAGTGTTGAGTTACTAGGATCGTTGGCCAGGCTAAAGCAATGATTAACTCCCAGAAATGTTTGCACCCTCTTAAGGAAATACAGGCATGAGGGTCATTGTTTGCATAAGCACATTGAAAGATAAAGTATAATCCATACTTGACAAATTAAAAGAAACAAAACCAACCAAACAAACAAAAAAACTCATTTTGGATTACAAGTTTCAAAAGATATTGGACCAAATCTTAGCTTACAGAATTATTCAACAAATTCAGTGATTCCAAAAGAGGCACCCCTAAGAATCTCTGGGTATGGGATTTTTGGGTTATTCAAAAAGTTCAAGAGGGTTGTTTTTTTAAGCTTACTTATCTTTTTCTTCCATGAATGAGATATAAAGCAAAAGAGAGAGGCAGAAACCCCAGTAGGGTCTTGAAGTCATGATCCATGGCTAGCCTCAGCCAGGCCTGGATCACAAGCACACGGATGCCAGGCGTGTTCAGTGAGGTCTCAGACACAAACCCAGAACCCTTTTACGTGGGTCAGCCTCACAGAGCTTTGTATCACTTCTGCACCACCATCCAGATCCCACGAGAGTCTCCACCCCCTCAAGAGGTTTTTTTCTTAACATTTAATCACTGTCCATCTTCATAGTGTACAACAGGGCTTTTCATAGCACGAATACAGTGCATATTAGTCAAGTCAAAGACATTACCATTTACATTATCATCAACAGATAATTTTTCATTTTTGTATCTATTAAATGTTTGGTTGTTTTTGTTTGTTTGTTTGTTTGTTTTTCTCTAATCCCCTCTCTCCCACTCCCTATTACCCATCCCTATTTCCCACCCCTTCTATATTGTCTCTAGTATCTACAGTTGACCTCTCTCCCATTATACCTTCCAACCTTTCAATTTCTGATATAGAGTGCAGACATATATTGAGGACATATAATGCTCCACAGAGATTTTTAAGGCTAGAAAACACTGAGAGGACAGAGAGCCCCTGGATGCAAAGTGGGGGGGCTCAAGTCCATATTCTACCACTAGAGGGTAGCATGTCTCACTGGGGACAGCTAGGGCTGTTTGCTTATGGAAATAGCCTTTCTGGCACCATTCAGTGATCCCATTTATTTCACTACAGCCTCCACTAAAGAGAAAGAACTTTGGGAGAAAACAAAGGAATCCAAGTCCCAGGGGAAACAAGTTGACCAAAAAAAATGCTACTGCATGCACCTGGAAACACCTGTCCCATCTTTTTTTTTAGAGGTTTTTGCCTTAGGGTATGTGTGCTCACTAGAGAGAGAGAGAGAGACAGAGAGAGTGAAAGGGAAAGTGTGAAATCATCCCCCAGGAGGGATGGCCAGGCCGGAATCCCTTCTCCTCATTCTCCTCCCAGAATCGGGCCTGCACACACATATGCCGAGCATGATTTTCAAGCAACCAGGTCTGGGATTCAAACTGCAGTTGACCATGTTGAAGTCCAGTCACATAGTCGCTACACCATCTCCTGGCCCCCCATCTTCTTTAATAACAGGACTTGCCTTTGCTGACCACCTATGACAGCTCTGTGCTACAGAACAATGCCTCTCAAATACTTCCTGGTGAAAGACTTTTTTTCTTTCTTTTGTTTTTTTCCCCCTCATTTTCTTGTGCCAATTTGTCCATTTTTTATTAAAGGCATGTAAATAATTAGTCCATTTTTATTATTAGAGTCAATAAATATAAAATTACATTTCAACAAATATAATCAGATCAAACATGGTACAGAGACAAGATAAATAATTTCTATAAATGTTTGTTTGTTGGAAGTGTGCTGATGGGCATTAAATACAGAGAGTTATGGTTTTATGTGTAACTTGCTGTTCTTCCTCAAGTGTAATTAAACAAAAATTATGAGTGAAATAGCAATCCCCATCTTAAATACCTATGAGCATTTTGTCTGACATAGACTATCTTAATATTTAAACTTGCTAAGTTCTTATTAATGTGTTTTAGGTAGAGCAATAACAATGCTACTGGTAGGGAATACTGTGTACCTTGGTCATTTATATGCTTTTTCAATAACACTTATAAAGACAAAACAGTACCACAGGAATCTATGGTAACAAAAGAAATATTTATTAAAAAAGAAAAAAAAAACTTTGGTAAACTCAAAATCTTTTTTTAACATCTATACAAAATGACACTGTATTTTCAGATTTGGTCTTTAATCTTTCATCAGAAGCCAGTTTCAATAAGTAAGTGTTTTATTCAAATTATTTTTCCATGAAAGGAATAAATTCCTGAGCCTACATTTTCTATGCATAGACCTTATTTGCTGGAATTTAAAATTCTAATGTCCTATCTACCTGTTAGGCTGTTCTGCAATAGTTTTTTTAATAGATATGCACTCAATTTAGGAAATCTATCATTAGCTGTAAAACTTTGTTTTGACGTTGGTGTAGCTTTCATTTCTGCCCTATGTCCTCATCCATCATTAAAAAACACTGAGAGGATGTGGAGACAAGGGGAACCTTGTGCGCTATTGATGGGAATGTGAATTGGTACGACCACTATTAAAAAAAAAAAAAAAACAGAACGGTATGGAGTTTTCTTTAAAAATTAAAGGTAAAACTACCACCTGATCCAGCAATGCCACTTCCGGGTATGTGCTCAAAGGAAACAAGATCAGTATGTTGAAGGGACATCTGTACTGCCATATTTATTGCAGCATTATTCAAAATAGCCAAGATATGGAATCAATTTAAATGTCCACCAATGAATAAAGAAAACATGGTTTATGCAAACACACATCTTAGAATATTGTTCAGCCATAAAAATGAAGGGAACCATGCCATTGGTGACACATGGATAAACTGGCAGGGCATTATGCTAGGTAGAATAAGTTAGACACAGAAAGATACATACTGTATCATCTCATTTAACTTGGAACCTTTACAAGATGAATTAATAGGGACAGAATGGAATAGTGGTTGCCAGGGGATATAGGTGGGAAAGATGGGGAGATATTGGCTGAAGGTTACAAACTTCCAGTTAGAAGATGAATAAGCTCTAAGAACTGATGTATGGCAGATCCCTGGACTGACCACGTTTTTTACAGCTGCCATGTGCCCAGGCATTTTGTAAAGCATTGTTCCAGATTTCACCATCTGGTCTTAGATGATGCAAGAGTCATATTACAGTTAAAGAAACTACCACCAGTTATACACTTGAGGTCCCACATCTAATAACTAGCCATGCAGGGTCTATTTCAGTGTCAGACAATGACACCTAGACTATCACTCACTATAGGCTATAAGCCTGGCAAAAGGAGGCGACACTGGACACTGCTGAGCCTTAGTTCATTTGGTCTCCATGACACCCCTGAGGCCACTATTACCTTCATTCTCCTGGGAGGAAACAAAACTGGAGGTGAAATCCCTGCATCCTACATTCCCAACTTCCTCTGTGCCTTCATTGCATGTACCCCGTTGGGCTGGAATTCACCTAAGAGCTGTGCCATCCCTGTCAACCTCAGAAAGGGTCAATGACATTCTTTTGTGCCCACAAACTTGTGTATTCCATCTGTAAGAAATTCAGTCAATTTTAAGAGATCAGGAAAGCCAGGCAGGTGTGCTGAGAAAGAGCTATCCTTGCACCCAAGGCTGCACCTGTGCCTCATGCCTTTGGCTTCCACTTGTCCTCGGAGTGTGGCCAGAGATGGAAGGAGGATAGAGAGAGCTGAGGGGCTCCATCCAGCCCATCCTTTCTCTTCCCCTGGGTATCTGCTTCCCCTGGGCTCCTTCCAAGCTGGCATCTTAACTGAGGATGTATCCTCTGAGCTGATCGGGAACAACCAACCCAAACCCTGCCCCCTCCCACCCTCCAGGCTTTCTTCTTGGGCTCCACATTAGAGGCCACCCAAGGTGGAGGACTGTGGCTGGCAGACACCAGTGAGGCCTGAGTGCTTGGGCAATACAGGAAAAGAGGAAATATCAGCTGGCTCAGCATGTGTGTGCACATGTGTGTTCATGGACGTATGTGTGTTTACAATATTGGTGGCTGATCATCAAACGGCTCTCCCATCAAACCATTGAGAACTTTCCTCTTCATTTTGTTCAGGTTTCTGCTCTCCTTTCCTGACTGCCCGCTCCAAATTTACTTCACCATTCTCTTATCCTACTCGGTTTTTTAATACTTTTCCCTGCCTAATACCACCTCTCTCTCTCTCTCTTTCTCTCTCTCTCTCTCTCTCACACACACACACACACACACACATGTGTACACAGTTTATGGGTTTTTTGTCCATCTTTCCCATTGTTCAACATCACGTAGAAACTGAAGAACTACTGTATACGTGTGATTGGTGATGGTGCTTTTGCTAATTAATTAGGATTAAAATAGAGGAGATATATCATCTGCATAGATTTGTAAATGATGCCATCATAAGACTTAACGACAATTAAAAGTCAAAGGACAGATTAAAAAAAAAAAGTAATGCACAATGTATTTACTTAAACAAAAGCTCATTGAAAACAGTTTGCTCAACTGCCTAGCAGCCCAGTCTATTTAAATATATATGATTTGTCACTGGTTTTATCTGTGAAACCTGAGTGTTGTTTCTAACATCAAAAATAAAGCAGG
>NW_006203943.1:35324-40196 GCF_000334495.1 Tupaia belangeri chinensis
CACCTCCACACTATTGTGGCCAAACCTTGTTTGTCATCTCTGCCACCTGTAGGTTTCAGCTGCTCATAGCAGGAGCCGGAAGTTTTCATCTAGAAAATCCCAGTCACAGGCATAGCCTGGCACTGAGGAGATGCTCAGTAACTGTTTGCCAAATGACTAAAAGGAAAGAACTCTGTCCACATGCAGTTCCATCGTTAATCCTCTCTGATAAGATCACGTTTATGACAGATCCAATTGTTTTCACTAATTACACTCTAAGATACACTGTATAGGAACAAAGGCATTCCATGACACAGATGGCAGGTTCTGTGGTTGTAGCACACATAGAAACAAGATCATAAATTATATCAAGTCAAAGATATAGCCTATCTTCCTACTGAGGTTTCTCAACTTCCGTACTACTGAGATTTGGACCCAGATAATCCCTTGCCATGGGAGACTGTCCTGTACATTGTAGAACACTTAGCAATATTCCTGGACTCCACCTACTAAATGGCAGTAACACCTCCCCCCAAAGTGAGACAACCACAATAATCTCCAGAATAGCCAGATGTCCCCTCAGAGGCAATGCTGACCCCAATTGAATAATCCATGTTTTAATTTGAGAGAAGTTTGGGGTGGGGAAGGTTATTGCCCAAGATTACACAACTGATCAGCAATAAGTTAAACCTGAACCATCTGAAACTCAGTCTTATATTTTACTCCCTACCTGGTACTACCTCCTTCACTCAGCAAACCCTTCAAACACTCAAGGATAGAGCCTTGCTATTCCCGAGTTGCTTCTTCCCTGGGCATGCACCTATAGGAACTTTGTTCCTTAAAACAGTGGTTCTCCATCAGGAGCCATTCCCACCCTTCCACCAGAAGACATTAGGCAATGTCTGAAGACATTTTGGTTGTCATGACTGAAGATACTATTGGCATCTAGTGGGTAGAGACTAGGAAAGCTGCTAAACACCCCATTCTACAACACACAGGACAACTCCCCAGGCCAAATAACTATCTGGCCCAAAATATCAATAGCACTGAGGGTGCAAAACTCTGTCCTGGAAAAATGGTTTTGAGTCTCCTCATCAGCCCAAAAGCCCTCCTCTGGACGTACTCTTGTTTGTCAAAATTTCCCTTAATGGGTGGTACCAAAATAGTGGTCTGGTCAGAAGTATGGGCCTGGCTTAACTGGAAATGAGGAGACACAAGGGTCCAGTCAATCCACCTAGCCTTTTCTGGAAACCTTAATTCTGAAAGCTAAAAGAAAACATTACAGCCTGGAGAAAAGTCATACCCAGTCTAATCTACTATAATCTGGAAGGAAATGGCAAAACTTCTCCAAAGGGAAAGACTGAAAATGCCTTCTCATGTACATATCAGCCACTCTGGTTCTCTCTGCTCAGTTTCCTCATTTAGAAAACGGAAATTATAATAAAACATGGTCTTTCTACTACCTAGGTACAAACAATTGACTTAGAAAACCCCTTAAATACTGTAATGTGCAATAGGAAGCAAAGAATGAGCAATACGTAGGAATTATTTCTACTCACCCACCTTTTCAGCTGCTTCCAAATCTCCATTTGAAGCCATTGTTCATCTGGAAACACCAGACCCTTCCTGAGCCTGTCCTGGGAGGTTGCTGGGGGCGAGCTGGTTAAGCTGCTTCCTGAGGTGTCAGAATGTAGTCTGTAGGAAGAACGGCCAAACCACTCCACAACAGGTGTTAGTAATAACGATTCCCTGATTAAGTGATAAACATGAGCACATTCACCTGGGGGAATAAAGGAAAATCTATATACACATACACATTCATGTGTGCAAATACAGAGGGGGGAAAAGGCTTCAAAAGAAAACAAATATTAATAGTATTCACTGATGGGAAAGGGGATGGAGCATGAAGAGATCAAGAGTGAAAAAATTCCTACCTATATTTACTCTTTACATTTTTTCTTTGAATATTTTATAAGGGGAACGTCATAGATCATTCTAAAATGTTTAATATACAGAAAATAATTTTATAGACTAGGCTTAACTCTGCTTAACTGCATGTTAATGTTATCAAATTTCATGATCACTCACAAATTAAAAAAAACACATACTATTTGCATTTGGCATACAAATGCATTTGTTTATAAAGTAAGAATAAATAAGTTAACCAAAGCCAAGAGTGATATCAAACAACTTCTGAGTTTCATACTAACTCCAAAGCTCTGATTGTCTAAGCACAGCACTAAAATACTAAACCAGGCCGCTCAAACGGCCTAGAGTAGAGCAAAGGTCAGTGGGCCTCAGCACAGGGAGACATCTCCAGGAGTCTGTGGGCTGCACCATAAACAGGTAGTAGGAGTTCAGAGTTGACTCAGATGAATCCCCACCTTCCTTCAAAGAGTGTGAGGGGCCAAATATCTACAGAAAGAACAAAAAGAGTAAGGTCCATGAGCACCTACTGTATGCGAGAAGCTATGCTAATTCTATAATAACATTTAATCCTCTCAACAATTTTATGTGGTAGACACTTATATTAACCCATTACTATGTTGCTAACAGAAATATCTGTGACTAGATGATTTCTTAAGAATAGAGCTTTATTTGGTTCATGATCCAGGTGTCTGGAAAGTCCAAAGATGTGCAGCCATCATCAGGCCATCCAACATCACAACATGACTGGCAGAAACAGAGAGGAAGACAGGAATGTGCAAAAAAGAGAAGAGAGAGAAAGAAAGTGAAAATGGATTTTCCACTTGTTTGTCCTTATCCTCCCAACAGATTGGGTGGCCCCTTCCTATTAGGCTCTACCTCTTTTATTTTATTTTATTTTATTTTGGTTTGGTTTGGTTTTGGTTTTGCCATAGGGTGCATGTGCTTGGCAGACAGAGACAGAAAGATGGAAAGTGATAAATCATCCCCTGTTCTCCTTCAGGCCTTGGAGCATGCGCACACATGCACTTGGCATGATTTTTCAGCCTCCAAGTCCAGGACTCAAACTTCAGTTTGCCATGTAGAAGTCCAACACCTTAATCACCATGCCACCTGCTGGCCCCTAGGCTCCACCTCTTAAAGGTCTCAGCACCTTCCCAAGCTATTACACTGGGGACCAAGTTTCCAGTGAAATGAAACTCTAGGGACAAACCATTATCCAGCCTTAGCAACACCATTATTATCACCACTTTACAAATGGGAAAACAGAGACAAAGAAAGTGCAGTATCTTGCCTGAAGCCACTCAGCTCCTCAGAAAGGATAACTAAGATTTTTACCTACCAAGTCTGCAAGGCTGCCATACCATAAGGTACTGCCAAGTTCCATAACCCAATCCAGAATGTGAAAAAAGTTACCATAATGCATAAAACTCTCCTGGAAAGAGATGATCCATGAGGAGGAGCCATAGCAAAACATAAGAAAATAAAAGCCTCAGAAATTATATGGTCCAAACTCATCACTTAATAAATGAGAAACAGGTCCAGGAAAGGACTTAGTGACCATTCTGGTAAGGCCTTGTTGGAGAGTCAAATTTTGTATTCCAGCTGTAAGTACCTAGCAGCTTGTGGAGACAACACAAGCAGTTTGACATGATTAGAAAGCCGGGCTCAGAGCAAGTGTATGCCCTGCAGCATGTTTAATGATTTACTAAGTGTGCAGGGGCCCAGCATTCAGCACCCAACCTGGCCTTCCACGGGCTTACCAGGGAAGCAGCTGCAGGAGGCAGGTGGCTAGAGAAGGTGGGGAAGGATGGAGGAGATAATACTTTCTATTTTTTCTGCTAAGATAGTCTATTCTATTCTAGAACATTCCACTCTCAATATTGTTGGAAAATAAAACTTGCTTTGGTTCTGAACATTTTAAAAGGAGTATGCAATTTTGATGCCCATGGGTGAATATGGGGTGAAATTTTGTGACAATTTGGATCAAGATGACCTGCCTGGTCCCAGTGCCCAGATCAGGGGGCCTTTCATACCCAGAAGCCAAGTGAAGTGAAGCACTGAAAGTTCCATGTCTTAGAGCAAATTCTGCCTACATTGAGCAACCTAGCTGAAACTCCAGAAGCAGCATTGCTTACCCAAAGATTACTATTTCTAAGTGTTAAATTCTCTCTTCTTTTCTTATTTCTGGAACCTCTTCCTTACTGCCATACTTTATTCTTCACCTTTTCTACCTATCCTTTCAGAAATGCCACAGAATCAGAAAGCAGAAACTTATCATCTCTAGACCCAGTAACTATGACATGTGAGGTAAGTCAGTTCACATTATTGAACCTCAGTTTCCTCATCTAGAAAACTGAGAAATGGAGATGGTGTATCCACCATCTATATCTTATAGACTGAGGTGATCATCACATGACAGTATGGGTCCTGTAGAGCCTTTACACACTACAAACATGCCAACTGGGGAAGTCACAACAGCCCTTAGAAGTTATCCCAGAAGAAATAGTAGGATAAATAAATACTTAATGGGATTTTTTTTCTAAGCTAGAGTCAATAAAATATCGTATTCCTTGTGGAAACACTGCACCTACCAGAGACCTAGCACAGACCTAATGATCAGCGAGTTCATCAACAAGTACCTGAACAAGCCTGAGACCACTTAAGGAAGGATATATTTGAAATCAACAGCTAGCACTGAGTCTTTATTAGGTGCCAGTTATTGTTGTGGGAAAGTTTGTATTAAATTCATGCTTCAGTCTGAGACTGATAAAGAGACAAATATCTATAACTCAAGAAAGAGACACATGCCAAGAGAGAAGTACAAAATAAAATCATAGTTCAAACATTACATTAATGAGTAGTCAAGGAAGGTTCACGGCCTTGAAGGATGGGCATAATTTCAATCTGTGTCATGAGGAAATGGTTTTCCAAGCCAAATAGTAACCTACCCAAAGACAAAAAAGC
>NW_006203943.1:40333-66823 GCF_000334495.1 Tupaia belangeri chinensis
GAATAAATAGGAGAAGGGGGACTAAACCAGGAAAATGATCCAAAGAATGAATGTCTTTGAATGTCACCTTAAGATTTTAGATTCACCCTCAGAACAGGAATGGGTATCTGGAGTTTTTCCAGACATTGACCTGCTCAATCAATTCCTTTTGTAGGAAAAGCAAGCGATTAAATATTGTTTAAAATAATCCCCTGCCCAAACATAACTTAGTGCTACCTGATCCAAACACTCTCTCTCATCTTAGTAAGTTATTATTAACCTCTGAACATACTTCATCAGTTAAATGATGTTAGCAGTATTCAAATCATAGAGTTGTTTCGGGAATTAACCGTGACAATGGCTATGCAAGTATCTGGCTTGGAGAAGTATCTTTTTGTCTGAAGGATAACAACAACATTCTCTAGTAGAAGCTTATTTATAGTACAGATACACTCTCAATGAGGAAATGCATTCCAGAATTATCTAGCTGAAGAAGGCTACCTGTCACAGATTAGGAACTTCAGATGTGGGAAGCAGCAGCTTGCCAAAGCTACATAACCAGTCACCCACAGAACTGAGCCCACAGTCTAGGCCTCCAGACCCAAGGCTTCTTTCTCCTTCCACTGGCTTCTCAGAAACCAGATGAGAGGTGTACCTGAGCTATTGCTTTGTTGCAGAAGGAGCTGACCCTCCACATGCATTCACAATGCCCTATTCCTTAAAAGTCCTAAGTACAAGCATTGAAGGCACAGTTTTCAGTGTCTTTGCTATTGGCTTACAATGGAACAGGGAGATCAGAGTCAGTCACAGGTGAAGAAAGCTACCTTGTACTGACAAGACCTTACCTCAATTCCAGCAATCATCTCCCCTTAATCTACCACCCATAAATACATACTTATGTGAATTGTTGGATGTTATTTGAGCATCTAGTATTATGTTATTTATAGGTTAGAAAACAAAGGGTCAGAGAGGTTGAACAACTAGACCAAGGACACAGAGCTGGCAACCAGCCATTGTCAGTTTCTGCAGTTTCTTAGTCTAGTGGACATGTCCCTACTTCATAGACATGCCTTCACCAATGTAACCAATTACTTCTGGGTTGCTGAAATCAACAAGCACTCTTCTAATCTTTATCTCACTAAAGGCTTTTTCCTTAAAGCCTTCTCTTCCCTTGCTTAGTCTACTTTTGTCTAGTGGACATGTCCCCTACTTCATAGACATGCCTTCACCAATGTAACCAATTACTTCTGGGTTGCTGAAATCAACAAGCACTCTTCTAATCTTTATCTCACTAAAGGCTTTTTCCTTAAAGCCTTCTCTTCCCTTGGCTTTCATGATACCACACTCCTCTTATTTGATTTTCTCTGAACACTGCCTCTCACTGTTTTTGGTTGGCCAATCCAGCTCCACTAGGCTATAAACATTGGAGTCACTCAGGAATATTTACCTGACCCTCTCTGCTTTTTACTCTGTACCTTCGCTCTGCGGAATTTCATGCATTGCTTTGGTACCACCTTTGAGCTGCTGACTTCAACTGAGCTGTCAACTTAGATCTGAGCTCCACGTCTATGTACCCTCCTTGGATTGTTTGTGCCACTTCTCAAACTCCATATAGGCAAAAATCAGTTCATCATTTGCATCTCATCCTTGTAAATAGCAGCCTCATCTACCTTGAAGATTCTTGCCTGATTGCTCTCTCTCCCTCACTCCCTACACCCAAACATCTTTATTTCTCCTCCTAAGCAGCTCTTAAACATTCTATCATCATCCTTACTACATAACCTAGTCTTTCTAAGCTGGACTCAGAAGCCTCCTGACAGGGCACTTGGCAACTACTCTCATCATCTTTCAAATCATTCACAGAGCAGTCAGGCTTATCATTCCATAGCATAAATGGGACCATGTTATTCTCCTTTATGAAAACTTTCAATACACATCCAAGTGGATAACTGGGTAAACAAAATGTGGCACATATACACTGAGTTGTTGGGAAAGTCATGATGAATTTTTGCATAGAAAAATATGTCATGAGTTTCCCAACAACCTAATACAATGGAATATTACTAATCTTTAAAAAGGAAGGAAATTCCGACACATGCTGCAACATGGTCGAACCTTAACAGACATTATGCAACATGAAATAAGGCATTCACACAAAAAGACAAATACTATGTTATTCCAGTTTATAGCCGGTATCTACAAATAATTTAGAAAGTAGAGTAGAAGTTACCAGAGACTTGAGGAGAGGGATTGGGGATGCAAAGTTTTAGTTGGGGAAGATGAAATGTTCTGGAAATGGTGGTGATGGTTATGTGACTATGTGAGTATATTTATTGCCAATGAACTGTACACTTACATGTTTTTAAATGATAAATTTTAGGTTATATATATTTTGTCACAATATATATTTTTTTTAATTTTCAGGGCCACCAGGCATCATGGTGGTTAAGGACTCCACATGGCTGACCACGGTTCGAGTCTCAGATCCAGTAGCTTGAAACTCATGCTGGGCATGTGTGCAAAATCCGAAGAGGAAAAAGGATTGTAGTGTGGCCATCCCCCCAGAGTGTGATTTCTCACTTTTCTTCTCTCTATCTCTCACCTGTCTGTCTCTGGCGAGTGTATGTACCCTATGGCAAAAACAAAACAAACATTTCTTTAAGGATTTCTTATTGTCCCTAAAAGAAAAGGACAAACCCAAACTAGGCTTCTAAGACATGCTGACAGCCCCTCTACCTGCTGTCCTCATCTCTCCCTAGTCACCCATCATCTTTCAACTCTGACTACAATGCACTTCGGCCTGTTCCTGAAATGGGATGCCTCTAAAGGCTCTGTGTCCTCTGCGTAGAATACTCTCCATATCGTTCTCTCTCTACATCATATCTGTAGTCTGGACAGCTTCTGCTCATCTTTTAAATATTACCTTTAAAAATTTCAAGCTGAAGGACACCCAAATGACATCGTGTGCCTCGTTCAGAGAACTAAACATTGTAAAGTTACTCAATATGTGTATGCTATGCTAAGAATGGGAGCTCACATCTGTCTTACCCATTTATTATCATTCTTTTTTTTTTTTTTTTTAGTTTTATAGTTCCAGGAACAGCATCTTTAAAAAGTCTTCTAAGCATATTTGCTGCAGGAATAAAGTGGTGGTATACCTGTTATATCTTAGTCTAGTCCCTTCCTTCTACATGGTTTGATTTTGACAAGTTTCTCAGATTGTATGTGGTTGGGATATACAGTAAAAGTGAGCTGAGGGAAGGGGGGCAGGACAGATCCACTCTCCACTCTCCTTTAGCCATTCTGGAGTCCTGAAATCATTGGCCATCCTCATTTCTAGGAATTCAGTAAACAAACTACCCCCAGTAGGTGCTGGTTACAACAGGAAGTGTTTAAAGGAACATTCCTGATGAGACCTGACAGTTACATACAAAACTGGTTTGTCATTTTTGAGGGTCTAGCTACCCTTTTGGGTGTGGAGTACACACCCAAAATAACTGGATAAATAAATCACTCTGAGTTTTTTTAACTTTTTCCAGTTGCCTTTGTTTTCAGCAATGTTACACTAAGAAACAACTTGGCAGGCATTCAGCAAAGAGGAGCTATGTACTATGGTTCCCTCTGGTGTGAAGCAAAAGCAGCTCTCTATAAACAAGGGGCCTTAGAGAGTCCTACATATGCTCAGATTCTGAGAGTCTGAAGATCTAGGGCCAAATTCGAGGGTAAAGAGAGACAGCATGGACTCTCTGGGCAGCACCATCCATCCTGGCTATATCGGAGTGACCATATCCTAAGTGCCTAGATAAGTAGAGTCATGACCTGTTTGGGGTGCTCAATGAAACTCTCCAATTGTCCCCTTTTCACTTTTGCCTTGTGTCTTTGAGTAAATCCCTTTCTGTCTACAATTAGTTTTTTTTTGGTTTTTTTTCTTTTTTTTTTCTTTTATTTTATTTTATTATCATCATCATAATCTTCTTTCTATTACACTAGATTACATATAACTGTATCTGTAAAATATCTGAGTTTATTGAGCTACATTCATGTTGCCTTTCCTTTTTTTAACTCCCAGAAAACTTTTGTCATGCAAAAGCTTATTCAGGAGGTCTGACCTATGGCATGAAAATACATGGACCTGCTGCAGTTTAGGTGGAGTAAGATCACAGCTCTTTGGTATTTGGTGGAACACTAATTCTCCAGGAAAAGCAGTGAATGCTGGTTAAGTCCCTTCCAACTCAGAGGAAGAACTCATTGCCAATTATGAGGCTATGATTTTGATTGCCAGGAAGGGACAATCCCTGGCCTAACTGTGAGAAAGTGATATCCATGCTTGACAAGAGCTAACTGCAGCAAGAGTCTGCCCTCAGTTCTATTGGTTAGAGCACATCTTGCAATTACCTGAGAGAGAAAAGTTGATCATGACTATAAATGCAGCACCTTACCAAGTATGTTTATATTCCAATGAGGGACACTATCTAACGGTCAGTTCTAGCCAAGGCCATTGTAACAGGAGGATCATTTAGGAAGGTGTAATGGAAATTAAGAGCACCCATCCACCTCTTTGCCATCTCTAAGGCTTGCCCAAGTACAGGAAAGGGGAACAGGTATGAAAAGAGAGAAAGAAGCCACTAGTTAGAACTTTTTGAATAGTAGAGTTACTACTGACCTTGTATTTCTTCAGAGTGCATACAGTGTTTCTAACTGGACTAATAGAAAGGCTCTTACATAATTTGTTTCAATAAATTGATCAGAATGAATTAAATACCAATATCATATATTTTGCATATTTCTTCTGCCTTCATATTTTAGGAAGGATTCAAAAACAGAAATTATCTCTAACTATCATCTGCTTCTTAAGAGAACCTTTCAAGACATTTAAAATAATCAGAAACTGATGCCAGCAGGTGGCATGGTAGTTAAGATGCTGGACTCCCACATGGCCAATTGAAGTTCAAGTCTGGGACCTGGTGGCTTGCTTTCTCACTTCCTCTCTCTCTCTCTCTCTGTGTGTGTGTGTGTGTCTGTCTGTCTGTCTCTCTGTATCCTCTCACTTCTCTCTCTCTCTGGTGAGCACATGTGCTCTTATAGCAAATTGAAAAATAATAATAATAGATAAATTAAATTAAATAAATAATTCTTTAAGAAAAAGGCATCAGAGACCTAAAGAATGATATAGTATAGATACGAGATATTTGCATCACATCTATAAGCTACAACTACATCACACAGTTTTGTATCATAAATATGGCACTGATATAGTCTGATAACCAGGATTTCATTGCTAATTTGCTTTGGAGCCTTCTTCTTCAGTAAGTTCATCCTTTTGGTCAAATGCCTATTCCTGGATATAATCATGACTGAGAGAAGAAAGTAATGTGATTGTCCCAGGTATGACTGAGTTGGAAAATTATCCTTAGACCAGATACTCTTTCCAAGAGAAGCAGAGGTGGCAGGAAAATCTTGGCCCCAGACTGCTGTCACAGGAATGAACCAACTGTTCCTTTGGCACTGGCAGGCAATCTGATCTCTGGTGCACATATTCAATGAAGCTTCAATGAAAATATTGTTTGGAAGGGAGAATGGATGAACACTTATGAATAAACATAAGTATAGGCCACTCAATTTGAGAAAATAAAAAACTAAAATAAAGCTACAGTATAGTACGTCCTTGGAACAAAATCAGAAGTCCAAAATATAGCACTTTAAAACAATGACTGAAGATGGATTATCCAAAGAATATTGCAAAAATAAGTACCTATTTCTAAAATAGCAATAATGTCAAATCCATATTTTATACACAAAAATGAAAAAAATTATATAAATTGGAATTTCTAGTGACCCAACTACAGCAGTGTATACTAGTTGATGCTGCTATTCACCTGACTGAGGCCTCATGGGAGGCTCATGTTCAATTCCCATCCCATCCTACAATGTAGGCACAATGGCACATGTCTATAGTCACAGCCACTTGAAAGATTGAGGCAGAAGGATTGTAACATAGCAAGATCCTATTTTCTTTTTAGTGAAAAATCACTAAACTATAGTGGTGGGGAAAATGGGCATTTTTTAAAAATATGAGGAAGAAATCCTTCCTAAGTATTGAAAAAAAAGAAATCAGAAAGGAAGAGGTTGTAATATTTTTATTATATTCACAATTCTATGCTGCATAATAAACATAAGCCAGATTTTTAAAAATTTTACTCACTCATTGTATATCATTACAGCATACAAAATGAATTTTCCCACTCAGAATACACTATTGGTCCAATCAAACATATTACTATACCTATTTATCTTCAACAGATAATTTTCCATTTTGTGTTTAACTGTTTAACTTTTTTTTTTCCTTTGATTCCCTCCCTCTCACCCTCTGCCATTTTCTACCCTCCACCTCCCACACTGTCTCTGGTGTCCACAATTGCTAAGACATGAAACTAACCCAAATTTTGATGAACAGACAAATGGATTGAAAAAGTGTGGCGCTTCTTAAGAGAACCTTTCAAGACATTTAAAATAATCAGAAACTGATGCCAGCAGGTGGCATGGTAGTTAAGATGCTGGACTCCCACATGGCCAATTGAAGTTCAAGTCTGGGACCTGGTGGCTTGCTTTCTCACTTCCTCTCTCTCTCTCTCTCTCTGTGTGTGTGTGTGTCTGTCTGTCTGTCTCTCTGTATCCTCTCACTTCTCTCTCTCTCTGGTGAGCACATGTGCTCTTATAGCAAATTGAAAAATAATAATAATAGATAAATTAAATTAAATAAATAATTCTTTAAGAAAAAGGCATCAGAGACCTAAAGAATGATATAGTATAGATACGAGATATTTGCATCACATCTATAAGCTACAACTACATCACACAGTTTTGTATCATAAATATGGCACTGATATAGTCTGATAACCAGGATTTCATTGCTAATTTGCTTTGGAGCCTTCTTCTTCAGTAAGTTCATCCTTTTGGTCAAATGCCTATTCCTGGATATAATCATGACTGAGAGAAGAAAGTAATGTGATTGTCCCAGGTATGACTGAGTTGGAAAATTATCCTTAGACCAGATACTCTTTCCAAGAGAAGCAGAGGTGGCAGGAAAATCTTGGCCCCAGACTGCTGTCACAGGAATGAACCAACTGTTCCTTTGGCACTGGCAGGCAATCTGATCTCTGGTGCACATATTCAATGAAGCTTCAATGAAAATATTGTTTGGAAGGGAGAATGGATGAACACTTATGAATAAACATAAGTATAGGCCACTCAATTTGAGAAAATAAAAAACTAAAATAAAGCTACAGTATAGTACGTCCTTGGAACAAAATCAGAAGTCCAAAATATAGCACTTTAAAACAATGACTGAAGATGGATTATCCAAAGAATATTGCAAAAATAAGTACCTATTTCTAAAATAGCAATAATGTCAAATCCATATTTTATACACAAAAATGAAAAAAATTATATAAATTGGAATTTCTAGTGACCCAACTACAGCAGTGTATACTAGTTGATGCTGCTATTCACCTGACTGAGGCCTCATGGGAGGCTCATGTTCAATTCCCATCCCATCCTACAATGTAGGCACAATGGCACATGTCTATAGTCACAGCCACTTGAAAGATTGAGGCAGAAGGATTGTAACATAGCAAGATCCTATTTTCTTTTTAGTGAAAAATCACTAAACTATAGTGGTGGGGAAAATGGGCATTTTTTAAAAATATGAGGAAGAAATCCTTCCTAAGTATTGAAAAAAAAGAAATCAGAAAGGAAGAGGTTGTAATATTTTTATTATATTCACAATTCTATGCTGCATAATAAACATAAGCCAGATTTTTAAAAATTTTACTCACTCATTGTATATCATTACAGCATACAAAATGAATTTTCCCACTCAGAATACACTATTGGTCCAATCAAACATATTACTATACCTATTTATCTTCAACAGATAATTTTCCATTTTGTGTTTAACTGTTTAACTTTTTTTTTTCCTTTGATTCCCTCCCTCTCACCCTCTGCCATTTTCTACCCTCCACCTCCCACACTGTCTCTGGTGTCCACAATTGCTAAGACATGAAACTAACCCAAATTTTGATGAACAGACAAATGGATTGAAAAAGTGTGGCACATATACACTATGGAATACTACTCAGCCATAAGTAAATAAATAAATAAGATCCTAGCATTTGAACAAAAGTGGATAAATATGGAATATTTACTCATAGATCAGATTTTAAAAGAGAAACAAGAGAAAACTTTCTTTCTCTCTTTCTCTCTCTCTCTCTTTAACGTTTTGCTACAGGGTACATATACTTGTTGAAGAGGAACAGTTGGAGAAAGAGAGAAAATGAGGTATCACCCTCCAGGGGATATACCACACAACAGTCCCTTCTCCTCCATCCTCTTCTTGGGATTTTGGGCACATGTTCACATGTGTCTAGCATGTTTTTCAAGCCACTGGGTCCAGAACTTGAACAGCAAAGTTTTATGCGTGCAATCCAGCGGCCTTAAACTCAAGCCCCCCTGCTGACCCAAGGAGATAATATTAACACATCTGACAAACAAAAGCACCAATTCCAAAGAATGAAAAAATTCTACAAAACCATAAAACGAATGACCCAATTAAAAAAACAGACTAAGAAAACATCAACACAAACGAGAGTAGAAACAAGGAGGTGCATACATCCCTCCTGACCTCAATGACCTAGCTTTGTTCTTGTTTTCAGTCATTATTGCCACTTCTAAAGTGGCCTCAGGGCTAGACATTAGGGAAGATCCATCTTGCACATTCTCCTCCAAGGCAGTATGTAGTAACATTACTGTTTATGGACAATTTCTATCTTCTGTTTCCTGGATTCCATCTATATATTTGGTTTCTCCTCTAATAACTACAAAATAGTGAGTTATAATCCCAGAACTATGACTTCATTTATTCCTAATTATCTCACTAAAAACCCTTTTTCCAGATCCAGTCTCTTTGGAGGTTAGAATTTTTAACATATGAATCTGGGCAGATATATTTAGTTTTACCAACACTCTTCTATACATTCATTTCTTCCAAAATCATGACAGACATTGCACCCACTTTTCTATGGGAGGAAACAACAGGGCTTCCACTCAGCCCTTCCTTGGACTTCATTGATCACAGCGTGGTGAGAGGGAGACAGCATGCAAAGGACATGACAGTCACTATGCTGGGGCCTCTGAGAGGCACCTAACCAGCATTGGGGGGTGGTTAGGTCAGGGAGGTGACTGAGAGGATGAGCAGGGACAGGAGCTGGGAGTACCTGGAGGGCAGGGTCCTGACCATTGGCAGATGTGCTAAGGAGCCCCTGCACCTCAACACCATCATAAACACAAATATGTACTGGCAAAAATATCTAAAGCAGATGCTAATACAGGGTCAAAAGTGAAAGAATAAAAATTAAATCCTCAAGGGCTAGAAATAAAAGTCATTTAAGAAAAAAATTCTTGGGGCCAGCAGGTAGTATAAAGGTTGAGGTGCTGGACTCTCATATGGTCAACCGTAGTTCAGGTTCTGACTCAACAATTTGGGACTTGGGGCATGTGTGCATGCATGCCCAAAATCCCCAGAGAATAGAGTAGAGAGGATCATGGCATGACCATCCCTCTTGAGGAGTGATTTCTCGCTAATTCGGTCTCTCTGTCTCTCCAGTGAGCACACACACTCTACAGCTAAAATCTCTAAAAAACATAAATAAAAGAAAGAGAGAGAGAGAAAGGAAGAAAGAAGAAAGGAAGGAAGGAAGGAAATAAGGAAGAAAGGAAGGGAAAAAAATAAATAAATTTATAAGAAACTCATATAAGAAATATACACAACAGCCAGAGTGAGGGAGAAAAAAAAAAAAAAAAACCTGCTTGTGTTGGAGGTAGGAAATGCAAGGTGAGGGTCAATGGACAATGATTTAGGCCCCAGAGACTCCAAGCTATAATTTCAATCCCCATTCAAACAGGACTGAAGTCCAAAACATCTGGATACAGCCTCTGCGAATCAAGTGCATTTGGGAAATATTTATCATACCAGGGCAGATCCCAGGTCTCAAGCCTCAAGTAGGTCCTCTTTTTCCCATCTCTTATGTATGGGCACTTTCTGGGATTATTTAAAAGGCTTCAGTATAGTCCAGTCACATTGGTGTGTGATGTTAAGACCATGCTCCGCATGCTGGGACCTCAATGAGTGGTCTAGGTTCATTACAGGCCCAACTTAAAACCAAGTGTTGTGGTATGAACCTGTAATTCTAACAACTCAGAAGGCTGAGGAGGCAGGAGGATCACAAGTGTGTGCACTCACCAGAGAGAGAAAGGGGAGGTGGGGAATGAGAAATTGCCATCCAGGGGGATGGCCACACCACAATCCCATCTCCATTCTCCTCTTGGAATTTTAGGCATGCACGCACAAGTACCTGGAATGATTTCCAAGCCATCAGGTCCGGGACTCAAACCTCAGTGGGCCATGTAGGAGTTCAGCACCTTAACCAACATGCCACCTGCTGGCCCAGCATAATTCTATTTTAAAATAACTAGGTGTAGTGTCATGAAACTGTGGTCCCAGCTGGGAGGAGGAAGGCAGAAGGCAGGAGGAAGGCAGCAGTTAGATCCTATCTAAAAAAAAGAAAGCCTACTTTCTGTGGATAGTTCCATTCACTTTTACAGCTTCAACCAATCCATACTAATAAGTTCTGTTGAATTGTTGGAAAAGTCATTAACACATTTTTGCATAGAAAAAAATCTGTCATGACTTTTCTGATAACCCTATAGACCCACATGTATATTCTAAATCTGTCCACTGAGATCCAAGCCCACATAAGTGACTCCAACTGGAAGTCTTCTCCCGCATACCCACAGGTGGCCTAGAGCAGCAGATACTGCAGGCACTTTCAACCTGTGTGGCCTCAGGTCCCTGTCACCATTTCTGTGAAAATCAGTCTGCCTTTTAAAAGCCTATTAATACCTACCTCTCTGTCAGAAATTGTCTTAATACCTATTGAATCTATGTCTCCTTTATCCTCGTCACTACCTTAGTCAAGATTCTAATTAATCCCCTAGTCACTTACTGGGTTTTCCCAAATTCAATCCTGTCTCTTTCTATACTTCATCTACTCTTCCCTCAGACTGGTTCTAAAGTAGCAACAGGTTCTTTTATTTCTTGATTAAAATGTTCTAGAGACTTCTTATTGCCTAATAAGAAAACCTCAGCTATTGAATAGGACATGTAAATGCCAACACACACACAGACATTCACAAACCCCTCAAATATCAGTTTTAATCCTGTCAACCTAAAAAGGAAGGCTGAGGCAAAATAAATAAAGCAAAGAGTTTATTTGGGTCAGAGTAGAGATGATCACTTGGGCATCACAAAGTCCAAGTTGCCCTGAATGATATGTGTTGACATCTTACAGATTTCAGGATGATTTAAAGGCAATAGTTGCTAATGGGAGTGGGGAGGAGCAAAGAATCTTGAATAGCAGTGATTGGTTAAATTTTATGATAAAGGGAGCAGGAAGACCTCTCGGTCACATGGAGTCACTTTGCCTAATCTTAAAACAAGTTTGGAACAGTGAGTCTGACATGTCGTAACTGAAACACACCCAAATGACCACAAACAGATGAATGGATTGAAAAAGTGTGTAACATATACTCTACGGAATACTACTCAGCCATAAAAAAAAATGAGATCCTGGTATTTGATAGAAAGTGTATGAATTTGGAAGATTTACTGAGGTTTAAAGAGAAACATTGTATGTCCCCACTCAATATATGCCAAATGTCTGCTCTCTCTGGCAGAAACTGAGAGAGTGGAAGGTATAAAGGCATGAGAGCAGCTGTGGATATTAGAGACAGTGTGAGAGGAGAGTGGGAAATGGAGGAGGGTGAGAGGAAAGGAATCAAGAGGAAAAAGGAAGAAGCAAAACATTTAAGAGATGATGATAGTATGTATGGTAATAGTGATATCTTTGACTGAACCAATATACAGTGTATTCATGACGGAAAATTCATTTGCTATGCTATAATGATACATAGCGATTGAATGTAAAATAAATCAATAAATAGAAAAAAAATCCCTCATACACTACTTAAAAAAGAAAAGAAGATTATAATTAACACATGCAGCTGGTAGGAGGTGAAGAAAGGATGTATTTGGGGCAATAAGAATGTTCATAAAGTAAAAAGTTTAATAAGTCTAGGTAACATCTTGACCTATTTCAGGTACACATAAGAAAGCCATAGATGTTCACGACTTCTATACAAAGGTAGAGTATAATTTCCTGCTCCTAAGAAAAATGGCATCTATCAGCCTCGTTGAAGTTCTATTGGTCTGTGATTTCTCTTGGGCACCTATTGGGTCATTGGAAAAGTCATAATGTATTTTCTATGTTTTTCTATGAAGAACTGTGTCATGACTTCTGAAGAACTAATGCTATTGGAATATGTGTCCTCTGACCCTGAGCCGCCCATCCATTTTCATGCCCTGAGCATGCCACCTTCAACCTTCAAAGATGGCTCTTGTACCTCAGTTTTCATGAGGAATACAGGACAAGAGGTTTGTGCTCACCCTGTGCACATTGTTGACATTCATGAAGGTAATAACAGGATAATGCTTCCCACACTGAAATTAAGATCACCTTCTGAGGCATAAACTAGCAAATTAATCACAGGACGGTTGAGCTTCTGTAACATAACCTTAAAAAAAAATAAAGTGTCAGGGTCAGCAGTTAGAGTGGTGGCTAAGGTGCTGGATTCCCACATGACTGACTGTGGTTCAAGGTCCAGGTCCATCCGCTTGAAAATCAGACTGGGCACATGCACACGTGCCCAAAATATTGAGAGGAGAATTGAGGAGAAGGGATTGGTTGTGGCCATCCTCCCTGGGGAGTGATTTCTCACTTTCCCTTTCCCTGTCTCTCTCTGTCATTCTCTGGTGAGTGTATGTGCCCTGTTGGGGGCAGGGGGAATCTCCTTAGTTTACAGCAGAAAAATTTAATCCCAAAATTAAGTTTATCTTTCCCTGGTTTAGACTTTTATCACCCCCTGTATACCTAGATATAAACAGTGTGTGCCCAAAGTCACACTACTAACAGATGGAGACCTCTAAACCCTATGTTAACTGCCTCACAAAGGGTTTGCAGTATACTCACATGGGAGGAGAAAAGGAATCCTTTCTGTTTCAATGTCTCACCTCCCAGATTTCTCTCAATGAAGTTGGTATTTCTCATGGCAGCTCCCTAAGCACCCTCATGGACTGTTTCTATGAACTCGCCAACAGGGTCCCACCATGTACAGGTAACAAAGGATAAGGGTCTCAGCCACCAGACCCTGGAGGCTAAGTTACCTTCTAGAAGCTCCCAGCATTTCTCTGCATGCCTCTATCAGAGCACCTTCATCCTGACTACCTACGTACTCAGCTGCTTCCTCAGTTTAGACTTTCAAGGAAAGCCACCATAATAAGGCTTATTCCTCACTGTACTCAAGCCACTAAAAGACCCCCTAGCACATAATGGGAGCCAAATAAAACACATTTAAATCAGTGAATGAATTAATGAATTTAGATATTAGAAACTCTCATCATTCACTTCATCCACCCATTTGTTACACCCTTTGAGAATTTATTTTTGGAGTTTAGAGGGAGTCAAAAGCAACCCTACAAAGGTACTGTCAGTGTGCTTGTTTTTCTAGATGCCCTTGCAACTGCCCTTAACCAAGGCTCTCCAGCCAGACCCAGCAGACAGACTTGAACCCCAGGCTAGCAGGATAATGGGGCCAAAATTTGGGTTTAGGCTGGGAAAGGGGACTCTATGTCTCTTTTTCTCATTCTCTCTTTCTCTATTTTTGTCTCTATTTCTGTCTCTCCCTTTGTCTTTCTCTATCTTTTCTCTCTTATCTCTTTTTGCCTCAGTCGCTGTCTATCTCTGTTTCCCGGTATCTCTGTATCTGTGCTCCATGTTGCTGTCCTTCTCTGTCTCCTCTTGTATCTCTCAGTCTCTCACTGCATCGAACTCTTTCTATTTTAGTGTCTTTGTCTTACTATCTCTTTGTGTCTCTGTGTCTATCTCTGCATTACTCTCTGTCTCTCTCTCTTTGTCTCTCTCTGGCGGGGTGCAGGAGATGCATCTGAAAAGTACATGTTTCCATGCAGAGTGGCATTCTGCTGGAGATAGTGGATGCAGTTAAGCCACTCGGGTGTCCCACACACGGCAGCCACAGTCAGGGGGTCACATGACCGGTTCTGCGGCACAGGTTGGACATTGTTCCTGGAGGATGAGCCTCCAGCCTCCTCAGAATATCCTCTTATTGATTTAATTTTACTTCTTTGTTTATTTTAATTCACCAGAGAGAAAGAGAAAGAGAAAGTGAGAAAGCAAGCAACCAGGTCCGGGATTCAATCTCAGTCAGCCATATTGGAGACCTGCACTTTAACCACCATGCCACCTGCTGCCCTGACTATCCTCTTAATAAACCCCTCATTTACTTAATTAGAACCAGCTTCTACCAGTTTCTGCTTGTGAGTAAGACCCCTGGTCTGACAGCTGGAAAGCTGCTCACAGAATTATTAGGAAAAGTTGATGATAAATAAAATATTTTTAGAGACTGTTAAAATTGATGAAAACCTGAGGGATTCTTAGAGATTAGCTAGCACCACACCTCAGTTTAATGGTTCAGAGATTCGGTCTCTGAAGCTCAGCAGGGGTCAGCCCAGCCTGGAATCCAAGCCTCCTGCCTTTTAGGACCCCTGTACAGCTCACATTCTGGGAAGCCACAGTTGGAAACTTCCTGGGAACACATATCCGGTTGGAAAAAAGAAAGGCCGATGTCCATCAATCAGGAGAAAAATCTACACAGGGAGAGAGACAAGGAAATGGCTTTGGCCTGGGAAAGAACTTCCTTCTCTGCCAGTGCAAGGATGGACAACCTGCGTAGCTGTTACAAGGGAAGAGGGAGATTGAGGTTGTCTTATCCGAACACAGTTGAACTAAAATCAGATGCTGACTGCGAGCTGAGAGCCACCTGCTCAGGCTCCTCTAACCTCCTTCCTTCCAGGGGCTCTCTGAGCTGTTCCAGCAGGAGGAATTTCAGTGTAAGCTGCCTTTCTGGAAACCCCATTTGAGCCACCTAACCCAGAAAACTAAACAGATCTGGCAGGTGATACCAACTCCAGGTTCCCAAACTGAAGGCCCAAGCCAACTGCAGCCAGACACAGACAGGTGTGCCCACATGACTTGCAGGCTACCTGGGCAAGTGACACGAGGAGTTAGTTATTAGAATTTCACTCTGGGTTACAACACCTCCCTTCAGCTCCATCTGTGCAGTTGTGCAATCCTCCAGCCCTATAAATACTGCCACACTCCTGCCTCTGGGAACATCTGTCAGCTCAGCCTCCAAGGGAGCCTCTCTTCTGCGATTCCAGGCCCAGCCCAGCCTCTCAGCCACCATGAAGCTGCTCTGCCTTCTGCTGACCCTCTGCTTACTGTCCTTCCAGATCACCCCAGGTAAGCTTCTTGACCTGCAGGTGTACCTGGGCTGGGCCAGAGACATTGGGGCTAGTTATGGCAGTTTCCAGCAGCTCCCAGCAACTCTCAGCTCCTTCTCTGTCCTGACGCCTGTAAGGTGTCCGGTGTGACAGGAATTGCTGCTTCACCTCGTGTTCATTGAAAGCCAGTCCCATCTTCACCCCAGGTCACTGGGTGGGGTCTGCAGGGTGCCTGCTGCAGGCATAGTGCTGCCCCTCCCACCAGACCGGCTCAGCAGAGCCTTGGACTCACCACATGTGCAGGCAATCAGGGATCCACAGGTGACCATCCAGCCTCCCTGAAAAATCCTCCCACGTTTTCTAGGCTAGAAGATCAACCCAGTCTCCTGAAGGGGGTCTTCTACCATGCTGTAGAGGGACAGCTTCCCTGGGCCAAAGCAGCCATGTTACTGATAGGACAGAAGGTGAGACCTGTGGGAGGAAACAGGAATCAGACTTATCACTCACTCACACTGATCTTGAGCAAGTCGCATGTTTCTGAGTTTTACTTTCCTCACCTGCAATATGAGGGGACTGGGGCAGATGACTCTAAAAGTATTATGACTTGGAAATTCTCTGAAAGATTCTATTGCACTCTTCTCCAGGTCACCACTTTATCCTACAGATATGCCTAATTTTCCTCCAGTTATACCTCAGTTTTCCCCTCTGGAAATTTGGTATGGAAGCATTCTAGGGGACCAGCAGGTAGCATACTGGTTACGTCACTGGACTCCCATGTAGTTGACCATGGTTCGAGTCTCAGACTAAGCGGCTTAAAACTCACACCACGCATGCATGTGTGCATGCCCAAAATCCCAAGAGAATGGAAGAGAAGGGATTGAGGCATGGCCATTCCCCCTGTGGGGTGGTTTCTCACTTTCTGTCTCTCTGTCTCTTCAGTGAACGCATGCACCCTATAGCTAAAATCCCTCTTAGGAAAAAAAAAAAGCATTCTAAATGCAGATTTTACATTGCCAGTTGTGATTCATTAGAGTGGTAGAGAAATCAATTTAGTAAGTCGCAACTTTTATCTGTTTTATAGAGAGAGATTTTCACCATAGGGCACATATGCTTACCAGAGAGACAGAGTGAGAAAGTGAGAAATCACCCTCCCCACCAGGGATGGCCATACCGCAATTCCTTCTCCTCCATTCTCCTCTAGGGATTTTATACACACATGCACACACACTGAGCATGTTTCAAGCCATCCATCGGGTTCAGAACTTGAACCATGGTTAGCTATGTAAGAGTCCAGTACCTTAACCATGCCTCCATCTGCTGCCCTCCCCTTTTTTAAGAATAGAAAATACCAGTGTATGCCATATAATAAGAGGCCATGTTGTTTTATTATTCTAAATCTATTTTGTGTGAGTAGTGTTAAAAGCAAAATTTAGACAAACCAACATTTAATAGAGTTTATTTAAACAAAGGATGGGCAATTTAGGTGGGGTAGTTTCCCAGAAGATGAGTTCTAAGAGACTATGGGTAGCCACATGGTTTACAAGTCGGCAGAATGAGAAAGTGACATGTGCAATAAAAGAGAAAATGTCGTGCAAAAAAAAACGTAAGTGAGGGAGTGAGGTTGAGAAATGATTGGTTGCAGCCAGATGGTAGGTTGCACAAACAGCCTAAAAGGCGGACTTTCTATGATCGACTAAATTGCGGCTAGTGTGAATGGCTGTAACTTGGTAACCAGCTCAAGAAAAACAGCTTAACATGTATGATTTCGGCTTACTTATCCACAGGAATTTAAGTGTGGGAGTACCTCAGTCGCTTTAGGCCGGAATAGCTTAGTCTAACGATTTCCCCCCTTTTGGTCAGCCTCTCAAATGTTTGAGAGATTGACCAAAACTTAGGCCATTGCACCACTCTCTGTCACCATCATAAATGATGTTTTCACCATTCTGACAGGGGTTAGGTAGAATCTCATTGTGTTTTAATCTGCATCTCATTTATGATAAGGGACGCTGAATATATGTCTTCCTTAGAGAATTTTTTGTTCAGCTCATTTTCCATCTTCTAATTGGATTAATGATTTTTTGGGGGGTGGAGGGCAGGGAGGTAAGCTACTTGAGTTCCCTGTGTGTTCTGGCTATCAGTCCCTTATTTGAGGCATAGTTTACAAAAATATTCTCTCATTCTGAGGGTTGTCAATTCATACTAATTACTGTGTCCTTTGCCATGCAGAATCATTTTAATCTGATGTAATGATATTTGTCTATTTTGGGAATTATTGCCTGTGCTTTGGGGGTCTTGCTTAAGAAGTCTTTGCCTACCCCAATGTCTCCCAGAGTATCTCCTGTGTTTTCCAAGAGTAGTTTTATAATTTGAGGTCTTAGGTTTAGATATTTGATCCATTTTAAGTTGACTTTTGTCAAAGGTGAAAGATGGGGATCCAGTTTCATCTTTCTGCAGGTGGTCACCCAGTTTTTCCAGCATCATACACTAAAGAGGTTTTCCTTTTCCCACTGTATTGACTGGTAACCTTTGTCAAAAATCAGTTGGATGTAAGTTTTGGGATTTATTTCTGGGGTCTCTATTCTATTCCACCTTTCTGTTTTTGTACCAATACCATGCTGTTTTGATTATCACAACTTCACAGTATATTTGGGGGTCAGGGTGTGAGATGCCGCCTACTCCACTCCTCTTGAGCAGGATTGCTTTGGCAATATGAGGTCTTTTATGGTTCCAGACAAATTCTATGATTGTCTTTTCTAGATCTGTGAAGAATGTCTCTTATAATTTTATAGCAATTGCAGTAAATATGTAAATTAATTTTGGTAGAATTGCCATTTTGATTATATTAATTCTTCCAATCCAGGAACATGGAATGTCCTTTAACTTTTTTGTGTCTTTTTCAATATCTTTTTTAAGATTTTCATAATTTTCTTTGTAAAGGTCTTTGACTTCCTTGGTTTGGTTTGTCCCTAGGTATCTTATACATTTTGTAGCTATGGTAAAAGAGATTCCTTTCTTCAGTTCTACCTCTGTCAACTTGTTTTTTATATATAGAAATGCTATAGAATTTTGGATGTTGATTTCATATCCTGTTACTTTACTGTAATAATTTGTTACTTTGAGAAGTTTTTCCATTGATACTTTTGGGTCTTCTATGTATACCATCGTGTCATCTGCAAATAAAAGATATTTTCAACTCTTCTTTGCCTATTTGAATGCCTGTTATATTCTCTTTTCTGATTGCATTGGCTAGAACTTCCAGTACTATATTGAAAAGGAGTGGAGAAAGTGGGCATCCTTGTCTTGCACCAGTGTTTAGCAGAAAAGCTTTGAGCTTTTCCCCTTTCAATATAATGTTAGCTATAGGTTTTTCATATATGGATTTTATTGTGTTGAGAAATGACAGTTGTATGCCAATTTGCTAAGAGTCTTAATCATGAAGGGATGTTCTGTTTTGTTGAATGCTTTTTCTGTATCTATTGAAATGATCATATGGTTTCTATCTTTCTTTCTGCTAGTATGATGTATTACATTTATGGTTTTATGTATGTTGAACTACCCTTGCATCCCTGGAATAAAACCTACCTGGTCATGATGGATAATCTTTTATATATGTTGTTGGGTACAACTTGCAAGTATCTTGTTGAGAATTTTTGCTTCTATATTCATCAGAGATATTGGTCCATAGTTTTCCTTTTTTGTCATGTCTTTATCTGTTTTGGGAATGAGGATGATGGAGGCATCACAAAATTAATTTGAAAGAATTCCTTTCTTTTGGAGCTTTAGAAATAATTTGAGTAGAATGGGGGTTAACTCTTCTGTAAAAGTTCTGTAGAATTCAGAAGTTAAGTCATCAAGACCTGAGCTTTTCTTTTCTTTGGGAGGTTATTTATTACTGATACAATCTCATGGCTTGTTGTAAGTTTATTCAGCCTTTCTATATCCTCCTTATTCAATCTTGGTAGATTATATGCATTCAGAAATTTGTCCATCTCCTCATGTGCTCTTGCTCATTGGCATATATCATTCAAAGTATCCTCTAGTGATGCTTTATATTTTTATTATGTCTATTGTAATATTGACTGAGCCAATATGTATTTAATTTATCTGGTTTCTTTCTCTCATATTCTTTATTAATCTTACTAATAGTGTGTCAATCTTGCTAATCTTTTTGAAGAACCAGCTCTTGCTTTCATTTATTTTCTGTCTAGTTCACTTATTTTCTATTTCATTTATTTCTGTTTGAATCTTTATAATTTTCTTTTTTTGTTGTTTTGTTGTTGTTGTTGTTGCTGCTGCTGCTGCTGCTTTTCCTATTCCCTGAGGCATGATGTTAGGTTGTCTATTTGCCACCTTCCATCTTTTTCTTATGTGCACTAATTGCTATGAATTTCCCTCTCATGACTACTTTTGCAGTGTTCCATAGATTGTGGAATCTTGTGTACTCATTATCACTTGTTTCCATAAATCTTTTTATTTCAGACTTAATATCTTCAATAGTTGAGAAGTCATTCAGGAGTAGGTTGTTAAGTTTCCATGTGTTTGTGTATTTTCAAGGATTTTTCCTGAAATTAATATCAAGTTTAATTCCATCATGGTGAAGTTGTATTATTAGGGGCATAAGTCTCCCAGTGACTAGTTTAGTATAAGAGGTCAACTTATGTCTTCCAGTAGGAGTGGATCTGATTGCCATTAATGCCCTTGGTAGTACCTTTGGCCAAGCAACCCTATTGACTCTATTAATTTTGCTAATTTTAGTTCCAAACTGCCATTTGCTCTTTTAACTCTCCCAGAAGATTGACAGTGATAGGGACAATGATAGTTCCATTGGGTACGTAGAACTTTATTTAACTATCTTATAATTTTCCCAGTAAAATAGACTCCTTTATCACTAGTGATTTCTTTAGGTATGCCTCATAACAGAAAAAAAATATTTAAGAATTGTTTAGTTACTGTCATAGCATCAGCTTTCACATACTGGAAAGCCTCTGTCTAACCAGAAAACATGTAAATAACTATAAGAATATACTGATACCCCACTGAGGGTGGCAGCTGAATGGAGTCCATTTGTAAATGTTCAAATGTTCCATCAGGTGGTGGAAATGTGTCACCCGATGTCTGATTGTTTTTCCAGGATTATGGACTTGACAAACCAAACATCAGTTGTAAACCATTTTAACAATTTTGGAAGTCACCCTACCAGTATTTTTATTTTATAATTTGGACCATTTTATCTGTTGCATGATGAGTTGCACAGTGTAGAGTTTTTAACAATGGAAATTTTAAGGACTCAGGAAAAACCAGGTGGCTGTCAAGGCCCTCTGTGAGTCCACACTTAACATGGAACTTACATCCTTTTAAGTGCCAATTTTATTTTTCTAAATCAGGTGCATTGTATTGTTTATTAAATAGGTCATCATAAGGGAGTTGACTTGGATCAAATTCATGGAATTCATTTATATTGCATATCCTAATATTGTCAGTACTGAAAATAAAAATCTGCTAGGGCATTCCCTTGATGTTCAGGTTAAGTTTTATAGGTATGAGCTTTAATCTTAATAATGGCAATAGGATAGCAGAGAGTAGTTCATTTACTTAGGGACCATTTTTTTATGGGGTTCCTACTAGAAATTAGAAATCCTCTTTGTTTCCATAACATACCAAAATCATGGCCTACTCTAAAGACATATCTACTATTTGTTGTATTCACTGACTTTTCTTTATCTATTTAACAAGCTCAAGTAAGAGCAAAAAGCTCTTCAGGTTGAGCTGGCTTAAATTGAGGAAGAATCCCCCATTCCACTAGTTCCTATTGTGTGGTAATAGCATAATCTGCCTAATATTTCTCTTCTGAGTTTTTAGTAGGGCCCATCAACAAAAAGTATTAGGTCAGGATTATCTAATGGTGTATCTTGTAAAATCAACACAAGGGATCAATATTTCTGATATTACACTTACACAATTGTGATCTTCACCATTGTCAGATATAGGTAATAGAATATCTGGATTAAGGAGGTTGTAGCATTTTAGGTGGAGATTAAAAGGAGACAGGAGAAGGACCTCATAAGATGTTAGCCTGGTTGATGAAAAATGTTGGATTTGTTTGGAATTTAATAAATTTTCCACAGCATGTGGAACTTGCGAGTTAAGTTCATTTCCTAAAACTAGCTCAGAAACTTCTACCACCTTGACTGCCACTGCAACTCTCGATAAACAATTAGGATATGTCCTAGCTACTAGATTGAGCTATAAACTATAGTATGCAATAGGTCTATGTTTTCCCCATGTTCCTGTGTAAGAACTCCTAATGCTTGATTATTATGTTTATGAACAAACAATGTAAAATGTTTAGTGTAATTTGGAAGTCCTAAAGCTGGAGGCTGTTGTAAGGCTAATTTAATTTGGTTAAAAGTCTGTCATGACAATCTTCCCAAGGTAAAGGCTAGTATTGAGTTTCTCATGAGCTCACATATGATGATGCTCTTAAGGAAAAATTTTGGGACCCAGAGCCTGCAATATCCTGCAAGTCCAAGAAAACCTCTCAACTATCTTTTGGTTGTAGGCTCAGGAAAATTTTGGATACTTTTTATTCTCTCAGATGAAAGAGAAATCCTTCAGCAGTCATGTCCCAAATAGTGAACTTTTTCTCTTAAAAACTGAAGTTTCTCCCTTGAAGCCTTGTGATTTTTATGTGCAAGTTGTTGTAAAAGATAGTCAATTTCAGAGTTCTCATTGGTGGGCTAGCATAAGAACAGGTCATCTACATACTGAATAAGAGCAAAATTTCTACAAAACGGTAAGGTTATTAAATCTTGATGTAATCTGTCTGGCTTCCCTTTTGTTCCTCATTTTCAGAGTAAGAGTAATTCAGAAGAAGGGTTAGTGGATTCAGGGTATTTAGGTAGAGATGGATAGAGTGAAGAAGAAAGTTCAGTCAAGTCGCAATTTTCTTTCATCATGTCCTTAGTCTGTTGCTTAAGGTTTTCATTGACTTTTTGTAAATAATCCTTCAAGGAGGCAATTCTTGATTCATTTACTCTATTAGTTACCTCTACATACCAATTAAAGAAAATATCCCACTGTTTTGTGGGGTTTTTGATTCCTCTCTTTCTAATATGCCCATAAATAAACTATTTTATCTAAATTAAAACTTCCCCATTGTGACCATCTTAATTCCAAGTTGTCTCTAGTAAGGTTAACTCATTTATTTAAAAATGTGCATGTTCTGGACCCATAATTAATATACATGAAATGGGCTGGAGTTTCAGAAGGGGGGATCCTAGACTCTAGATTGAGACAAACTCATTATCAAAACTACCGTACACCAGATCTGAAGCCTCTAACTGAATCCGGTTCAGTTAATTATCAAATCTGACTCAACCCTGGACCCAGTCCAGTCTAAATATTGTTTTACTAAATTCAGTTTAGAATACATTTAATGGAGCTCAGAATCTGAGAGAAAACTGACCTATGATCCCCAGTCACAAACAAGAGAGCAATGAGCACAGTCAGCTCTACGGGTACCACACCTGGCTGCCAGAAGTTTCTGAGGTCACAGGAGCTTTTGCTTCAGATCCTGCTTCTGACCGAATTGTTGTCTGTTGATTATAATGTGGATAGTATCCTCAACTGGACTGGTGTGAGGTGTATTCATGTGGGTAAATTCACTTTACAAGCTAAGCGATATATAGAGATTGAAAGTACAAAATAAATTATAATAATTTTTTTAAAGATTTTTTTTTTGGAATTTTGACTAACCAACATCTGACAGAGTTTATTTAAACAAAAAGGCAGATGATTTAAATCACACAGTCTCCCAGAAGATGGTTTCCAAGAGACTATGGCTAGCCCATGGTTTACAAAGTATATAAGTTGACTGAACAGGAAAGTGGCGTATATTGTAAAAGAGAAAATGAAAAATCACTAGTTACAGCTGGATGGTAAGCATCACAAACAGCCTAAAAGGCGGGCTTTCTGTGATTGACTGAAGTGTGGCTAGTGGGATTGACTGTAACCTAGTAACCAGCTCAAGACAAACAGCCTAACATGTATGGTTTCAGCTTCTCCACAGGAATTCAAGTGTGGGAGGACAGCTGTCGCTTTAGGCCAGAATCATTTGGTTTAACAGTAGCAATAAGAAATATCTTTATTATGGCAGTTCAATTCAAACTCAGAAAAGCTTGAAAGCCACTTTCCTAACATGAAGAGTTTTTATTTGAAGTTTATTCCATCCAAATATGATTATAAGCACCTCACTTAAAGCATAGAAAATAAAACAGCTTTTCCAAGGATATGCAGGAACAACTAAACTTAAGTCTTTCATCAAAAAACAGCAGCTGACATTTTTGAGCACATATATTAGGACTGCTTAGCTACTCCCAGGAAAGGCCACTCAACTTCCCCTTTGTTGACATGCAAATCCTACACAAGATATCTGTAAATGAGTTCTTCACAGGAGACAGGCTCTTCAATTGGAGCTTCCTAATGCTAGCTCATCTCCTACAAATGGCAAAGAGCAGACTCCATTTTCCTCCAGGTAGACGTTTAGGAGACTCTGAGCACCCCAGAGGTCCCTGTAGGCCCTGCACCAACTCCAAGGAGCCACCACTGTCCCAGACTGGTCACATTTTGAAAGAGGAAAGGAAAAGGCACTTCATAATACAAAATTGAATTCATTGATCTGAGCACTGCTTTCTGAAAGGGGAGGAAGAACTAACTCCCTGAGTATCTTCTGCATTAAACATGCAGCATCCCCCAACCTGTGTCTAGAGGCCACAACACAGGCAACCCCTGTACACCCTCTGCTTCCCTTTTTAGGCCCTGGTTTGGAGTTGCTTCTTTTTTTTTAAATGAAGGTATAACAAAAGTTGTATACATTTATGATGTATGACATCATCTTTTGATGTATGTATAGACACTGTGAAATGTCTAAGTCAATCTAGTTAGCATACCCATCACCTCCCATACTTGGTTTGAGTTTCTTGTTGTCATGTTATTGTGTTGTCGTTGTTATGTTATCATCCTGTTGTTGACATGTTACTGCTGTCACTGTCATTGTGTTTTTGTCGTTGCTGTTATGATGGTGGTGGTGGTATCATGTTGTTATGGTTAGTGCTGCTATTTTGTTGTTGTCACAGTCCTTTTCACATCCCCACTTCCCACAGACCTGCACTGTCCACCCTGCACAGGATTCCCAGCTTCGAGTTTAGTGCAGAGAGGCACTTGGTGCTACTCCTTGAAGATAGTGCCCTGGACCAGGCCTCCTGCCATGGCTCACCCTGAGCCCTTCCATGGAGTCCTTTCTAGAAGAGCTATTAGAACTCATTCAGCCCAATTTGGTCATTGCTCACATGGGGAAAGCAAAGCCCACAAGACCCAAGGTGAACAGAAGTCAAAAGACTTGCCCTTCTATTTTAGTAGCTTTCCTCTCAATCAGACAAAAAGGGAGGCATGCCCTCCATTATGTTAAGCAAATGATCTTTCTGTGAACACAGAATGGTGTCAAAATGACAAGGCAACTCACCATCCTGTGCCAGCTAGCAAGAACCCAACTGAGGTCTTTGGAAAACAATATAGCTTGAGGCTTTCTATTTGCCTAGTCAACTAATATTCAGGTAACAGCAACTGTGTGCAGACTTGGCTGTGGAATGGGGGAAGAGTCAGGAAACAGAGGCCCCTCAATATTGTGACCTTCCCTTCTGAAAGCAGAGCATGACATGAACCTGATTATACAATTAATTACCTAATTACAACTAAACTGTGAAAGGCTGTTACGCACAGGGTGCTAAGAAAGCCCATGACAAGGAACAGACCTGGAAACAAGGTATCAGGAAAGGGTTTCTTAAGAAGGCTGAGAAGTAAAAGATGCAAGTCTTTTGTGTACACATGGTATTTAAAAAATAATAATGCCTTTTCAGCATTTGAAAAGAGAATACATTGAGCCAGCTGGTGACATAGTGGTTAAGGTGGCTGGATCCCGTATAGCTGACTGCATGTTCAAGTCCCAGTACTGGTGGCTTGAAAAAAAAATGCTAGTGCATGTACATGTGTGCCCAAAGTCCTAAGAGGAGAATGGAGAAGAAGGATTTGTGGCATGGCCATCTTCCCTGGGGTGGGGTGGGGGTGGGAGGTGGTGCTCCCCCCCTCCTTTGCCTCTCTCTGGCAAGCACACATGCTTTATGCAAACAAAACAACAAAACCAAAAAAATAAAATCAGGACACATCACATAAAATTTAGATTTTTATCTTCTCTTGAGAATATACAGGATATGGCAACATTTCTGCATGAGTGAGCAACAGCTGAATAGTGGCTGTTCCTCCAAACATGCACCTACATCCCATGTCACCACAGGCTCCAGCACTCCCTACTGCCTCACCTTAGTCCACTTCACCCATTCATGTGATGTGCCTGCAGTAGACACTGAAATCTGCAACTTTGAGTTAAATAAACTAGTGAAAGGTGAGGGAGCAGGCGAGTGAGATGGATACCATGTATGAAAGCCCAGAAATGAAAAGCAATAAAAGCATACTTTCAAGTTTTATGTTAACCTCACAATACCTCTATGATAACAAAGAATCGTTATCTTCATTTTGTGGATACTTGCACTGGTAATCTGCAGCTCCAAGACTCAATCCCAGACATTGTCAGCACTCCAGAGGCTTACAGGTTCAGCATGTGCTTGGGACTGAGAGGAGTCACAGAAGCAACCAGGGATGGTCTGGGGTCCGATCAAGTGAAGCTTTATGGGGTAGGATGTGCACCTGGGTTCAGGTGAGCATCCAAAGGTATCCAGCCTGGGAGTGTGGCAGAATTGGACATCGCTTTTTTTAGGAGATTGGTTTGTCTGTAGTGTGGAGCAGCATTATCGTAGGCACAGGGCGGCGCCTCGACATTCTCCTGCCAACAGCCATTTCTCTTATAGCTGCACTTCTCCCCAGGCCCTCAACACCTGGGTGTCGTGCAATGAACTCAACCCATCAATACAGGCATCCGTCATTCCTCAACATCTCTTCCTTTCCCTCCAGGACCCCTGTGCATTCCT
>NW_006203943.1:66854-109092 GCF_000334495.1 Tupaia belangeri chinensis
GGCCCCAGTTTCCTCACCTTAAAAGTAAGGGATCAGATAAAATGATATTCTGTGGCCACCAATCCCCGCCCTTCCTAGCCCACACCTGAGTGTCTCATACTGTAATCCCCACCCCAACCTGCTTGTCTTAATTCCTTCCACCTTTCTGACCTCTGGCAACAGCTACCAGGAATGTGCCTGCTACAGCTTCTAGATACTATCTAGAAAAACATGCTCCCTGTTGCTTCCAATACGCAGCCCTGGAGCCTCCAAGCCAGGTCTGATGGAGGCACCTGGGTGATCATTCTCATGGAAGTCATAGTCACAGGTGCTGTCAGAAACACCAGTCACAGAAATACCATATATAGCTCTTTATAGCTCAAAAAAGTAGCTCTGTGGATATCATCTTGCTGAGTGCCCGCAGGATCTCTATCAAGCAAGGACTATCATCTCTGCTGTATAGATTTTTCAGTACTGGATCTCTGAGAGCTGTTACTTTTTAAATACCCAGCCAACAAATAACAAGGACTCAAATTCAGCTGTGACTCCAAATGCTGCATTCTTTCTGCTCACTTTCCAGAGATCTCTGGATATGTCACCAGACACACAGGTTTACCTCAAGAATAATCTAGAGCAGAATACCATTTAAATGTTCATGAACTTAGTAAGAGGCCATGCTGATTATTAACAGCCAGCATCAGTTTCTTGGTGAATAGAAACTTCGTGGGTTACCTAAACCTGGAAGAGACTCAGCTCTTCTGTTATGTTTTTATTTGGTTAGGAATTTTATTTGTCTTGCAGGATCAGTTTGTATATTTGATTTCCTTCCCTAGGTAGCTTAAAAAGATTTATGGAGGAACTGGATGGTGGTGCAGTTGTAAAATGTACCACCTGCGTGGCTGACACACAGGGGAAAGTTCACAGTAGCTGGGCACATGTTTATGCATGAGGCTGGGGTGGATTGCAGTGCAAATACCCTTTCGGGGTGCTGTCCCTCTCTCTTCCTTTCTGTCCCTCTCACTCATGGAATAAATAAATAAACCTTAAAAAAAAAAAAAAAACCATTGAAATGAAGTCAGACTCTCTCCACCTCAACTGGTTTCTTCTCTACCTTCCACTAAGCTAACATACAGCTTCTACTTTAGTAGCCCACTGGGAAGAAGTACTTCCTCTGACCCTGGCACCACCCAATCACCTTGTCCTGACCAGGGGAAAGAGCCTTCACTAACTTACCAAGGCCCAGAAGGTTTTTAAAAGCTAAGTCCTCAGCCATGATCAGTCTCAGGAGTTGCTTCTCACTGCCAAGTCTGTTTATTCATCACCATAGGTACGGAGTCTGTAGCAACTGTTGTGAAAATCGAGATCATATATCTGTATCTGTGTTTGCTCCTCCATATCTCAAACTGGTTGGTCAAGTGAACCCTGTAGCAGCCCTCCTGACCTCTCCTTGGACCGTGCTTTAATGCTGATTCTGCCGTGTGGTCCTGGGTGGGCAAAGGGGACTGAATTTGGGTTTCATTTTCTCCAAATCTCATGTCATATAGGTGATTCATACCTGCCTCAGACTTTCAGTGTGGTCTTTTAGTATGAGAAATTTATATTTTAGTCAACAGTTCTCTCATTTTCCCTTTAAATAGTCTTCAGAAACTTCACTTTTATATCTAATGGTGTGAGACAAAGCCACTCTTAGTATTCCAAACATGGGCTCCGGGTGGGTTTAAAACAGAGCAACCGTGTCAGCTGGTGGTTGGTGGTTGAAATGCTAGATTCCCACATAGCTGACTGCAGTGAGTCCTGGACCTGGCAGCTTTCTTTCTTACTTTGCTTCTCTATCCCCTGGTGAATTAAATAATAATAATAAGTAGAATTAAATAGAAAATTTTAGAAATAAATCAATAAATAAAACAGAGCAACCAAGGACAAGAAATTACATTATCAACAGCCTGATTATTGCACTATCATTCTCAGGTTCCTCTCCTCTCTTTCCTTCTCTGAAAGTTCCTTTAAGAAATTTTATTTTCAAGGTACTTTAATATCTGGTCCTTAGATTGGCACATATTTCCTACTTAGTTTCCCACAACTTACTCACAATTTCCCTTCATTCAGCCAACACCTATTATTACACTTGCCTAGAAATAGTGGGTGTTACAGCTGTACCTAGGCAGGATTATTGACAACCAAGCTGTCACTGGCCTAATAAATGTATGTTTGAAGGAGTCATTCTTTTAGTCACATTGAAACTGGCATAATTCTGTTTTCCTAACAGGCTGCCCACCCCCAACACTTTTGTATTCTTTCTTCTTATCTGTAAGTGAATGATCTCATTTCTTCATTCCTCTGGGTCATGGAGCTCCAGATACCATCAAATAATGTGTTAATTTATGTTTCTCAGTCTAGCTAGTGAGGACCAAGATACAAATAAGGACCTAGTTCAAAAGGAGTGTGATTACTCTTGGAAAGATTAAAAGAATGGACCTATGAGAAATCCAAGGTTGTGTGCCCAGGGAGAGGACAGAAATGGCCCAATGCTATGATGGGAAAGGGTGCTGGAACTTGCACAGTGCAGGAGCTCCCCAGGCCAGGGAACACGAAGGAAAAATTTTCAGAAACTACTCTTTTATTTATGTATTTCTTTTTACTTTGCTCATTGTAAAGCATAACTTACATTCATAAAATACATAAAACACACATCTATTGTTAAAGAACTACTGTAACCACAATGCAAATCAAGAAATAGGACTTTGGGCTGGACCTGTAGCCTCGTGGTTCAGGGAGCTGGATCCCACACGGCCCATTGCACAATTCAAATCCTAGTCCTGGTGACTTGAAAACTAGTTTGCGTGCATGCGTGCCTCAAATCACAACAGGATGAAGAAGGAGGGATTGTGGCATGACTGCACTCAATTTTGGAGTGCTTTCTTCACCCCCTGCCCCCGTCTCTTTTTGGCAAGCACATGTATCCTCTTAACAACAAAAAAGAAAAAAAAGAAAGAAAGAGAGAGAGAGAGAGAGGGAAGGAAGGAAGGAAGGAAGGAAGGAAGGAAGGAAGGAAGGAAGGAAGGAAGAGAAAGAATGGAAAAAATAAAGAAAGTAAAAGAAATAAGACTTCACTGGCACCTGAGGAGCCCTCTTGGAACCTTCCCCATCATAAGTAACTCCTGTCCCTAAGGGTATTCACTCCTTTGACTTTTATGGCAATAACTTCCTACATTTTTAATACTCTTACCACATTAATGTTTACATCAAATAACATGGATTGGTTTGTGCACATATTTCTATTGGCCATGAAATAGCTATATGCTTCTATTTCTATATCCTAAAAAGGTAGATTGCTGGGTCATAGGATATGCATATATTCAAATTTTGTTTTAATCTGATAGAGGTTGCATGTGCTTGCCAGAGAGAGAAAAGGCAAGAAAGGCCACAAGCTGGGCCAACACATACTCAATTTTAATAGATGATGCCAAACTGGTTTTCAATTTTTTACACTAATGTTGTCACAATCAGCCAATGAAAGTTTCCATTGCTTCATTTCCTTGATAAAAGCATTGATAATGCTTTGAATTTTAGCCATCTAGTGAGTATAGTGGTACCTCATTGGTGTTTTAATTTGCATTTCCCTGATAAATATTTCATTGAACATGTCTGTTTGTATTTACTGGCCACTTGGATATATTTTGTGAAATGCTTGTCTTGTGCCCATAATTTCTATTAGATTATCTGCCTTTTTTATTAATATATGGTAGTTCTTTACCTATTCTGCATATGGGCCCTTTGTCAGTTATATGCATTACAAATATGTTCTCTCACTTTGTGTCTTCACTTTTCGCTCCTTAGACAGAAGTTTTTAATCATTATTTAATGTAATTAAGTGTGTCATATATTTTCTCTTCAGTTAAATGCTATTCATATTTTGCTTAAAAATCTTTCCTAGCCCATAGTTATGAAGACAGCCTCCAATATTGTTTGTGAAAAACTTATTTATTCTCTTTTTACATTTGTTCTTATAATCCATGGCAATGGTTTTTAGTGTGTGTGTGTGTGTATGTGTAGTATGCAGTAAGGGTCAAGAGTTTTTCCCCCCAATACAAATATCCAGTTGTCCCAGAACCAACTACTAAAAGGATGATTTTTCCTCACTGTTTTGCTGATCCATCACCGTTATAAGTCAATTCTCCGTATATGCATGGGTCTCTTTCTACACTCTTCACTCTGTTCCATCTTTATTTATGTCTATTCTTGTGCCTTAATTGCAGCAGCTCTATATTTAATCTTGAAATCCAGGAAAGCCAGTCCTCCCACCTTCTTCTCCAAGAGTTTCTTGGCCATTCTTGGCCCTTTGAGTTTACACATAAATTTTAGAATCAGGTTGACAAATTGCACTAAAAGAACCTTTTGAGATTTTCAGAGTATTCAGCTGAATCTGAAGATTAGTGTGTGGAAAACTAACTTTTATTTTCAAATCTTCAAATGTTTATACATAGCATTTCTATTTATTTAGATCTTCTTAAATTTATTTCAAAAATTTAATGCCTTATGAATAAAAGTATTGCACATATTTTCTTAGATTTATAATTATGACCTGGATACTTTATGTGCTTCTGATGGGTGCTTTTATTTTGTTTTAAGTTTATTTATTCATTTCCTCCATGAGTAACAAAAAAGAGACAGAGAGACAGACAGAAACAGCACCTCCAACAGGGTCTTGACTTAAGGATTCATGCTCAGTTTCAACCAGTCTCAGATCATGGGTGCATAAATGTCCAGTGTACTCAGGAAGGTCTCCAATTAGAACTGAGAACTTTCCAGTGTGAGTCAACCTTGCAGAGTGTTGTGTTTTACCACTCCAAAGTCGTCTAGCTCTTGGTGTTTTATTTTAATATTATTTTTGCTGTTGGTTGACAATATCTGAGGGACCTTCAGAAAACCTATGGAAATGTGCATTATGAAGAACTATGCATGAATCACAAAATGTTTTGGCACCAAAATAAATTTGTATTTTAATTCCATTTTTCCGTGAACCTTTTGAAGAATTCTTCTACAGAAGTAGAATTGATTTTTTTTCTTTGTACATTGATCTTATACACAGCAAACTTGCTAAACTGACTTGCTTATTTCCTTTTGGACTGTCTATTTGCAGTATTTACAAATAGTGACAATGTTATTTCTTCCTTTCTAACCCTTAGACCTTTGTTTATTTGCTGTTTTATCTATTCCCCTAACTATTTCTGCAAATACAGTGTTAAAGAGAAATGATAATAGTTGTTTTATATATGTATACACACACACCAGGATAATGAGTATCATCAAACACACACATACACACACACACACACACACATACACACACACAGACATATAAACACACATATTCAGATAATTTGATTATTGAGAAAAATGATAAAAGAAAGGAAGTATAGACCTTCATGATTTCAAAGTACTGTCAAATATATTAGCACAATTGATCTTCCTAGCAATAGAAAATCACTTGGAGGGATTCTGTCTTGCATCAGGTGTTGGGTTAAGCATCCTCTATGTACCCATCCAGCCCTGGAAGCTCTTAATGAAGGGAGACAAAAGCTAGAACTGGAGACTTTTGGAGAATCTAGTTGGTCATGGTCTTACTTGTCATCAACATTGTGCTGAGGCTATTAAAACGCAATCCAATCATGGATGGCATCATGAGACTCAATAGACTTAGGGAAAGAACGTGAGCTGGAGATCAGGATACTGTGTTTTATGTGAGTAACTCAGTGGACCTGGCCTAAGATGCTTCCCTAAGTAATGAGATGATGAAACTAGACTGTCTCAATTCTTCTTCAGCTCCATGGCAATACAGTCTAATAGAATGGTCTATTGTAATAGAAATGTTCTCTATCTGCACTGACAAAGGAATCACTAGCCATCTGTGGCTACTGAGCCCTTATGATATGGCTACTATCATTTCAATTCGTTTAAATGTGAAGTCACAAGTAGCTAGTGGCTAACATATGGGAAAGCATAGCTCTATAGTAAATAGAAAGTTTCCATATCTGTCTCCAAATAAAATCATATTCTGAGGTAGCAAGGGTTAGGGCTTCAACATAAGATTTTTTTTTTTGAGAGGTTTTTGCTATAGGGCGCGTGCACTTGCCAGACAGACAGAGAGAGACATAGAGACAGAAAGGGAGAGAGCACCCCCCAGGGGGGACGGTCACACCGCAATCCCTTCTCCTCCATTCTCCTCTCGGGATCTTGGGCACACACACACACACACACACACACACACGCCCAGCGTGAGTTTTAAGCCACCAGGTCCGGGACGCGAACTGCAGTCGACTACGTGGGAGTCCAGCGACATAACTATTACACTAACTGCTGGTTCCCAACATAAGAATTTTGAAGGGACACAATTTAATACATAACACCTACCAATGAAAATGTTAAAACACCGGCTTTTGTTTTTGGTGAAACCTAGGTAAGGTAGTTTGTATTTATGACAGGCCTCAGATTTTAGGAAGTAAATTGACAAAGTTGAACACATCTAGAGAAGGGACAGGATTGAGAAGGACCTGGAAGTGAAGCATTGAGAAAAATGAAAAAAAATAAGAGGTTTTTAGAATGTAGAATTACTGAAAATAGGGTTGCCTTCGGAAAGAGTACTTAGATATAACTGCAAAAAGTACAGAAAGAGCCACTTGATGGAAATAGTGGCGAGAAGGATTTCAATCAGTATAAAAACCATCTTTTTAGCAAGCAGAGATACGTGACATTGGAAAGCGCTTTCTCCTCAGGTGGTGATGGCCCATTGTATCAGTCTGCTTGGACTGTGTAACAGGATACCACAGACTGGGTGCCTTAAACAACAATAGACATTTATTTTCTCAAAATTCTGGAGGTTAGGAGTCTAAGATAGAGGTGCCAGCAGGGTTGGCTTCTCACGTGGTCTCTCTCCTTGGCTTGTAGATGCTTGCCATCTCCCTGTGTCCTCAAATCATCTTTCCTCTGTGTGTGTCTGTCCTAATCTCTTCTTATAAGAATCCCTGTCATAGAACATTTGAAATAGGGCCCAAAGGCCTCATTAAATATAATTACCTCTTTAAAGTTTCTGTTTCCAAATATCGTCATATTCTGAGGTACCGGGAGCTAGGGCTTCAACATAAGAATTTTGAAGGGACACAGTTCAGTACATAACAACTACCAATGAAAGCATGCTGAACAATGGCTTCAGTCACTCACCAGGAGTATTAGCAACTTTGTTCTCTCCTAGAAGTAGAAGTCTAGTGTAGGATACCTTCTAATTATGAGATTAAAGGAGGAGGACAGAATAAACTCCAGGAGAAAACTATGAAAACTTTATAGGGTAACCATAATTTTAGCCTGATATTAAAGGACCATAGACTGCAACAGAAATAATGATGTAGAAAGTGGGAGAGCTGTGATTCAAGGCAGAGGAAGCAGTATAATTAAAGGCATAGGAGTGAGAAAAATTTAGGATGTGCTCACAGATTGGCACCTACTTCAGCATTCCTAAGATAAAGAATGTAAGTTGGGGGTATGATAAATGGGGCAAAAAATTTATCTGGGAGAGTCATTTGAATTTGCTGCACACCTTAAGGACTCTGGGCAGAAGAAACCACTACTCATAACCTGGCTATTCATCCTTAGCCATGTGTTTGGTCACAGTCAACAAAGCCCTTTGATGAGTGAGCTTTTCATTTAGCCCTATGTCATTAGCACTCCCAAAGATCAATAGTATGCAAATCTTGGAAGAAAAACTCTCCCAAGTGCTTTGCAGGATTGTTTGTCCTGCTTTCACCAAATGTTCTAAAATCATTGCAACTACTTCCCATGAATCTGAGTGTTTTCATTTCCTCCTTACAGGTGTCATTGCAGGTATGAGCCTTACAGGTCTGGGCCACAGATCTGATCATTATCTATGCGTCAAAAATGAAGGAATATGTCTCTACTCCTCTTGTCCAAGCTATACCAAAATTGAAGGCACCTGTTATGGTGGGAAGGCCAAGTGCTGCAAGAGAAAGCAGTGATTGGAAGAAAGAATGTAGAAGTCAAGTGAAATATTTGTAATCATTGTTTTAATAAATGCAAATTTTTTTCAAGCATACCTCCTTCAGACAAAAATCAATTATGCACTACAATTTGGAAGATGTTAAGAAAATATTGGTGTTAGGGTACAGGGGCTAGAATGTGAGACCACAAGTCTTCCTGGTACTGGAAAGTGATGGCTAGGACTTGTGTAGTCCTAACTCAACATGCAAGTGATGTAGAGGATACACATGAAATCGGGCATATGTGATGAGGCAAGTAGGCAGAGCTTCAGGACCTACATGGCTGTGTCAGAGGCACACCCCAAGTTAGGGGCCTCCAAGTCTACTCAGTAAAGTACTCCATCCTCAGAGACCTGAACTTGCTGTCTATTCCCCTTTCTGGGCTTAGGGCAGTATGTTGGTTCACCTTAGCATTTGAGAACTTCCATCATGACCATAAGAATAGTTCAGCTAATTTTTTGTCTTCTAAGAACACCATTTTTATTCCATTACAATTACATAACCTTCCTACATTTCACTCACAGAAGTATCATATATGACCCAGTCAGGTCTGCTTTGATTCCTTTCACACTGAGAGGCCCACAGAAACCCACTGGTAGAGGAAAATGGGTCATCTCCCTCCTCCCTTTTCCCTCATAAATCTTTTACACCTATTTTTCCTTTTCTTTCTTTCTTTTTTTTTTTTTTAAACAAGGTTACACTGACAATCCTCCTGCCTCTGCCTTCTGAGTCACTGGTATTGCAGGTGTGCACCACCATATCCATTCTTTAGGCTCGACCAAGAATCTAAACTGAGTCTCACATTTGGTCTTGGCCTGCAGAGTGCAGCAACTTAGCAGCTCACACCTCTGCAAAGGGAACTCTTACTACTATTGATGATGCATAGGGTGCCATTGTCTCCTTAAACTGACAACAATAATTTCAGTTTGCATTTCTAGAAATTACAAGCACAAATGAAAATCAACCATTATGATTTTTTTTTTTTTTGGCCCCGAGTTGCAGTGATAGATTTAGCCATAATATCCCTCTTCTAAGAGGCAAAGGCTAAGTGACATGCTGGTTTAGGTGGTGAACATCACCTCTGCTCAGGCCCTCTCAGTAACCTAGACACAAGTGTATATGGTTTTTATTATGGTGCACCTAGGTCTCTCTCATCCCCTGAAGATGTAAGAAAATATCCAGGATTGTTCTACTGTGACAAGAAATCTCAGGCATACAGTCAACTCCCATCTTTGAAACATTTAAGTCCTGCCTGGTAGCATTTTTCTGGACACTAAGTCAAAGACAAATTCCCTGAACACCTTCCCATTTAGTAGAGCCAGTGCTTCAGTTTTCCAAAGATCTAATTCTTAAGGTGAAAAATAAATAAATAAATATATATATAACATCTATGTGTTCACCTCACATTCTTGTTTACAAGATTGGGATAATTTGCCCTATTCTTCCCAGCTCTTCAGCTGACAAAAAGCATGTTTTTATGCATCCCTATTCATGTAAGAAAGGACTACTTATTATCTCAGAATGGAAATGGTAAGCTACCAACAACACTCTCACCAAAACCAGCAGGCTCAAGACCAGAACAACTAGCATAATTCTTCTAAACTATTCTACCCCACAGTCAATGTTGTGGCTTGATGGATCAGATAACATTCAGTTTACCACAGGCGACTCAAGTTGTATGGTAAATTGGTGGTTCACTGTCAAGCATTTTATTCTCTACTAAGGTCCAATAACAGACCAGAAACTGTTCCTTAAAAGAATAGTAGTTACCTACAGATGATGACAGCTGTTTGGTCAAATTCCTAAGGACATATGCTGCTTTTCACCTGTGGAGTTCTGACAAAAGCTCAGAACAACATCCCTGTCTCCCACTGGCACTTCAGGCACCCTTGGGTCTTCTGGACCATATTACCCAAACAACAAAGCAGTCTACACAGTAGCCCAGAACTTTCTCTTATTCTGGGCCCTGCTCAAAACTAGCAGCTTTTGGGACCAGCAGTTGGCGTAATGGCTATGTCGCTGGACTCCCATGTAGCCGACTGCGGTTTGAGTCCTGGACCTAGTGGCTTAAACTCATGCTGGGCACGTGTCCATGAGTGCCCAAGATCCCGAGAGGAGAATGGAGAAGGGATTGCAGCATGGCCATTCCCCCTGTGGAATGACTTCTCGCTTTCTGACTCTCAGTCTCTGTCTTTTTGGCGGCGCATGCACCCCATAGCAAAAAACTCTCAAAAAAAAAAAAAAAAAACTAACAGCCTTTCAGATTATTTGTAAATGGGCCAGAGTACCACACCCGAATAAGGAATATATTGCCTTTAAAATTCAAGGAGACTCACTAGACTTTGTTCCTTCATCTTGGCTATAGAAGGGACAGCTGCAACAGCTTATCTTTCACTTTAGAAAAGACATTCAAGCCAGCAGGTGGAATGGAGGTTAAGTAGGCTGGATCCCACATGGTTGACTTCATAATTCAAGTTCTGGACCCAGCAGCTTGAAAATCAAATTGGATGCATGTGGTTGCATACCCAAAATCCTGAGAGGAAAAGGGAATGTGACAAGGTCATTCCCCCCAGTGGGTGACTTATCACTTTCTCTCTCTCTCTCTCTCACTCTCTTTCTCTTTTTCTCCTGCAAGTGCATGCCCTCTATAGCAAATTAAAATAAAAATAAAAACAAAAAAGAAAAGAAATTTCAACATGCCCCACTGGACTCCTAGAAATTTCAGTGAGACAGAAGGTCCCTGAAATTTTATTTTCCATCCTCCGACATGTAAGTCCTCTATCAATAAGTCTACAATGGTTGCTACTTATCACTCACTAGGTCTAATCAGCATAATTCCATCAATGTAGTGGATCAGTGTGATAGCCTGCGAAACAGAAAGTTAATCAAGATCCTTGTGAATAAATTATCACAAAGTTGGAGAGTTGATATACTTCTGAGATAAGACTGTAAAGGTGTATGGCTGGTCTGGCCAGCTGAAAACAAACTATTTCTGGTGGTTGTAATTAACAGGGATGGTGGGAAAAAAATAATTTCCAGTAGTTATAAAGTAGGTACCAAAGGACGTGTTATTCTGTTCAAGCAAGGAAATCACTCTTGGCATGGTAGCTGCAATTGCTGTCATTACTTTGTTCCACTCACTCACTGTCAGTAATCTGGTTTAACCAAAGTTCACCAATTTAAGTGTTGTACTGTATGTATAGTATTTTCTATATATTATGATGTTTTGGCATTACAGGAAAAAAAATAAAACCTTTCAGACTGTGGAGAGACGCCGCTAGTGCCAATTCTTAGAGGTAGCAAAGGACTCAGCTAAAAGCATTTCTAACCTATGCAGCACCATATCTCCTCTATGGACTTATGCAACTAAAAAGGCAATATTTCTCTGCAATAATCATTCCAGGACCAGGTGCCAGGCAATTAAAATAACTCTTGGAGTTCAGAGTCCATTGAAATTACTCTAACTAGCCAATCCTAATCTGCCCATTTTGCACAGTCTTGGCCTTCCTGAGGAAACCCCAGCAAAGTTTTGGCCTCAACCTTTTTTCACTCTTGTCTTCTCCCTCCTGCCCACCCTCATGTCTTTCTCATGTGGTTCTCTGTGTTGTGCCACACCTTTCATCTGTGAATGAAATAATTTTTGTTTCATTCTCCTCACTTCTGTATCTTCTTGCGGCTGTATCTGACTGATCATCTTATAAACTAATAACAAAACAAATGTTAATCTCATAAAAATTTAAAAATAACTTTCACAGAAAGATTTATAATATTTGGCCAAATATCTTGGTTCACAAATAGTCATCTTCCTACTGTGTCCTCACATCGCAGAGCAGTAATGATGTTCTCTGGGGTCACTTCTAGAAGCTCATCCTAAGGGCTCCATTCTCATGACCAAATTGCCTCCCAAATGTCTCACCTCCAAATGTCATCACATTGAGGGCTTTCCATTTTAACCTTAGTTGGGGTGGGGGCGGGGAAATATAACCATTTAGTCTATGGTAGGTGGTAGTTACTAAATCCTCATCATAAGAGACAATAACATTTAAAATTAAGTCAAAAGTAGATGTGTTTGTACCTCCAGTTCAGCATTTTGAATGTTCTCCTTCAGAAAAGGAGCAGAGCTGAAAATGGGAAATGGGAACTGGTGAAAAATAAGTGCATTTTGTTATAAATACTTATTAACGTTTTAATTTTTATGAAATACACGTATTGCTTGTATAAAATATTTGCACTGTGTAGAATATTTATTTCAAAGATGCGAGGCATTATTGTTGCCCAAACGAAAGATACAAGCCATTGAAAAGTGCTGTGACTAGTATCCCTCCTCAGAGCAATTTTTAGAAGAATTGTATTAGTGTTGCTTTTCTGAGTGTGACAAATGCTGTATCCTTAGGAGATACATTCTGAAGTACTTAGAACTGAAATGTCATGATGCCTACAACTTTCTCTCAAATGAGCCGAAAGTAAAACAAAATGATTACTTTGGTGGATCAGTGGGGTAGGTGTACAGGTATATTCTTACATGTAAGTCTGAAGTTTTTCAAAATAAAAATATAAGCAGTGGAGGAAAAAATACATAAGAATCAAAATTTTCAGCAGAAAATAGTTAAATAAAATCAAAAGATTATATTAAAGATTTAAATCTTATATTTGAATTATAATTTATGTGACATAAAATCATGATTTTTTCTTAACAAAAATTGTGTATTTCTTAGCCTCTACCCCTACAAGTGCAATGACAACCCAGTAACAATGAGCACTCAGGATATAGCCTCTCAAGGATATTTCCTCACTGAAAAAAAAAAAAAAAAAAAGGACTACTTAAAGAAATGACCGATTCCAAGTCTGGTTCTTGTGCTTTGTGAACTCAACTCCATTTATAGTCCTTCCCTCTAATCATTGGGAAAATTTCTCTTCTAGTATCCATAACTGGATACCTAAGTAGGTGACATAGAAATCCAGGTGGAGTGGGGGAACCATATGTTGATTTCCAAGTCAGGGAGACCTAGGTCTTTGGACAAGCTATTTAACGTCTCTGATCCTTGACCTTATCAGGTATATACCTACCCCAGGGATGATGTGAGGATTAAATGACATAACATGTATAGCTCTAATGTAGCCCAATTCCTGACATACAACAGGAATTCAACTAAGCGCAGTCTCCTTCCTTAGTCTCTATCTCAATCTCGGAGGCATAGCTGTTGGAAGGGGGACACAGGTCATTTCCATCTGAGGTAAGAGCTTGCTGGGTACAATTGACACACTGTCCAATTCATTACCTTCATCTGCCCTGTCACTCACAAGCTGGTTTTTCTGCTTCTGCGAGTTGCAGAGCCTTTGACTTCAGGGCAGAGTGTGACTCATGGATGAATCAGAGTAGATGTGCAGGAAGAGAGAAGCCATGTGCAACCAGAGACTCAGAAGACTCAGAACTAGACAGAGTCATCACAGTTGAAGCTGGGGAAGACTTCAAAAAGCATCCAGAGTGGTGAATACAAAGAAGATTCTGGGTCCAAGTCCCTATTCACTGCCTGTCAGTTGTGGCTTCTTGGACAAGGACTTACAATTCTCAGATCATTGCTTTTCTTCCTTAAAATCATGACAAACATAGTAACTAAACCATAAAATGTTTATGAGAATTTACTCAGCCAACTGTTATAACTGATTAGATAGAAGCAACTCATTAGTTTACAAATCTGAAATAGTTTCTTCTTCTGAAACTGCTGATATCTTAGTCTAGTTTCATAACTTTTCTTTCCTTTTTATTAAAAAATTAATTTTAATTTACATTTTTATCACATCTTTACAGTATACATTTCTTTTTCCAATATAAATACCATGCTTTTCAGTCGAGACAAGGATATTACCATATACATTATCATCAGCAAATAGCTTCTCATTTTTCATCAATTAAGCATACTTTTACTCATTTTTTTCCTTCCCATTTCCTCTCCTTCCCTTCCATACTAAACTTTTTTTTCACATTTTATTGATTCATGAAAGATCTTAAGGTATGGACAAAGCTAGAATCCAATGACAAGTGCACTGTAATTTTCTTCTGAAAATTTTTCTCTCTCAATTCCCCCTTTAACTAAAGAGAGGCATAAACTAACTTAATTGCAAAAAAAAAAAAAATTAGGTTAATCTCAATTTGAGCTGTTATTTACACAAATCCTCCTAAGAATTCAATTTCTGATGCAAGGCAACAGATACTATTATATTATTGAACTTATGCAAGTAACTATTCTGTCTCAAAATAAAAAAGCTCACAAATATTTTCCAATTGCAAAGGGATCAGGAAGAGAGAAAAGTTTATGTTTCAATTTAAAAAAAATATTTTAACAAATTACTGAACCCAACAACTCAAACGAAATAAAAAATCCCTAAATCTGGAAGACAAAGCACAGAAAAAAATCAATAATATTGGGACTAGCAGATGGCATAATGGCTATGTCACTGGAATCCCATGTAGTCGACTACGGTTCAAGTCCCGGACCCAGTGGCTTAAACTTACACTGGGCACATATACGGGCATGCCCAAGATCCCACGGGAAGAATGGAGAAGTGATTGTGGCATTGACATCCTCCCAGGGGTGATTTCTCACTTTCTCTGTCTCTGTGTGTCTTTCTGGTGAGCATACATGCCCTATAACAAAAACCTCTCCAAAAAAATTTTAAAAATAAGAAAATCAATAATGTTTTAGAAAAAGTCATAGAATTCTATTTCACCTGTTCAGTCTTGTGTAAGCTCTTTTTTGTTGAATTTGCAGTGTTACTCTGGTCTGACCTTTCCATTAATATTCAGCATTATTATCGATATTTCAGAACTTGTCCTTACCATTAAGTTGGGCTTTTATTTGGTCATTTTTTGTTCTCTCATTTGTCTGTGTTTACTTTTCCTGGTATAGTACACCCTCCAGAATTTCTTGAAGATCTAGTCTGGTGCTGGGAAATTCTTTCAGGTTTTGTTTATCTGAGGATGTTTTTATCTTTTCTTCCCGTATAAAGGGTAATCTTGCCAGATACAGTATTTTTGGTTGAAAATTTTTTTCTCTTAACATTTTGAATATATTTTCCCACTCTTTTCCTTGCTTGCATTATTTTCGACAAGAGGTCTGGTGTTAGCCTGATGGGCTACCCTTTGAAAGTAACTTGACATTTTTCTCTTGCCACTTTTAGTATCTTATCTATGTCTGTGGTTTTGGTCAATCTGGCTATGATGTACCTTAGAGATCTTCCTGGGTTGATTCTATGTGGGGTCCTTTGTATTTCTTGGGCCTGGATATTCGAATGCCTCTCTAGGTTTGGAAAGTTTTCTTCTAGGATTTCATGGAATATATTATCAATGCCCTGATTAGGTTCTTCACCTTCTGAGATACTGATTGTCCAGATGTTTGGGTGTCTAATGGTATCTAGTATTACTCATATATTATTCTCATTATTTGGGGTTATATTCTCAGTCTTTTTAGTAAATTTTTCTAGGTCAGAGGTTCTATCTTTTACATCTGAGATTCAATCTTCTACATGATCTAATCTGTTTTTAATACTTTCAAGGGAGGTTTTTCCTAGCTTTTAGCCCTTATTTCTAACAGTTCCATTTGATTCTTTTATAAGGCATTTCCTCTTTCAGGTTATGGAAGAACTTCCTCACCTCCTGGAACTCATTGTCTCTTTTCTCCTGCAATTTCTGGAGTTTGTTGTCTCTCTTCTCTTGCATCTCTGTTAGCTTTGTCACTATGAATATCATAAATTTTTAATCTGACATTCCATGAGTTCCATTGTACTGTCTGTGGATGATGAAGGGCTGTTCTCCTTGGGGGAGAGATTTTTTTCTTGATTTCCTATATTTCTTGTGCCTCTGTGGTGGAGTTTTCTGGTCATCTGATGGGTTACACATTACTTCCTGCTTTCATGGAGTTAATTCTGAGTGTTAAAGGCACATAGGAGATGGCCTACAATTTTCCTGCAGTTCCATTTCCCTGATCCTCACCAAGCAACTGCACTTTTGTCAATGGAGCTGGATATTACCAAGGCTTCCCAGTTTCAAGGGAATAGGGGCACCTGAACTGAGCTGTGGGGTTCAAAGTATTTAGATGTTTCACTGCTGTGCACCTAGACCTGCCTAGATGCTCAATGTGTGGAAGGTGAGAAGCAAGGTGAGAAAGTCAGGTAAAAGAAAGGAAACAAAGGGAAAAAGACACACACACACACACACACACACACACACACACATACAAAGGCAAAACAACTGCTTTCACAGGGTCTCTAGTAAACTTTAAAGATTCACAAATGCAAACTCTACTTGTACCTCATCACAGCACTCCAGCTCTCAGCCCCACTTTCCCCTTTTCTCTTTCCATGCCACAGCAAAATTCATATTCCACACAGTCAGCAATTTTCAGACAAGAGCTGAGCCCAATTTGGTGAAGGCCAAGGATCATCTCTAGTTTTCTAGAAAAGGGGTAAAGGACACATTGAATTTCTGTGCTTCCCACTAAAATGTGTTCTACAAAATTTGGTCCTAATGGCATCACAAAGACAGAAAATACTCAGCTCACTGGAAACATAGCACTTGATGGTAATGTATTCAAAGGAGAATCTGAGGACAAGAGTAAGTTTGATTCAAGTGATCTGGACTAATGATATTTAAAACTATATGTAATTAATTAAAATGTTGGGACATATGAGAAAAAGAAATAATTTTGGAAGGAAAGCAAAAGATAAGGGGAAAAAAAAACAAGAAAAAAGAGAGAGGGAAGAAGGAAGGAAAATGGAGTGAAGGAGGAAAAAAGTAAGAGAGAAAGAGAAAGTAAAGAAAAGAAAAGAGAAAGGGAAGGTTAAAAAGGAGAAAGAAAAGGAAAAGAAAGAGGAGAGGAGGGGAGGAGAGGAGAAGAGAGGGGTGGGGAGGGGAGGGGAGAGAAAGGAGAGGAAAGAGGCAGAGAGATAGGAAAGGAGGAAGAGAAAAGAGCATGAATTTTTAAATTTAGTCTCATCTTCTAAACACTTTATTCTTTTCTTTTTTAACAGACTACTTCATGATTGGGCATTTGCCACAACAGAGAAAACCCACCATAGAGGACCATAATGTCTTTTAATCCATAGCATGATAAACCTCCTTACAAGTCTTTTCACTAGGAACAGTCCTGAGTAATGAACTAACTCCTCTGGACAGCCAAGAGCCAGGAGGACCATTGTATTCCCAGGTCCTGGAGTATTGGTGGTTCAAACTAGCAGAAATGCCCATTGACACATGGCAGTATCAACCTTTCCTGTTTTGATCCTGAATCACAACTTGGAAAGTTAAGCTCTTAAAATATGGAATTCTAAACATGTTCAACAAAGTAGATCATTTTTGTGACTCTCTTAAAAATCCACCCGTTTTCTCTACACTTTTCAATGAGCAGTACTGTTAGCAGTTGACCAAGGAATGAACCATGAGCTAAAACACTCTGACTAGGAGGATGGGGGTGCAGGGTCAGACAGTGACCTATAAAAAGATCATGAGGCTGATGCACTCTGAACTGCCCCTCCTTAGGTTCAGGAGTTGTCCCACACCATTGCCCTCAGAGACCTTTCAGTGACTGACAGTAAACCATCTCTTTGGCCTACTCTGTTTGCATGACGTTTTTTAATGAGGTAATCCTAGATCTCATATTACACTTATTTCATTTCCCCTGCAATTTCAAGCTCAATTTTTTTAAAAAAGGAGAGTTTATTTAATTTTATTTATTTATTATTATATTATTATTATTATTTAAATTTGCTATAGGACACATGTGCTTACCAAGGAGAGAGAGAGAGAAAAAAGTGAGAAAGCAAGTGGCTAGGTCAAGAACTCAAACCATGGTCAGCCATGTGGGAGTCCAGCACCTTAATCACCATGCCACCTGTTGGCCCCAGCATTTTACATTTTTATCGTTATTTTATCAAATTGACAAAATTGTAATTGTTCATATTTATAGCATATGGTGTAAAATATTGATATATGTTTATAATGTGAATTGAGACAGTTTGCTTAATGGATGCATTTCACTTTTTAATAGAAAAACCATCAGTTCAAGCACAGGTTTGAGAAGACTTGTTTCTGCATTTACCAGATCTTTGCCTTCTCAGGTCGCCATCTAGTGGCCAAAAGGATATTCTTGGGCTTCACCTGCCTGTACCATCCTGCTGACTCTAGATCTTTCTCAATAAAGGCAGATCTCTGAATAACCAATTTTCTATACTGAATTAAAAAAGAAAAAAACCTTTGTTGAATATATTTTTCGCAATGGTTAATTTTCCCACAACTTTAAATTGTGTCTGAGACAATTCCTCTAGTCCTTTGCGCTCCAAAGCAAAGAAGGACTAGGGAGATGGGGGGCAGGGTTCGAGGAGTTGAGGAATGGGAGTAGGTTCGGAGGGTAGCTGGGATGTGGGGCTGAGAATGTAGGGCCAATAAGTTGGACTCAGAGGATGGGGTGCAGGGTCAGAGAGTGAGTAACCTGAGGGACAGGATCACAGATTCGATTGGAAGGGGATAGCGGCAGGGCAGAGAGCAGCTATTATAAATAACCCAGTTTTAGGTATTTTCTGTTTTTAGCAACAAAACAGACTAGAACACATCATATGTAAATTAAAAGCTGGATAAAACCTGTCTGCTTCATCAATCTATGCTTCAAGGGAAGCGAATATACTCAAAATTTAATGTTGATTTTCTCTGGGTCATGTGATTACAGCAGCCTACTCATCTGTGGCTTTGCTTTCCATGGTTTCAGCTACCTGTGGTCAGCCAAGGTCATAAAAAAAGGTGAGTACAGTGTGATAAAATATTTGGAGAAAAAGAGGCCATATTTGCAGTTCATTACAGTTCATTGTTATAATTGTTCTCGTTTATGATAGCTACTGTTTAATATCTTACTGTGTTTAATTTATAAGTGTAATCATAGATATATATTTATATGACAAACATAGTACATATATAGAGTTGAGTACCATATGGGATTTCAGGCAGTTATTTTGCATCTTGTGACAAATCCCTCACAGATAAAGGGGGGGCCACGGTACTGGTGGTTTTTTTCCTCCTTTACATTCTCCTTTATTTTTCTTTTTAAGATAGGTCTGCAATACTTCTGCCTCAGCCTTGTAGCTGAGACTACAAGCACATGTCATCACACCTGGCTCTTTTTTTAGATGGATTCTTTTATTTTTTTTTTTGGAGAGGTTTTTGCTATAGGGCGCATGCACTCGCCAGACAGACAGAGAGAGACAGAGAGACAGAAAGCGAGAAATCCCGCCCCAGGAGAGATGGCCACGCCACAATCCCTTCTCCTCCATTCTCCTCTCAGGATCTTGGGCACGCACGCACACATGCCCAGCATGAGTTTAAGCCACCGGGTCCAGGACGCGAACCACAATCGACTACGTGGGAGTCCAGCGACATAGCCATTACGCTAACTGCTGGTCCCAATTTAGATGGATTCTCACCCTGTTACCCAGAACAAACTCAAGCTTGAGATCCTCCTGCCTCAATCTCTTAAAGTCACTGGGACTGCAGGTGCATGCCACCACACTGGGTCTTTAGGTTGGACTAAGAATCTAACCCAGCTTCCATGTGTTCCAGTTCACAGAGCTAAAGTGTCTTAATAATACGCCATGACTGAGCCTCCCCTTTATCTTACATTGCTTCACTTGTTTTCTAAATAAAATGGGTAAATACCTCATTTGCAATTATAAAAAGGAAAAGCAAAATGTATATAAAATTTCTATAGAGAACTTTAACAATAAATACATATGACCTATATAGGGAAGATAGAGAATGTTTATGAAAGATATAAAACAGTGCATGATTAAATCAAAAAGTATATCGAGTTTCTGGATGGAAATACCAAATATAATAAAGAATATTTTTCACCCAAATGAATTTATGAGCTAAATAAAACAAAAGTGGAGCTTAAAATGAAGACTCTGAGAGTATCTGAAAAATAATAAGCCCCCCCAAAAAAAATAATTGCTAAATAGGTGTCAACAAAAACAATATTGAGTGGAGACTTGCCCTCCCTAGTGAAAGGTCCTATAACAGCTGGAGTAAGAAAGAAAAAAAAAAAAAACAACTAAGGACACATCTGGATTTAAGGACCCAGTAAGCTCTAAGACAACTGCTAATAGCACCACCTCCTGCTTGACAGTCTCTGCCCTTGAATGAGCTCTCCTCAGGGAATCTTTCTAGGCTTTAACCTTAAAATTATATTTAAGGTCGAAAAAGTGAGGTGTATATTTTTTTCTTTCATTGTCTATGTGTTAGAAAGTAAAACATCACCTACTTACCATAAACACGTGTCAAGTGTCTGAGATAAAAACTGAACTCCATCAAATGTCAAGGACACAAGAGTTTAAAATAATAAAAAAATAGAAAGTATGGCCAACTGTTAATTCCAGTACCACAGAGTGTGACTATATTTTGGAAACCATGTTTTTGCAGAGGTAAGCAATTTGAAATGAGTTCATTAGGGTGGGCATTTATTTCATATGATTGGTGTCCAAAAGGAGAAGTGTGGACACAGAGACATATATAGAGGAAGTAGGTGTGAGGGCATACAAGGCCGTGGACTGGACACACTCCATCTATAACCCAGGGAACACCGAAGCATGCTGGTGTCCACCTGAAACTGGAAGGCGCAGGAACAGACCCTGCCCTAGAGCATTTGGAGAGAAGATGGCCCTGACAACACCATGGCTTCTAACTTCCAGAGTAGCGAGACAATACATTTCTGTCATTTTAAGCCTCCAGTTTTTGGCATGTTGTTATAGCAGTCCTAGTCAATTAATACAACTAAGATTTCTCTAACAGCTGGGTAAAAACAGTTACGAAATGTAAAGAAAACTGTGGAAATGGGCAGACCAAGTGGGGAGTTATTTTATGGATCCTGGCAGAGAGAACAAAAGCCTGATTTACAACAGGGCAATAAAGAGAGAGAGGAGGACAAAGAAGAGTAGAGAAATATTTATGAGGTAAAGTCAGGTGACCTTAGTACTGATGAGTTGAGGGACAGCCTCTAAGGCTTTATTCTGAAGTATCATGATGCCATAGGTGAAATGAGCACTTTGGAAAATCTCAGTCTTAAAACAATAGACATGCATCTCTCACCAGGAGATTTGTGCTATCACACTCCAGGCCACTGTCCACTGGCCCTCATCACCCCAGGGTCAGATACCAGGCAACTACGAACAGCCACTATACTCCAGAGCCCACTGGAATTATTCCCACTGCTCACCCTGCCTCGCCTGTTTTTTCCCATGAAAACCACAATAAGATCTCTTGCCCGTAGTTCCTCCTCTCGCCCTCTGCCTCAATGTTAGCCCTGACTGACTAACCCCAAGGCTCCCACGTGTGGTGTGCCTTCTTCCCTCCTCTTGGGAACTCTAAGGATAACAAACTCTAGTGGTAATTATCTCTGGTCTATATCTATAGTACACTCTATTTAAAGTAAGTGATTATCTAATTCTACTATAGCATCCTTAGAATTTCATAGCCTCTTAACACCAAAAATAAAGAAAGAAACTCTCAAATCTAGGGGATGACCATATCTGCATGTCACCCAACTGTGCTATAACTATAGAAAGGAAAAATTTAGTGGAAAAGCCTAGGATCAGGTGGAATGCTCCAGACACACAGCTGCTTCTAGATAAAGGACCTTAGGAACATATGCAAGGCGAAAGAGGGAGTAGATGGCTTCCCATTGGTCAAGTCCTAAAAACTTCGTCCAACGACTACAGGAAGTCTATGGACTTGAAATACAGTTCCTCAGTCAGGTAGGTATTGCTGACTCTGCCTGCTTTACCTTCCTCAGAGTGTGATACAATTTGATTCATTTGCTCCTGAATCAAGAGAGAGTTAGAGAATCTGGTGCAGAAGCCTCACTATATGGTCTCTCACTTATGAAAGTTTCCAAAGTAAGTGATTATCTAATTCTACTATAGCATCCTTAGAATTTCATAGCCTCTTAACACCAAAAATAAAGAAAGAAACTCTCAAATCTAGGGGATGACCATATCTGCATGTCACCCAACTGTGCTATAACTATAGAAAGGAAAAATTTAGTGGAAAAGCCTAGGATCAGGTGGAATGCTCCAGACACACAGCTGCTTCTAGATAAAGGACCTTAGGAACATATGCAAGGCGAAAGAGGGAGTAGATGGCTTCCCATTGGTCAAGTCCTAAAAACTTCGTCCAACGACTACAGGAAGTCTATGGACTTGAAATACAGTTCCTCAGTCAGGTAGGTATTGCTGACTCTGCCTGCTTTACCTTCCTCAGAGTGTGATACAATTTGATTCATTTGCTCCTGAATCAAGAGAGAGTTAGAGAATCTGGTGCAGAAGCCTCACTATATGGTCTCTCACTTATGAAAGTTTCCTAGAGCAAGACTTGAAGGACTGGGGCTGTTTAGAGGTGTATATTCAACTCCAGTGGAGATGCCAGTCACTCGGGCTCTCTGGGATGGGTCATAGGGCCAAGTTCAGAGATGAGGTCAGCCATGAGAACTGCAATGGAATGAAATGTGGGCAGTTAGGAGCACACCTTCTTTGGCTACCTGTGTGGAAGAACTTCGCAGCAGACTGGAGGGAGAAACAAAGTGAGGTAGTTATTAGAAGTGAACAAAGACTCTGAGGTTTAGAGCCTTAGAAACTACCCATGATTTTAGAAGAGTTGCACCCTGGCCTCCCTGTGAGCAGGAAGCCATAGTCCTGTCCTGGCAGGCAGATGAGCCATTCCCCCTTCAGGTAGCTCAGTTTCAACACAAATATTTGTCCGTTCTGGGAAGAATACAGACCCCCCCATTCCAAGTGACTAATATTTAACATTAATAAATCAAGTTATCGACCTGATAAATAAAAAACATTCTATCCTCCTACCTTGAATAAATATACTTCCAAAGCAACCTGGAAAGGCAGGTAAATTTTAGGACCCTTGGGTTTTTGAAAGTCCCTCACCAGAAGGAAATAGTCCAGGGAACATCATGGCCTTGGCCTACACCCAACTCCTCTTTCTCGTTTTGCACCCAAGACCATCCTCCACCACCCAAGATCAGGGCTGGGGGAAAGCAATTCTGAGGCCACAGAAACCCTGAGCTCAGCCTACAAGGGTAGAGTGTCATGGTTCAGCCCTGAGAGGAGACTTTACATATCCAGACTGATGACTACTCCTGCTTGGGTCATGAGCTGGTATGGAGATGAGCAATCCAAACAAGTCTCCAGTGGGCTCCAGAAGTTGAATCAAAGAAGCTTCCAGATTAAGAGAGGGAGCCAAAGAAACAGACTAGTCTTAATCTAGTTGGGTTAAAACAGATTCCCATGAGCTGTGCAGAGATGCCCACCACAGCCCTCCAACTAATAAACTGAAAGATAAAAACCTGGAGTGTTGGGACCAGCAGATGGAATAATGGCTACATTGCTAGACTCCCATGTAGTCAACCACAGTTCAAATCTGGACCCAGTGGCTTAAACTTATGCTGGGCCCATGTGCGTGCATGCCCAAAATCCCAAGAGGAGAATTGAGGAGAAGGGATTGTGACATGGCCATTCCCCTGGAGGGTGATCTCTCACTTCCTGTCTCCCTGTCTCTCTCTGTCTTTGTGGCGAGTGCACGCACCCTATTACAAAAACTCTCCAAAAAATCCCCTGGAGTGTTTATACATGTGTGCATGTGTGTGCAAGCATCAGGGTTATGCAGGTATGTGTGTATGTGTGTACATGTGTAAGTAGGGATGTGTGCATATGCATGTGTGTATGGGTTGAGAGTGTGCCTTGGTGTGAATATTTTTTTTCTGACTCTTTCTATCAGCCCAGAGATAGTGAAAGTCACACCTTGCCTCTTTTCTCCCATAATAGAGCATGAGTCATTGAGAGTTCCCATAGACCTTCTTTAGAAGGAAGAAAATGTCCTCCATCCTTCCTGGGGGTGATCTCAGAAAAGTCATGACACATTTTTGCATAGAAAAATATACATCATGACTTTTCCGATGACCCAATAAAAACAACAGAGAAGTCGACGCAGAGCAACGATGAGAACACGCCCTGCAGGAGATGGTGGATATTAGTCCCCTGCACCTAAACACCAGAGTTCACACACAAACACTTCCCAGGACAACCAAGCTCCCTCCTGCGTCTCTCCTGAGTCACACTCCTGAGTCATACAGTTCCCTCAGGCATCTCTCCTGAGTCACACTCCTGAGTCATACAGTGGAAAGGAATTTCTAATTTCCAAAAAACTGCCACAGCACCACCCTTAGGCTGGAAGCTCCACTCTGATACTCTGATGAATTCCTGCCACAACCCAGACAGAACAGATTGTCCCCAGGGGCTTTCCTGGGCCTCGCCAGCACCTCTTCTCACGCCCTCCCACTTGGATGTAGTACTCTATTAGCTAATTGACTTTACTCAAAGAAAATGTAAACTCTTATATGTTTAGAACTAGAATGTAGGTTTTCTGAGTGAAACAAGATGCAAAACTTCTCAGACCCAGAACATCTACAATGTCACTTCTCCCACTTTTTCTGATCAAAGCAAACCACAGGCTGGTTGAATCCAAGGGGGTAAAGGAAACCTGGCAGAATGGCAAAGTCACATTGCCAAGGGGTGTGCATGTGAAGATGGGAGAGCTGAATGACCATTTTCACCAGTTCGTCCCACCATCAAATGCACACCTCTTGGCCATGTGACTAATCTAATATGAAAGTGTTAGACAAGGGACCAGTTTAGAAATACATGATTGGCTAGCTTTCGAGAGATTTCTGCATGACCCCACTCCTACCACATCTTCCTTCTTTCCACCCATTTATTTAATCCCCTGGCTGTAATTTCAGGTAAGAAGCATTGTCTTCTGAGTTGAAGTTATCCCCAGGAAGAATAAATTCTTTTCACCATGATTTTATTTTTCTTCTTTTCCTTTCCACAATCCTTCCATTAGCCTCAAGGCAAAAGACATTGATACTAGCTCTTATTCTAGTGTTGCACTATCAGGTGAAAGGCCCTTTTTGGAATTTTTAAATCACTGTTTTTGTTTTTTTAACATATGAAATATGGGCTACTTGCCTATCCCTCAGGTCATACCCAGTGCCTTGGGTGAGTCAGTACGTGAGTGGTTTGTGAATGTGAAGACCTAAGACATTATTGTACACTACCATAGACTTTATAAACACTGCACATTTGAGCTACACTAAACTTATTTTTTTTTCTGTTTTACGATTCTGTATAGTAATCGTAAGTTAAACTTGGATTACTATAACTCTATAAACTTAATTTTTTAAAACTTTTTGACTCTTATGAGAAGAAGACTTTACTCAAAACATAAGTACCGCTAGCTGTACAAAAATATTTTGAGGCCAGTCCCATGGCCTAATGGTTAGGAAAGCTGAATCTCACATGGATAAACAAGGTTTGAATCCTGGACCAAGCAGTTTGCAAAGCATGGTGGGCACATGTGCGTTCCTATCCAAATTTCCAATATGATGGAGAAAAGAGAAGGAGGAAGTGTGGTGTGACCACCTCCCACTGGAGAGTGCTTCCTCCCTCCCTCTCTTTCTCACAACCAGATGCACCCTCTGGGGGGAAAAAATAAGCATTGTATAATAAATAAATAAATTGGTAATAGAGTCAATTATTATTATGAAGTATTATGTACTGCACCTAATGGTATGTGCTATACTTCCACACAACTCCTACTGCAGTATCACATTGCATCAATACATGCACTTGAGCAATGCATTGCCCTCTGATGTGACAATGACTGTGAGACGATAGGAATTTTTCAGCTCCATTATGATCCTGTGGGTCCACTGTAGTATATGCAGCCCATCATGGACCAAAATGTCAGTTATGCAGCACGTGCCTCTGTGTGTGTGTGTGTACATATAAAATGTCGGTTATGTGCCTCTGTGTGTGTATACATATAAAATTTATATGACAGAGAGTCCCTTTTTTGGCTAAACTTAACAAGTCAGATTCCTTTCAGCTCTCTGTTGCACTTAACCCAATCTTGAATTTTTGGTTTCCATCCCTGCAAACTACCTTGAGCAAGAATTCTGCTAAGTCAGTTTAACTACAATCACCCACTCTAAGGGTCTGATCAGATTCCATAGCTGACCCAAATCGGACCAAATTCCTCATCTTCTACCCTGACCCAGCTCCCCGCCATGTGATGGCTCATCACCTTGGCCTATTTTCTGAATTAGGTCAGCCTAGTTAGAAACCCCCTTTATGCCCTGATGTCTCCTCTTAGTAATTTTCTATCTGCTCATCCTCTACCCTGTTCCTGGGCTGTAAGTCCCCATTTTCTTTTTACTGTATTCAAAGTTGAGCTCCATTTCTCTCCTCTAGCGCAAAACTCCATTGCAGTAGTCTCTACATTCATGGGATAGTCCAGAACGTCTGCCTGCCTACCTCAACAATGTCAGAATAATCCTTTCATGCATTTGTATGTATAAATGTGTGTATATTTTTTTGCTGCAAGATTATCCAGCGCGCAGTTTAACTTTTTTCTCATTGGGATCTTGATTAACCCTCAAGCACTGTCTGTAAAAAGCTTTTGTGAAGATAGATACAGGGATGGATCTATGGGTGAGATACAGATCAAGATGCCAGTGATTTTCTGGCCACATCATTTTAAGGCTCCAGAAGACCCACTTAACGATTCTAACCCAACTCCTTCAACAGATGCGCGTGCACATGTACGCGCACACACGCACACACACACACAGTGGTTAACAGGACTCGCTCTCTGCGGCCCCATAAGCAGTGACCAGTTTAACCGCTTCGTGACCAACCTACACGCAGTCATAACAATCACTAAGTGCTTTTCCAAGCCACTACAAGGTTAGGGGACAGCGCAGGGCAGGATTCTGCCAACAGCCAGAAGCCCTACCTAAGTTGGACTGGCCCTCGACCCTCTACTCCCAGGAACCAAAACCTCAGATCTCCTCCCTCCCTCCCCCTCTAGTACTTCGAATAAATCAGAACCAGACACCACGCGCCTAACGGCTCCGAAATGCCTCCTGCAGCCGGGTCTCAGGCCGGAAACCTCCCCGACTCGGGGTTGTGGGCAGGGGAAGGGGCGGGCGCAGGCGGCGGGGCCGGCGCGGAGGATGCACGCCGGGCTTCTGGGGCTTTCAGCCCTGCTGCAGGCGGCGGAGCAGAGCGCGCGTGAGTGCGAAGCAGCCCCAAGCTGGGCGCGGGCCTGCGCTCACCCCTCCAACTTCCCACCCCACCCCGGCGCTGAAGGGCGCACCCGCCACCCCAGCCCCAACCAGCAGCTGTCCTTGCCTGTGCTGAGCATTGCGCGCCAGCGCTTGTGTGGTGGGATCCCGCCCCGCCTGCCGAGCATTCCTCTTGGTCCTTAGTGGATGTTCATGGATGCAGGATCCCCTGCGAATGCATGAGCCACCCCCCTGCGAATGCATGACCCTTTGCGGATGATTTTTCCCAATGCGTGTACCCCCCATGACCCAACGGATGCATGATACCCCCAAAAGAAACAGGGTCCCCTCCCTCCCGCAGATGCATGGTTCCCCACGAATGCAAGGGGAAAGCCGGCCTTTAAGTCCAGGCAAAGTTCTTCCTCTAGCACGAACTCTGCAAAGTGCTACGGGTGCAATATATGCTGAAGGCGGGTCTAGATGACACCGCTTCTCGCCTCCCCACCCCGCCGCCGGCAACCTGGGACAGGTTAGGGGGACTCCGCGGCAGGGAGAGCCGCACGCGGGCTGAGGGCGGAAGGACAGCGCTCTGCATCCACAAGGCCCTGCAGCTCTGCAACTCCGCTTCGGGGTTCATAGCGGGACTGGGGCAGCCTGCTGGGGACACTTCCGTCCAGCAGAGACAACAAGCCGGGGCAGCCGAGGCGAGGCAAGATGGCCACACTCTTCGCGCCTTTCTCATTTGAACGTGTAACTCTTTCGGTGCCAGGCCGCCCACTTCCGCCAGTCAGAGGAGTCCTCTGAGGCGGGTTCCCTGGGAGCTTTGTCCGGGTCCTGAGGAAGGTCCAGCATCAAAGCCTCAGGATGCAGGATGCAGCACCCGTCCCCAACACGCACCCTGGCGGACGCTGACTGCGAACTTCACCCCTATTTGCACCACTATTTTGCTCTGGCTGCGCACTCTTTCAAAGCTGCACTGAAAAGGATGCGTATCAGGATTAACCAGGGTGATTTCAGTCCTAAATCGCTCTGGACCACACGGGCTGAGCCTGGCAGGGCTAAAACAGGGCAGAATTCCTCGGTCTCAGCAGCCACCTCAGCTCACCCCGCAGACCATGTCCCTTCTCTTGCAGCTGCGGTTGGTCAGCCCAGTCAGCCCCAGGGCGGGAGAGGGAAGGGGGAAAGTGCACATTCCTCGACCTGGGCAAGGTGGGGACTCCTCCAAAGGCCTTTTGTGCTTGGGAGGCTCTGGTTGTCAGAGTGGGTGGCAGGACACTGAGGATGATTAGAGCACTGGACAGAGCCTGGGGCCTAGGAATGGCCGCAGAAGCCCTGGCCCCTTTGCCCAAGCTGGGTTCATAGCTGTACCCCAGGGCAACACAGTTTCCCCTAAAATTCCCAGCTTCTGCCCATAAATCCACCTGCAACTTTAATACTGTAAACCCCCAGTACCAGTGCCGTAGAGGATCTCTGTATTTGTGCACCATCTCCACCACCATCCTCATGCAATCCTCAGGCGGTCACCCAAAGTCACAGGGCCAATGAGTTCCTCCATTTGAAAGATGAAGGCCTACCTCACAGACCTAGCTCCAGGCCTACCTGTCAAACACACACACACAGACTCGCAGCTAGTAACAGTTCAGGATGATTAAGTTACGCCTGAGTGGGGAGTGAGGATCCTCTCTCCACTCTGGCACTCTGCTCCTACCATCCTAAGTCAATAAACAGTCCCCAGAGAGGAGGCTTCACCTTCTTTGAAAATGAAGGCGCCAGGTATTTTGAACGTGTAGTATAACATCTAGCAGCTCCTTTTTCCAGACTGGTGTCTGATCTCAAGTGCACTAGGTAGCCCCTGCCTCTCTGTTGCAGCCTCTTTGTGGCTAAGTCTAGCAGAGGCCTGTGGATAGTGGCGACACTACGTTGGTTGGCCACTGTTTTGTTTGGTACTTTTTGTGATACAGTCAGGTATAGCCATAACAAAAGACACAGGAGAGGCTTGGGAAAACAAGGTTTGTCATACTCACAAGTCCTAGAGAATGGAGGCATGGGTTCTCCATGCAGGACCACATGTATTGTTTATTTTTTGTTTTTATTTTTGTGTTTGGAGAAGATTTTCCTATAGGATGCATACACTCACCAGAAAGACAGGGAGAGAAAGAGAGACAGAAAGTGAGAAATCACCCCCCCGGGGGGATGGCCACAGCGCAATCCCTTCTCCTCCATTCTCCTCTCGGGATCTTGGGCACACATGCACATACGCCCGGCGTGAGTTTAAGCCACCAGATCCAGGACTCAAACAGCAGTCGACTATATGGGAGTCCAGTGACATAGGCATTATGCCAACTGCTGGTCCCGAGGACCATATGTTAATGGGGAGGAGGCAGAAGACAGTCTGGGGAGGGCAAAATCCAGAGCTCTTGTTGGAATTCATGGTAGGGCAGGGGGAACAGTTTAGGACTAACTAGTTTGAATAATTTCTGTAGGTTTTGGGCTCTGAAGATTCTCCCTAGTTGCCTGGGACCCACTCCTGGAACTATTGAAGCAGAGGAATGTCTCCTGGGGTGTATAGGCCAGATAGAGTAGGGGCAACTCTGTATTGGTTAGCTTGCACCTCAGGGGCATGACCCACCTGAGTTCTTTGCTGTCTCTAAGAACTACCTAGCCCTGGGAAGAACAGTTTCTTCCCAACTCGAAAGGTTTTCTTAACATGTCAAACATCCTAGCATGCAGAAACTTGAAAATATCTATAGTAGAGTTCCCCAGTCTCACTCCGTCTTTCCAATAACCTCTCATGTCTTCTGCTCTCTCCCCAGGCCTCTGCACCATGGTTTACTACTTTACTACAGGCAGACTTCTGTGGGGGTGGCTGGCCCTTTCTGTCCTCCTGCCCGGCTTCTTGGTCCAGGGCCTGAGCTACCTGTGGTTCCAAGCAGATGGGCACCAAGGGTGTTGCCTGCTCGCGATGCTGCACCTCCTACAGCTTGGCGTTTGGAAGCGGTAAGAACAGCCGGCATCCTTTCACCTCTGCAGCAGAACTGCATAAAGGCAATCCTTAGGGCCAGGACAGGTCAGGCCGGGAGAATATTCAAAGCCACCAGGTCTTGCTCTGAAACTGAATCTCCTGATCCAGCCCGAGCTATCCTGAGCATCTCTCACATCAGGGGACTCCTTTCTTTTTCTCATCATTAGTCCAATTCTGTTTTGCTGTTGTTTCAATTCATTGGTTGAGCCTTCAGAATCATATAAGATCATTTGCTTAAGGCAGTTCCTTTTGAACTGCCTATTATCTTAGCTCAGGAAGGTGGCATACATTTAATTAACCACAGACTAGACAGTGAAGCCAGCATGGTGATATTGCTTCCAGCATTACAAGGGAAAGACCAAAAATAAATAAATAAATAAACTGGGTAAAGTAATGTTTTTAAGCAAATAGTTTTGTTTCTTTTTAATTGCAGTTCAGTAAAAGCTCCAACTGCTGGTCCCGAGGACCATATGTTAATGGGGAGGAGGCAGAAGACAGTCTGGGGAGGGCAAAATCCAGAGCTCTTGTTGGAATTCATGGTAGGGCAGGGGGAACAGTTTAGGACTAACTAGTTTGAATAATTTCTGTAGGTTTTGGGCTCTGAAGATTCTCCCTAGTTGCCTGGGACCCACTCCTGGAACTATTGAAGCAGAGGAATGTCTCCTGGGGTGTATAGGCCAGATAGAGTAGGGGCAACTCTGTATTGGTTAGCTTGCACCTCAGGGGCATGACCCACCTGAGTTCTTTGCTGTCTCTAAGAACTACCTAGCCCTGGGAAGAACAGTTTCTTCCCAACTCGAAAGGTTTTCTTAACATGTCAAACATCCTAGCATGCAGAAACTTGAAAATATCTATAGTAGAGTTCCCCAGTCTCACTCCGTCTTTCCAATAACCTCTCATGTCTTCTGCTCTCTCCCCAGGCCTCTGCACCATGGTTTACTACTTTACTACAGGCAGACTTCTGTGGGGGTGGCTGGCCCTTTCTGTCCTCCTGCCCGGCTTCTTGGTCCAGGGCCTGAGCTACCTGTGGTTCCAAGCAGATGGGCACCAAGGGTGTTGCCTGCTCGCGATGCTGCACCTCCTACAGCTTGGCGTTTGGAAGCGGTAAGAACAGCCGGCATCCTTTCACCTCTGCAGCAGAACTGCATAAAGGCAATCCTTAGGGCCAGGACAGGTCAGGCCGGGAGAATATTCAAAGCCACCAGGTCAAACTCTTGCTCTGAAACTGAATCTCCTGATCCAGCCCGAGCTATCCTGAGCATCTCTCACATCAGGGGACTCCTTTCTTTTTCTCATCATTAGTCCAATTCTGTTTTGCTGTTGTTTCAATTCATTGGTTGAGCCTTCAGAATCATATAAGATCATTTGCTTAAGGCAGTTCCTTTTGAACTGCCTATTATCTTAGCTCAGGAAGGTGGCATACATTTAATTAACCACAGACTAGACAGTGAAGCCAGCATGGTGATATTGCTTCCAGCATTACAAGGGAAAGACCAAAAATAAATAAATAAATAAACTGGGTAAAGTAATGTTTTTAAGCAAATAGTTTTGTTTCTTTTTAATTGCAGTTCAGTAAAAGCTCCTGTTGGGGGAGCCAAAACAATTGTGTTTTGTGCAATCCTGAATTGTAAGGCACAGATCACTTTAATTTCAAAATCTACTAACAGAAAAAAAAAAAAAAGTAAAACACAAACTTCCTGAGGCAACGTTGATTGTAAAAATGCAAGTATGTATGTAAAGCGTAAATACACTCTTTTATAAATTCCACGTACTACATTAATGTTAACTGTGACTCCCTTCAAGAGGACCTGACATTGGTGACAATGTGACCTGACATTGGTGACAATGTGTTTAAACAAAGCTCATTTTTTTATTTAGGTGTTTTTCTTCCACACCAATGATATGTTACCAACATCTTTTTAATCTTTTCTTAAGCCTATAAGTCTATTTTAAAACTCAGCCTAAGATCACAGAGGAATACCAAATTCATCTCATCTTTAGCATGTGTCTTGGTTTAACAACTTTTCTCAGTGGAAGTTAAAAGTTCTGAAGAGGATTTCAACTGGACTTGTCTGAGGTGTATTTCATGTTGGGTAAATTCTCTTTACAAGCCAAATGATATATAGTGATCGAATGTCTACAAATAATAAAATAAAATAAAAAGAATTTTAAAAAAATTCTGAAGAGAAAAGTCAAGGTGAACTTTAAGGATACCTTTAGGATAGACAAGTGGGGATTTATTATTTAAACATATATGAAATATAGTGGTAGCTAAAATTTTGAGTTGTTCACTAACCCCTCTAACATCACCAAAAAGTGTTAAAATGGAGAGACGAACCCCTCATTCTTCAAGTAGTAGGCCTAAGATAAAGTATTCTTGATATAGCTGATGTGTTTGGCTTTTTTCTTTCTTTCTTTTTTGTAGAGGTTTTTGCCTTAGGGTGTATGTGCTCACCAGAGAGAGAGAGATAGAGATGGTTAAATGGAAAGTGAGAAATTACCCCACAGCGGGGACGGCCACGCCACAATCCCTTTCTCCTCCATTCTCCTCCTGGGATCTTGGGCACACATGCACACAGGCCTGGTGTAAGTTTCAAACCACCAAGTCCGGGACTCAAACCACAGTCAGCCATGTGGGAGTCCAGTGATGGAATCGCTATGCCATCTGCTGGTCCCTTGGCTTTTTATGAAAACTGTTAGTGAGGAAAGAAAAGTTTGCCCAGAAACTTAATTATGAAGACCTAAGTTAGGTTCATTGTGTTTCCAAGCCCCAACTTGGACTGTATGTTATTCTTTTTTTTTTTTTTTCTTTGCTATAGGGCACGTGCACTCAGCAAACAGAGAGACAGAAAGCAAGAAATCACCCCCCAGGGGGGGATGGCCATGCCGCAATCCCTTCTCCATTCTCCTTTCGGAATCTTGGGCACACACGCTGGGCGTGAGTTTAAGCCACCGGGTCCGGGACATGAACTGCGGTCAACTATGTGGGAGTCCAGCGACATAGCCATTATGCTCACTGCTGGTCCCTGTGTGTTATTCTTAATGTAACCATCATGAACGCAACTCAGTAGGCTTGGTGTTCTGTTGAGCACATTTAGCAACTTGTATGTGACCAAAAGGACTGCAGGTGCACAATTAAGTGACCTGAGACCAGACTGGGAACAAAGCCGGAAACAGTGATACCAGGACAAAGTCAACAATGTAGGGAGTACGGTGGTGACTGAAGGATTTGCCTTCTGGGTTGGGTCTCACAGTGTGATCCCTAGACCACTGTCATCACCACCCAGGCACCTCAAGCTATATTGCATCACAACAAACTTCTCACGATTGTCCAAACGCATACCTTTCATTAGAAATTCTGGAACTAGGGTACAAGAGTCAGTGTATAAACAGTTCATTCAGGTGATTCTGATGCACCCTCAAGTTTGAGACTCTCTGGCCCAGGGGGTCTGGTCCTGGTGGGGACCAGCCCTGCCTCAAGAGGCCTTGAGTGAGACTTGAAGGATGAGGCGGATTTTAATTGATGTAGGGACAGGGAGGGCATTTCTGACCCAGGAAACTGCAACTGCTGGTGCAAAGGCATACAGGTGTGCCAGAAATGGTGTGTTTTGGGAAACTGGGGAAGCTTGTTGTGAGGATAGGCTAAGAATTTTCTAGATGAGAAGAATGTGGCAGGAGATACTTTGGGCTAGATCCTGAAGAAACTTTTATTCTAGGCTAAGGAATCTGGGTTTTCTTCTGCAGGCACTAGGGACTCACTGGAAGAGTTTGAGCAAAGGATTAAGAGGGTTAAATGAGGCCCTTAGAGAGATGACTCAAGGACAGTAAAGGAAATAGAATAAGAGATGCAGGGTGGGATGGGGAGCAGAAATCCAGGCCAGAGCTGAGAAAACGCTGGAATAATGCAGCAGTCACAAGGACAGAGGTAGGGGATGAATCTTACAGGTCCTAGTGACCAAACCCCCATGCCTTCCAGCTCACCTCTGCTTTCACCTGGGCTTCTCCAACACCTGTCCAGAGGTCCCCACCTGAATTTCTCCCTCTGCAATGGGCCCAGATACCCCATTCAGTAAACAGTACCATGTCAGCCATGTTCCCATTGATCTTCTGCTTCTCACAGGGGGAGCCCAAGAACTCAGACCATGGAAGCTTTTTATTGCCTGGCCCTACCCAGATTTGCCACTGTTCCCAGATACAGATTTCAATGCTTCTCTTCCTTGTCCCACTGACCCCAAACATTCCTTTAGGCTTTCCTCTCAACTACCTGTCAAGACCTTGCCCAACATCCTCTTCCAGAAAGTCCTCCTAATCACCTTATTTCCTCTCTCCAGAACTTTTTGAGAGAGATTTTTGCTATAGGACGTGTGCTTTTACTGGAGAGATGGAGAGACACAGAAAGCGAGAAATTACCCCCTCAGGAGGGATGGCCACACTGCAACCCCTTCTCCTCCATTCTCCTCTTGAGATTTTGGGCATACACACACATGTGCTTGGTGCAAGTTTCAAGTCGCCAGGTCCAGAACTTGAACTGTGGTCGAATGTGGGAGTCCAGTGATGTAACCATTCTGCCATCTGCTGGTCCCTCACAACAGAATCTTAATGCTTTAGAGAACATCTTTCCTTTCTCTTACTCTTTCTATGGTCTATAACAGGTAGTCAAAGCCCAATAAAAATGCATATTGAACCAATGAAGACTTTTGGGAGTACAGAAAGAAGAAATGACCCTGCACAAAGGACAAATGATTCCAGACTGAAAGGAAAAGTACAGCCTACCCTCATGGTTACATTTGGGGTTTCATATGTTTTTTTCTTAAGTTTGTGCCAGAATCCTGGCATCAAAGACCCAGTAAGAAATTAGTTCACTCCAGGAATCCAAATCATGAAAAAGGAAAACTGTTTTTCTTAAACATCTTTCCTGGGCTTCAGCATCATGAAAAAAGCCATTTCAAAGAGGACACTTCCCCTCCCCTTTTCTGTCCTGGATGTAGAAATGTTGGCCAAAGATCAGAGTCCAGCTTGTCTTCTGCATAATCAGCATCTTAGAGAAGTCCTTAAAGGGGGTTTTACTAAGTGACCTCCAAGGTGCATCTGGTTCTGATTCAGGAGTTGGTAAGGTGAAACCACTTCTAGTTCTTCTTAACTTAGACAAGACGGGATGTTCAGATCCCAGATGGATTTGCTGGGCACAATTGCCTCTGCTGTAAGCAGTGCAGTGGTCTCTCTCACTGCTAATTAGACCAAGGGTAGATCGTGGTGAGTGAGGGTTAAGTGTCATCCCAAATGGAAACTCAGAGGCCACAGTGCCCCCAGATGTAGTCAGGGAGTGGCACCATTAGAGATGCTATGTGGCCTTCCGGTCATGTCAGTCATGGCTGTGTTCCTTTCCAGACAGCTTTCCTAATAATACGAGTGTCAGAAAAGGGTTTCCAGGTTGGGTTTATGGTCACAGAGTGAACAAGGATGTTCTTCTTTCCTTGGTGTTTGAGTCCTCCTTTTCCTAGACCCTAGGAAGCCATTGGATTGGGTTCAGCCAATGTACCCCTGGGACCTTGGGCAGCCCAGTCCTCCAGACTCTTTGAGAGGACTCTGCCTCCTGCTTTCCACGTGCACAAGGCTGCTTCACAACTGTCTCCAAATCCAGAGGCCTGTTGTTCTTCACCTCTTCAGCCTGTTTCAGCCAGCCGCCTCTTGTTTCTTCATTGTTTCAACTTGACATTGAGCACCACCCATCCACTTCCAAACATGCTCTTTACTGCCTGGTTCTCTGCCTCCAACCACTTCATGCTGGCTGCTTCCTCATTCAAGCCTCTAAGTGCAAACGGTCCCCAAAATTCTGTCCTTAGGCCTCTGCTGTCTCCACACCATCTCCTCTGCCACTTCCGAACCTTTGACTCCAATCGTTGTCTCTGTTCATGAGTCCTAATCCATCATCAACAGCCCCAGAACTCTCAGATTCCTCACATCTGGAGAAATCCATGTTCTCCCAGTCCAGTGCCTCTTAACCAGCTTATTTCTATTGGTAGCATCACCACTTAAGTTGTTCAGGCTTAAAATCCCAGGGCTTTCTGTCTCTCTGTCTCTCTGGAAAGCACACAAGCTCTATAGCAAAATCTCTCTGAAAAAAAAGAAAGAAATTCAAGGCCCTGATATTTGCCATTAGAACCATATCAGCCCCAAACTCCCCATCATGCCCCAGCCTCATCTAAGCCCCCAGACTTTCTCTTGCCCATCTGCTCTCCGTGTGTCTCCATTCCATGAAGTGGCACATGAAGTTCTACATCTTGTGAAGGCAAGGCTGAGAGTTTTCTTGTCTCTTTGTTCTCAAGAGATGACTACAGAAGCTTGCAACAAATTAATTTAGTTAACTAAATTAATTCCGACCCCGAAGACGTTTTGGGTAGGTACATAGGTTGGGGTTCCAGTTGCAGTTCAAAGACTCACCCCAAGACAGGTCCCAAATCCTGGCCTGCCCCTGACTTTTCTAGACACAGGAAGGGGGTGACCCCTGGCATGAGGTTGAGGTCACTTACATTAGAACTAGCACCTTCAGCGTGGAGTCAGAGCTCAACAACAGCCTACTTGGTGACTCGGGGTGACTCTTGCACGTGTGCAGGATATTCTCTAGAAGGTATATGTCTCTAGATGAAAGGGGTGCCCTATTTAAGCTTGTCGCAGTCTGGCTCTGTGTCATGGTGCTCTTTACTCTTCTTTAGGCACTGGGACACCACATCGACTGCTCTGTCGAAGGAACGGGAAGCTCCCCACTGGGGTCGGCTGTGGCTGCAGGAAGCTGACCTGGCTGCCCTCCGGCTCCTGGAGGCCTTGTTACAGACCGGACCCTACCTGCTGCTTCAAACGTATGTTGTCTTAGCCACAGATTTCACAGATATTGTGCCAGGTGGGTAACTTTCACCATGGAACACAGTCCGGGTCCCCAAAGGACATAGAAACGCATGACTTATTTTTTGCAAAACTTTCCTGTCTAAGATTTCTCCTGCTTGGGAGAATTAAGGCACCGCAAATTCACTAACTCAAGATTAGGGTTAAAGCTGGAGTTTTCTGGACCAGCAGATGGTGTAATGGTTATGTCGCTGGACTCCCACGTAGTCAACCACAGTTTGAGTTTCGAACCAGCGGCTTCAAACTCACACTGGGTGCATGTGCATGCCCAAAATCCCAAGAGAAGAATGGAGGAGAAAGGATTTCAATATCGCCATTTCCCACCCCCCTCCAGGGTGGGAAATTTCTCTCTCTCTCTTTCTCTCTCTCTCCTCTCTGTCTTTCCAGCAAGTACACATGCCCTATAGCAAAAATCTCTCTCTAAATTTTTTTTTTTAATAAATTGGATTTTTCTTGGGGTGATTAATTCACAGAGTTGCCTTCTTTCTTGGGCATTAGGTACTAATGTCAGTCCTCAAGTGAAAAATTATGTGTAATCAAAATTATTCTGAAACTACCTTGGGAAGACTATTCTCAGTAAAATCAATGCATTCATTCTTCCCATAGCTTTAGTTCTAGAATAACTCTTAATGCAGGCAGAGACTTATACCTTGAGAGACCCGTGGAAGCTGAGAACTCAGGCCCCAGAAATTATACATTTCTAGCCTTCACTCATTCCAGGGCAGACATCTTCTCATTCTCTCTTTTCCTCTCAGTTGTTCCTGCTTCCTTCTCCTCTGCTCTCGCCTTTACTCTCTTCTTCCCTGCGCTCTGTGCTCAGTGCCCACATTTATACTTGCACAAGTTAAGATACATGACTGTGCTGTCCTTCTATCTGACTTTATCAACAAGCCTGACACCATTTGCTGTCCTGGTTTAGTTCTTTTGTTAAACCTCCTTCTTATGGGGTGGAACCACATTCAGATTCCTATAGGATGTACTTTCTTTAAAACAAAGGTTAGACCAGAAAGAGGGACAGTTTTCTTAAAGTACATAGGAAAGAAGAGCCCAGCCCATTTGCTGAGGAAAGACATTTAGTATGCAGTATCCTCACTCCTTCCTGTAAATAGACATCTGTATATATTTGCAGAGTTGTTATGTTATCCACCAGTCAAGGTTACTGATATCATTTGTAGATCTAGGATTTATTAAGAGGTTAGACATCCCAAAAAGGAAATCCCATGAGTGGATTTTCATGTGGTGCTATTGCTTGGAACTTTCAGAGATTACTGTGTCCATCCACTTCCCTTCCAGGGGTGAGTGTCCTGCTCTCCTGGTCCTCACTGTCCTGGGCCCTGGTATCCTATGCTCAACACATGAGCTTCATGAAGCCAGGCCACCCCGTCATGCCATGGGCTGCCCTCTTCTGCCAACAGCTCTGGAGGATGGGCATGCTAAGCACCCGTGTTCTGAGTCTGGTCCTCTTCTACAAAGCTTATGACGTCTGGGTACTGGTTGTTGGAGGTAAGCTGAACTTAAGATCTGGTCAACTATTGCTGCATAGCAAGCCACCCCAGAACAGGATACACTAAAAATAACCATGTGTGATCATTAATCCAGTTCTGAAAGCAGCTGGGCTCTGGTGGGCATTCTTGCAGGAGGATAGCAGATGACTGAGCTGAGTGTGAAGACAGCATCTTTACTCACAGGTGTGCCACACCCATGGCCTTCCTGTGGCCTTTTTCTTCAGCGAAGTAGCCTGGACTCATACTTGGAAGCTGAGAATTCCAAGAGAAAGAAAGTGGAAACTGCCAATTCCTCTTAAAAAATAGACCCAGAAGTGGCTCAGCATTGCTCTTGCTGTACTACGCTGGTTAAAGCAGTCATAGCCAGCCCAGATTCAAGAGCATGGCCTAGACCTCAGCTCTGGATGAATTAATATCTCTAGCAGGAAGGACATCGTATATGTAACTGGCTCTCTTTGGAGATATGCTACCATAGTTAGACATCTAGCTCTCAAAAAGCCCAATAGACCAGCCAGTGGCATGGTGTTTAAGTAACTGGACCCCACATGACCAACTGTACAGTTCAAGTCCCAGACCCAGTAGCTTAAAAAATACACCGGGCACATGTATATATGTGCCCAAAATTCTGAAAGAAGTGAAAAATAAAGAAGAAGGGGTTGCAACTTGACTATCCCCCATGGGGAGTACATTCTCACTTCCCCTCTATTGCCCTTCTCCAGCAAGTACACATGCCCTCTAGCCAATTAAAAACAAACAAATAAACAAAAATGGCCTAGCTGACTCTGGAGCACAGGACGCCTTAGACTGTTTTGTATCATAGACTAAAATCTTTTCTGTAGAAAAGCTGTCACTCCAACAGAAGGGAGGTACAGGGCTTCACTTGCCCTGGCCCAATACCAAAATGTACACTATATGCTGGGACCGTGCTCAGAGCCTCCAGTGTTCCATTTCCCTTGAATGCTGAATCTTGGACATCTTGGTCTCAAATAGAACAGCTTCACCTAACCCAAATTTTCCCAACCCTCGGGAATCTAGCTGTATACACAGACATGAATGGTGATGGCAGGGAGGCTGGCTGGCTGTGCAAACTCCCTGAATAGGGCTTGTGTATCCTGGCCAAGGAGAACATCTTCTCTGGTCATCAGTGAATACTCTACAAGAAAGGCCAGCATACTCTTGTTTTAAGAGAACTGGAGACATTGAGAAATATTCGGCCCTTGGGCCTAGAGCAAATATTTAATATGGATTTAATATGGTTATTGGCAGGAAAGAGACTCTTTGGGGGAGGGAACTTTGGTCCTAAAGAGATACTAGCTATTTTTTATTCTGTTTTTATTAATGCAGCTTGAACTCCAGAATGATATCATTCATCTTAAAATATAGGGGAAAAATTGATAGCTAGACCACATAGCATTCTTTCCCTTGGGTGTGGAGGTTTTTAGCCCTTATGGTAACAATTTAAAAATAACGGACAACTCATTTTATCACTGTCTCCTTAAACACTGTCTAGAACTGAAATGGCATAAGTACATAATGTTTGATAAATACTGTTAAAATTAGTCTTTGTTTTCTCATCTCCACACTGCGTTGATGACTCTGTATGAGGTCCAATGCGATCATGCGTGCAAGGATAAAATGCTTCGGTTTTCTGTGCCCCTTGAGTCTCTTCTGGGTTTTGATGTCTCTTCCTGGATGCTGAGTCGGGTGCCGTCAGAGCAGGGGTGACCCATCCCCTCCTCATCTCCTCACCTGGACCTGACTTTATGGTCTGCCCTCTCTCCAGGTGCTCACTGGCTGGTAATGACATTCTGGCTGGTGGCCCAACAGAGTGACATCATGGAAACCACCTGCCACTGGAGACTGTTCAACCTGCTCGTGGGGGCCGTGTACATCTTCTGCTACCTCAACCTCTGGGACAGCCCTTCCAGAAATAGAATGGTCACATTCTACATGGCAAGTAGTGATGGCAGTTTTCTTTAATCCTAACTTTTATAGTATAAACAGCATGTGGGGTGTGTGTGTGTGTGTGTGTGTATGAGGGGACAGAAAAGCGTGTGGAGAAATGAAGCATATTTAGGATGGGGCTGATGCCTTTAAGTAGCTCTTACTTTTAATGGCCTTGCTTAAATAATAAAAAGTGTGTCCCCGGGCCAAAGCAATAATTTCTAGAATCATTCTTTCATTGATTAGTCAAAACATATGAAGTGTATGTATGTATAGGTTCTGTGCTAAGACTTGTTGCTATCCTCCGATGGCTTCCTTGTTCTCATCTGCAGATCTTGTGACTAATGAAAGCATTATCATTACCAATAGCTAATATTGGAGCAAAAAGCGTGTGGAGAAATGAAGCATATTTAGGATGGGGCTGATGCCTTTAAGTAGCTCTTAACTTTTAATGGCCTTGCTTAAATAATAAAAAGTGTGTCCCCGGGCCAAAGCAATAATTTCTAGAATCATTCTTTCATTGATTAGTCAAAACATATGAAGTGTATGTATGTATAGGTTCTGTGCTAAGACTTGTTGCTATCCTCCGATGGCTTCCTTGTTCTCATCTGCAGATCTTGTGACTAATGAAAGCATTATCATTACCAATAGCTAATATTGGAGCAAGATCATTAGGTACTAGCCCCTGTTCCAAGCTCATTCACTGTCTTGCTTCACTTATTTCTCACCAAATTGGGTGAGATAAATCCATTTTGCAGATGAGGAAACTATGGACTACTCAGCAGATAAGGACACATGGCACACAAAGCTAAAGGGACCTGCTGAAGGACCAGGCAGTTGATCAGGCAGAGGCAGGATTCAAATCCATTTGGGCTGATACTACAGGCCAAACCCGCAACCTCTCTGGCAGGGAATTCAAAATGTTTGAGGTGGAAGGTGTTTTGGGGGACCTCTGGTGCAGGCAGTCATTAGACTGGCTGGTAGTCAGAGGCACTCAGGACCTTTTCCAACATGGAGATTTCAGGCCCCTTCTCAGGAGATTCCGGCCCTGATTTGGGTCTTGGGGTGCCCAAGACTCCATGCTTTGGAGACAGCATCAGGTGACTCTGATGATCAGCCTTGTTTGGGAATGATCACCTTCTCCTTTTTCAGAGGTGGAAAATGGCCTCTAGATAATCCTTGAATGTAATAGAAAACCTTGTTTAACCTTTTTTTGTTTGTCATGGACTTATTCACTTCAGCATACAACTAGCATCCTCCATGTGCTAGATTTGGAATCAGACACCAGAGAATGAGAAGGTCAAGTCTAAATGGCCGCAAAGACACAAGTGAACTAGAGCAACCACGGTGATCAGAGAAGCAGTGCTAACAAAATCCCACAGGAGCACAAGAGACAGAGAGAGGGGGAGAGCCCAGAAAGTCAGGGAAGACTTTACAAAGGTGACATTGGAGCTAGGTGTCGTGGGGTGAGCCAGGCTCACTTGAAAAAGAGTGGCAGGGAGGAAGGGCATTTCAGGCAAAGCTGCAACATAAAGCCCACTGATTACTAGGGAGGCCATGGGAAAGTAAGAGTGGCTGGGGTCAGAGATTAGCAAAGCTGGATACCAGCTAATGGCGACGAACACAGATTTTATTCAGGCTATGGCTATAGCAAAATCTACAATGGGA
>NW_006203943.1:109123-117048 GCF_000334495.1 Tupaia belangeri chinensis
TGCAGATTTCATTCAATCTATTGCAACTCAGTCCTTCGTGAACTCAATTCAACTTTGATTTGTATGGAGGTGATCAGGCATTTTAAAGGGAGGAAGAGGTAGAAAGGAAGTATTGGGGGACTTGAGCAAAGTCAGGGAAGTAGAAATTTATAATAAGCAGAAATGGGGGTAGTTCATGTGACCACCCCATCTGGGTTTGTTAATTGGCGCTTGTTGCTTGTCAGGAGCAGAAACACATTTCTCATGTCTTTATAACATGTTAGAACAAGGCAGCCCCAGTCTGAGAGAGTAAACTCCTAGACCGTATTTCCAAGAAACAGCTTCCAGGATTTTGGACATAGATTTATCCATCCAAGGGCAGAGAAATTTTACAATTATAAGTGCTCTAAAGTAACTGCTCTAAGAGGCAGTCCTGGGCCCTGTCTGCCCATCACTTCATTTGGGATAAAACAAACAGTAAGTTTTCCTGGCAGTGTTGAGTATTCTCAGGCAGGAACTTAAGGGGAATAGGGTCATCCTCCTAGGGAAGTGGCCCTGAGCTGTTAGAAACTGTGCTAGTCGGGACCAGCAGTTGGCATAATGGCTATGTCACTGGACTCCCACGTAGTTGACCACAGTTCGAGTCCCGAACCAGCTGGCTAAAACACACACCAGGCACATGTGCATCCATGCCCAAGATCCCAAGAGGATAATGGAGGAGACGGGATTGTGGCATGGCCATCCCCCCTGGGGGAGGGTGATTTTTTGCTTTCTGTCTCTGTCTCTGTCTTTCTGGCAAGCGCATGTGCCCTATACCAAAAACCTCTCAAAAAAAAAAGAAAGAAAGAAAAGAAAAAGAAACTGTGCTAGTGTTTGTTCCAGTCTCTTCGTGTGAAGAGGTGGTGTGCTGAGAGTGCAGTTCTCATTGGCCACAGTTGAGGCCCCACCGGGAAGAAGGCCTGACTAGAGTTCAGTTAAGAAGAGACTCTTGTCTGTGGAATGTCATTTAGGAGAAAGATGTTGGAAGGTGACCCTGGGAAGGAAAATTGGGACTAAATGGTAAACAGGGCACCTGTCTGTTGAGGAGTGGGGACAGTCTGAAGTTCATCGCTCTGCAATGACGTGGAGGAGAGATTGCAGACAGAATGAAGACAGAGAATGCTTCGTCAGGAGATAACAGGGCCAGAACCATGACAATGGCAGGAAAGGCAGGAAACGGGCAGCAGATTTGAAACAAACTTATGAATCTGTACTAATAGCACCAGACAGCTGATGGGATGTAGTTGCTTGAAGAGTAAGAATTGAGTTTTCTGTTGCTGGCTTCTGGGGAATGTCATTGAACCCAAGACAATGGGGAGAATGGGCATTCTTAGGATTATGAAGCAGTTCCTGGTAAAGCTTTTGTTTTTCTCCTCATCTGAATTTTCTCAAGTTTAAAAAGAAGCTGATGAATATTCGTGGAAAATCTTTTTAGGACTTTAAGCACATCATGATTATAATTTAGGATTTTTAATGTCTTATACACAGTATTTAAAGTTTTTTAGTTATATCAAGTTTTTCTATTTATGTTAGTTTTAAAAATATATTTTTATGCTTAAGAATTGGAAACTAAATAAGCCAGCCTGGATAGGGCTGTCAGAGCCCTCTCTTTTCAACCATGAACACTTCTCTTGCTGCCACCTGGTGGCCACACAACAAATTTTTTTAAGAAGTATTTTATTTAACTTTATCTATTTATTTATTTATTTTAATTTTTGACCAGAAAGGGACAGAGTGAGGGGGAGAATAAGAAAGCAAGCCGCCGGGTACAGGACTCGAACTGCAGTCAGCCATGTGGGAGTCTAGCACCCTTAACCACCACGCCACCTGCCAGACCCCCTAATTTATTTTTAAAGAAGCAAATTCTTGGAAAATAATTCTCAAGTTAAGAAATGCTGTGACTCTAGCTTACTGGAATTCAACAACATCATGAGCTCAGCAGATATTTTTTGTTAATGTATTGTAACTCTAATAAGCCTGTGTCGTGAGAATAGAGAAAGAAAGAAAGTAGAAAATGAGAGTCCTCTCCCAGCCCAGCCTGTCTTGCCAAAGGGAGCCACCAAGGCCATGTGAGCAGTGCCCTTACATTATCTGCGCATTTATGAGTCTGCAGGCATTTTAATGAACCACAATGACAGCGAGGAGGATCTCCCTTTGCCAGAGACGCTCTCACTGGAACCATGACCCTGCTTCGAGGAGAGTCCCAGCAGCCTGGGAGCCCTAGTGGGAACCAGGGCAGAAGAGAATAGCTACAGACTCACAGGATGGGGAGCTTTCGGTGACCTCAGGCAGCTGACAAGGTGTGGTGACTGTCCCCCGCATCTCACAGGTCATGCTGCTGGAGAACATCATCCTTCTGCTGTTGGCCACTGACTTCCTCCAGGGAGCATCATGGACCAGCCTATGGACCATAGCAGGAGTCTTGTCTGGATTTCTGATCGGTAAGACCAAGGTCACATTCTTAAATGCACCCTCTCTCCAACTTGTTTTTGTTTTTGTTTTGTTTACAATGGACTCAGTGAAAGACTGAGCTCCCAAGCAGTTAACTGGAGACCAAGGAAGGACACTACTCGTTGCACAGAGACTGAAAATGTAAATAAATACTGTGTCTGCCTTGCAGCTGCTCCTGCCCACACCGCGCATTGCTCTGGGCACTCTTGGCCTACCTATTTCAAACAGTCCTGGGGTTAAGGATGCTGTGGATACTCGGGATGAAGGGGCCTTTCCAGTTGGGAGGCCTGACTAGTCACTGGGTTTTCAGGTTCATAAAAGTTCTGTGGGCACAGCAGGGTCAGAAGTAAAAACACCCTCCCCATCATGTCTGTTAACACTCTGACCTGAAAAGATGTTTGGCTATTTCTAAAATGTGCCACATGCCTGGGAGCTGCCATGCTGGTGAAAAGGTGTCTCAGTGTGTTGACCCGTGGCAGCAGGAGGGCAGTGAGCAGAGAGCCATTCGCTGTGGTCTGGTGTTTCAAAGGGCTCACTTAGAGCCAGGACTGCTGCTCCTTCTTCCTTCCTGCAGACGGAGCTTGCTCCAGTCCTGCCTGCCTCCCTGTGGCCCTTGGGAATCCTCAAGAGGAAGATGTTATATAAATTATAGTCTAAAAAGCACAGGCTGTTCCGGTTTGTGTCCAGGCTCCTCCTCTTTCCTTCTTTCCCTTGACCAGCATTTACTAAGTACCTACTGCATGCCAGCCTGGGGCTACAGTCAAGAACCAGCAAAAGGCATGGCCTCTTGGAAGATCTTTTTTCACTGAAAAAATGTGCTTAAGACTTCTGTGGTTGGGCAGCTTGGTTCATCGTTCCTCACCTTGGGTGACTCATCGTAAAAGAAGGGTGGTAGTGTGTCCCTCACTGGGTAATTGTAAAAATTCCAAATAGTACATGGAAATTGTTTGAGAAGTGCCTGCTGCAGGGGCAACCCTGAACACATGGGAATCCTGTTCCATTTCCCTAGCATAAGCACCCCCACCAAGCAGCTGCCTGATCTGGGCTTTCTAGCTGCCTCCCAGTCCTGTTCCCCAAAGATGCAAAGGTGCATGGATCCAAGGGGATAGCCCTTTTGGTTCCTTCTAGCTCTGTCATGCTATGACCCCTTGGCCCCTTCCGTCTCTTCTCCCAGCATTTATTTGAAGTTTTGTGTTGTTTATAATGAGCACCCTGAAACAAGGCACTTGATCCAGTGCAACAGGAAACTGGAAATAACGTGGGAGGCTTACTGGAATGCTCTGTTAAAGAAATTATTGCAGCAGTCAACACTTCTGATCAAAATAAATTAAACTGACAACAATGTGATTAAGATGTTTATGCACAAAGGAAGTGTTGTTGCTACTCATGGAAATTCCTTGATATGGGGTTTTTGATGAATCTGATTAACCTCTGCTTAGGTCTTACTTGTTTTCTTGTTTTTGAGGTTATTCCTTATCTCCTCCCCTCCCCTGACTTTGGAATCCATCAACCAAGTGTGTTGTTGATAGTTGAACTCTGAGTATTTGATCCCGATGTCAAATTCTACTGTTGAAAGTAGAATTAATATTTCCACCCAACAGTTCACACACATGCGTGTACACACACATGAAAGCATGCAGACACATGCCCCACACACATGCATCCACACTCATCGAGAGTACTCAGTTCTAACTGCTTTCAGGAAAGAAGGCATAGAATCAATAAGATTGAAGTCTTGTTATTACATTTTTAAATTTAGAAACATTTACAGTATGTAAAAGCTGGAGCCTAAAGTCCCTCAAAACACTTTCCTCCAACAGGAGGCCTGTTTTGGAGTTCAGATTATATTGCTTTACTCAAAAAGGGCAGAAACTGGAACTCTGCAAACAATAAGGAGGATGTAGGATTTCAAAGAACATAACCTTGTGCTCTTTGTCTTTTTCTTCTTCTCTTTCAGGCAGCGTCTCACTGGTCATTTATTACAGCTTGCTACATCCAAAATCCACAGACATCTGGCAAGGCTTCATAAGGAAGTCCTGCGGTGATGCAGAGAATGATAAAGCTGAGAGGGAATCTTCTCCCCAGGTTGTGGCTCCAGCTGGGAAGAGGCCTGGGGGCTCATGGGGGTCTTGCCAAGAGGAATGTTATGAACTAATGAGTCTCAGGAGGCTCCCTTGTCCAGAGCAGGGCCCTGCAGAGGTGGGGCTAGGGAGCCAGGTTTCTGGGGAGGACTCTTTCCTCAGTCACCACCACTGGCTGTTGGTGAAACTCGCCCTAAAAACAGGAAATGTGTCTAAGATCAATGCAGCCTTTGGAGATGCCTATTTTGACGGCTCTTTCCTCCCTACATGGGGGTTCAGTCCACACTCTAATCTGCAGAGGAATCCTCTGTGTCCTCAGCAAGAGCCCTCATCCTCATCTCATGACCCCACAACCTTAGAAAAAGGCTGTGAGTTTCAAGATGTCCCTAAAGCAGAGGCCGACTCTTTGGAAACCTCTAGTTACATCTCTTTTGTCAGTGATCATCAAGGCAAAGCTCATGACCCAAAGCCATCAGCTACACAAGGGGTGAGCACCCCAAAGGAAGGAGCCAAGGCCATTCCTGGAGCACAGGGGAGGGGTGCCGGTGGACAGCCAGGGGAAGGGGAAGGACAGGAGAGTTCCACATTATACTTCAGTGCCACTTCAGAAGGGGCTGTGTCCCCACACCAAGAGGGCAACCCAGCAAATCCACAGATGGCCCACTCTGAGAGGAGATTGAGAAAGAGCAGCCCTGCCCAGCCTGCCTGGCCTCCGCTGGTGGCTAAGCCCTTTCCCATCACTATGGCCAACATTAGCCCCATCCTAGGCACAGGCTCATGCAAAAGCCTCCACCCCAGGGCAAGCTCTCTTGGAAGGGCTCAAGGTAGCTCAGAGTGTGAGGAACAGCAGGAGTCTGCAAGGAGCCTAAATCATCAAACCACTGTTGGCACCAGGATATCACTGGTAAAGTTGAGCCTGAGACCTGCTGATGAGCCCTGTCTCACATCTACCCCTAAATCTGAGTCCACCCAAAGGGACTGTAGCTATGGGGAAAAGACAAAGCACGAGACGAGTTTTTTCATCTGACCACAGTTATGTGGCATAAGACAGCAGGCCAGCAAACCAAGCTGGTCATTAGGAGATAAGAGAAATCCCACTATTGACACCTATACTGACCACATCACTTCTCCTTCTAGACCTTCATCTGCATACCTGAGAAGTGAGGAAGCAATATTAGATGATTTCTAAGATCTTCTGTAAACATTATAATCCACACATACACGTAGGAGAGAATCTCTCTAACAAAGTGTGGGGAGAAGACACTTCCAGTCCAAATTGCCTGTTTCTTTGCAGGAACTGCAGCATCCCTATTTTATCCTTTTGCTATGACTTCTAGTAAACCTAAAAATGAAACCAAGGGAGTCTTATTTTATTCTGGGTTCTTGTTACAATCATTAGGTTGTCAGGAAAGTCATGACATATTTTTCTGTTTTTCTACATAAAAATGCATCATGATTTTCCTGATAACCCAATAGCTTTTTCTGACACTAAATGGTTATTAATCTGTCTTTTAAAAAAATTTAACCCACGATAAGGTACGCAAGCATATGCATGAGAGAAAGAGAAGTACCTTCAACATGGTCTCGTCTCACTGCGTTCCCCCTTCCTCACCCTCTAGCTCATCAGGATCCTAAGTACATGAATGCACCCACTGTGTCTTCAAGGCCACTCAGGGATCTGAACCCACGGTCTGTCGTGTGGCTTCCAGTACTACAGTTTGCTTTGGTACTCACTGTGTTACCATACTGAGCCTACACGCATTCTCTCTCTCTCTCTCTCTCTCTCTCTCTCTCTCTCTCTCTAGTAAACCTAAAAATGAAACCAAGGGAGTCTTATTTTATTCTGGGTTCTTGTTACAATCATTAGGTTGTCAGGAAAGTCATGACATATTTTTCTGTTTTTCTACATAAAAATGCATCATGATTTTCCTGATAACCCAATAGCTTTTTCTGACACTAAATGGTTATTAATCTGTCTTTTAAAAAAATTTAACCCACGATAAGGTACGCAAGCATATGCATGAGAGAAAGAGAAGTACCTTCAACATGGTCTCGTCTCACTGCGTTCCCCCTTCCTCACCCTCTAGCTCATCAGGATCCTAAGTACATGAATGCACCCACTGTGTCTTCAAGGCCACTCAGGGATCTGAACCCACGGTCTGTCGTGTGGCTTCCAGTACTACAGTTTGCTTTGGTACTCACTGTGTTACCATACTGAGCCTACACGCATTCTCTCTCTCTCTCTCTCTCTCTCTCTCTCTCTCTCTCTCTTTCCTCTCTCTCCTCTCTCTCCTATCTCTCTTTCTCTTTCTCTCTCTGTAGCCCATCTGCATTATCATATGAAATCTCATGGTAAAATAATTCAAACCCTTTCTCAAAGTAGATGAGAACTACACGCTTGTAATCATCAACACAGCTGAAAATGCTTGTGTCATTCTGAAACTCCTGTATCTCTTCAGCAGAGCCTAAATCATGTTTTTCTGTTACATATGCAGCTCTTTCACATAGGCTGGCCAGCCAGCCTTCTCCGCCAGCTCCCACTACTGTTTCACATTTCCTTCATCACCACCATGATTTAAGCTCACCCAACAAGAAAAGAAGGAAATATTCCTTTCCCCTTGTGCTCTGTTTCTTTCTAACTCTTCCCCTTAAAGGTGTTCTTTATGGATAGATATTTTCATCATTTCTTTAAGTCTTCCTTCATAGCTTCCTTCATAAACCATCAAAAGGAAAGACACACAGAGGGTTTGGGTGTGGATAATTTTAATCCTCTCCAAACACCCTGAGTTCAGAGACAATATTAGAGCTCTGAAGAGGAAGCATAGAATAACTTAGTTCAACCTCTCAATGCTAAGAAAATACACAGACATTTTCTGCAGTGCACTTTGAGAACACCAGCACATACACTACCAGTCATGTAAGCCAATCAGAGATGGCAGACGGGAGTAAAGAACATGTGGTACAACGGGTAAATACAGGCTTTGTTAATGAAACAAAGTTGTTCACAGTGACGTAAGGGATCTACAGAACGTTCATGGAAAATGCATATGATGAACAAACTATGCAAGGATTTCGATACTTCTTTGCATCAAAATAAAATTGTACCTTAACTTCATTTTCTCGTGAACTTTTTGAAGTCTTCTTGTATTCACTGTCCTAGTACAGCATCTAGGCCCTTCCTCTATGAGTCTCTCACCCAACCAAGTGAGAAGAACATGGGCCTCTTCCATGATTCCTAACTGACTCACCTCTCCCAATTGTCTTCCAAGACTGAACTCAAGCATTGCCTCTTGGAATGCCTTCTTGGTCTTCCCACACTTTGCCCTCTGCCTCCGAATGTATTTACTGTTCTTTGCCTTCTGGCAATCTTTCCCT
>NW_006203943.1:117079-144921 GCF_000334495.1 Tupaia belangeri chinensis
GAAGCTCCACTCCTCTAAAGGATAATTAAGGGTTGTAACCTTTCTTTCTTTTTTTCCTTTTCTTTTTTCTTTTTTCTTAGTTTAATATATTTTCATAGCAAACTTACAGGAACAGCACAGAAAACAGACAACATTAAAAATATGTGCTTGCACGTAGGACAACTCAGAAAAGTATAGTGCATGGATGGAATCTGGTGGATGCTACAAACACCATTTAAAACAAGGGTTGTAGTCTTATCTTTGAGTCTTTAACTCTGAGGCCCAGCACAGTGCTGGACACAAAGTAGACCTTGGGATGCTATATAATAATTAGTGACAGTTTTAGTCATAAATTGCAGTTTTAGTGCCTATCCTAGTAAGGCATTTATGTCATGGAAGAAAAGTAGAGTGAGCTGTAAGAAAATTACTCGTTGTTTTTAAAATTTTTACCCCTTAAACTGGCTGGAAAGCTACAGTCCATTCCTTCATTAAAGACTATGAATTGAGTGTAATAGGCACAATGTATACAGAGATCAAGGCATGTTCTATTACTGTTCTGGGGCTCAGAGACCGACATGAGCCTCTCAAACGACCTCTCTATTTCATACCTCCAGAAAGTTTACCACTGAGTGATGAAAGGATCAGAAAATATACTTATTAAAGAAGATAAATAAATGGACACCTCATTTTAAAATGTGCTTTTTGAGTACCTACTGTATACTAGCCTAGGATCACAAAGCTGCACAGGAGGAAATTTAATATATGACCTGTGGCAGTCGGTGAGGGTGGTGAGTGATAGTCTTATGGAGTCCCCTCCGAGACTGGGCTACAGGGACTCATAGTCTGTTTGCTTAGCAGGACTGACATGGTAGCTACCTTCAGGGACTTGAGGGCTGTCCTGTGGAATAGAGATTCCATTTTCTTCCTGCAGGGCTAATGTGAACTACAAGAAATAAACACACCAGAGGTCAATATAAAATCTTTAAGGCAGAGCTCTCCAAAAGTGGACAAGGCTGTCAGGAGACAGGGGTCACATTTTGCTGGAGATGAGCAAGCCATGCCTGCACAGCCTCTAACAAAAAAGATTAAGGAGGACTGGAAATGTCAACTCAAAGAGCCCTTTCAGGTCCTGACCCTGAGTCTCAGATGGCTGTGTGCCAGCAGCTAGTAGGTGCAATAGGAGGAAGACTTGAGGGTCTGCTCCAGGGAACTTTCCTTCCTTGCAGACTAGAGAAAAAACACTGAATGAAAGAGCACACTAAGCGAGACTTGACAAGCGAGGATGTGAGCTCCTGGCCCTCATGGTGCCTCCACGGGTTAGGTTTTAGAGTTATGTGAAGTGGCCAACCCTTGGATACCCACAACACTTCATGCCCATACGGGGCAGTACTGATTCACCCCTCCATTCCCACTCATTACCTCTCTTTTCATACTGGATTCATTACTCCATTCATACCAGATTCATCCCTCCATTCATATCCATTCACCCCTCCTCTCCTACCAGATTCACCCTTCCATTTACACCTATTTACATCTCCACTCCCACTGGACTCACCCCTCCATCCCATTCCCTGGAACCCTTCAGCTTCTCCCCCTCTTCAAGCTGTCTACTCTGAGCCATAGCAGCCACTCCCAGTCTCCTCCGCCACTCATCTGCCACCTCTTGGCTCAGGGACAGCACAGAAGAGACCCATTCCTCCTGGATAAAGGATAAAGGCTTCGTGGAGCTGGACTCGTAGGTTAGGATGTGACCCTACTGAAGCTACTGCATCAAGAAGGGGCCATCATCCAGAACTTCATAATGGTATTTGTTCTAAGGACATTTATCTATCTGCTGTCATACCTGCCTGGCCATTTTCTTGATTTTTGTTTTGTTAAGTCTCCCTCAGTGCCCTCTTTTTCCATGAAGGGATGTCTTGTATCCCTAAAGTGCTATAGACTACATGCGGTTCCTTCACTGCCTTTTCTACCAAGAGCAAGGAAACCCAGTCATCCAGGACCTGCAGCAAATTAGGGACCATTTCCTCAAGTGTTTCTATAAGGACTGTAAGTTCCTTGGGCAGGTCCTTTGGTTCAGATGTTTGCCCTTCATGAGGCCTGGCTCAATGGATGACTCATGGCAAACACTCAGCAAACACTTCTTACATGGAATTCTATTTCTAAAGTGTTCTGAATGACTCTAGAATGTATCTCTAAATAAAGGGACCAGCAAATGGCATAGTGGCTACATCGCTGGAGTCCCACATGGCCAACCATGGTTTGAGTCCTGGACCCAGAGACTTGAAACTCATGCCGGGCACATGTGCATGCATGCCCCAAATCCCAAGATGAGAATGGAGAAGGGATGGTGGCATGGCCATCCCCCCTGGGTGGGTGATTTCTTAATTTCTGTCTCTCTCGATCCCCAGCAGGCAGCATGAACACTATAAAAAGAAAAAAAAATCTCTGAATAAAAGAAAAAGAAAAAAAGAAACCAACCTGAATAGCCACGTTAGAGATGGATCCTTGTAGAAACAGTCACACCCCTTCCTCTGCCTTCGTAGTGACGACTGCCATCTGAGGATCTGGTTGCCTCTCTCTCATGCTCAGAGGAGCTGTTTACAAAGCTGTGGAGTAGAGTTTCAGAATCCAAGAAGATTCTGGTGGAGCATCCCAGCTCTCTGTCATGACCCTGCAGGGCAATGAGAGAAGGTCAGACCCAGGGGAGAGCATCCACTGTGGCTGAGCTATTGGCAAGGACCCCAGCCAGCCCACAACAGCCCGATAGGAAAAAGCCACAGAAATGAATGCCCTGTTGCCATCTCCTAGAATGACCACCATGGGCCACACCTAACCAGAGCCAGAGGACCGAGAGCCTTCCATACAGTCTATAAATGTCAGCTCCCATAGCTTGGCACAGGGTGAAGAATCTGAAGGGGGAAACTGAAAACTGGCACGCTTACCACACGGAGATGCCCTCGGGACTTCCTACACACTGTGGAACACTCAGTCTCTGCACCAAATGGGCCCCAGGCCATGACCATTTAAATGTGTGTTTTGCTTTTCATACTTTTCCTCATTCCTCACAAATGTAAAAAATGAACCATTCGGACTGCTGGTTAATGTCTTTCTAAGGCCTTTGCAAGTAAATTGACATAACTTATTGTAGCCACTTCTATTACAAAGCAGAAAAACAATACCAGAAATTTTACATCTTCTGCCCTCCTATGACAATAGAAGAATACTTAGCAAGAAAATAAATTTTGGAGACATTTTTACAGTTCTCTTAAAAGATACGATGGGATTTCAAAACGTTTGTGGGAAAATGGAATAGAAGTATGAGTTTATTTTTGGTGCAAAACGAAATTGAAATCCATGCGTAGTTTTTTCTTACTATACATTTTCCGTCAACTTTTTGAAGACCTCCCCTTCCCTTGTGCATGCAGTGGAATGACTGAAGAAGAAGCCATGACTTTTAATTGGATTGCATTCCTTTAAAAGCAGAGCTACGGGCAGATGGTGGTACGATATTCTGTAAGGCAATCCCACAAGGGAAGGCTTCAGGTTCATATCCCGAGACCTCCCTGGGTAAGCCTGGCATACATGTTCCTATGATTCAGGGCTGACTGGATCCGGGGACCATTCACTGAAAGTAAAAGGATTGGATTGTGGATTGTGGGGTGGTTTGTGGCATAGGATCCTATGAAGGGTGCTATCTCTGTATGTCACTCTCTCACTCATAAAAGAAATAGACAAAAAAAAGTTTTTTTAAAGTAGATGTATTAGCTTTGGATACAACACAAACGGCATGAAGTCTCAGTGACATGAAACAGCAAGTAGGTACTTTTCACTCTGGGCTCTTTGAGCCATCTAAGGGGCTCTTCTTTGGGCTATCAATCAAGCTCACATCCACTCCCACTCCGAGCTACCGGAGCAATGGTCAGGCAGGCACAATCTCCAGAAGGTGAACATCAGAAATTCTCTGAGGGGCGAGTGGAAACCATACACTGCTGTCCTGCCCACATCCTGCGGCCTCGACCAGGCACCCTCCATAGGCTGGGGGAGAACAAGACTCTAACACAGCAGGCTGAGAGCTGCACTCCACTCCTGCCCCACTCTGCACCTCGTGGTCCTGGAATCCCTGAGTAGAATGTGTAGCAGCCAAAAGAGCTAATGCAGCCACCCAAGGCCCTGGATTTATAAATCCTAGAACAGATGGCTATACATACCCTGAATGCTCAGCATTAGTAAAGCCAGAAATAGGTTAAACTTTCATGTCCCGATCGAGCTCTTTTCATAAATTAATAAAGAAGTCTGACAGATATTTTCTCCTGATAATGGACAGAGTTGTCGAGAGGTTCACACACACACACACACACACACACACACACAGTGCTTTGGGTGCTCACATTGTCAACTTTGCCGTAGTTTTAATTCTATGTTCCTTCCTTTCTTTTAACCCCACTCAGTCTACCAATTCTACAGCCAATGGTGTTCACACTGTACTCCTTTGAAAGCAGATACAGGGGGCAGATGATGATGCAGAAGTAAGACAAGATGTTTTACTGTCACTGAGAGGTCCCTGGAACAACCCAAGAGATTCGTATAAAAATAAAAAATAAAATAAAATAAAAACAGGCACAAGCACCAACAGAAAAACTGGAAAGCAGAGCCCGCTGAGTATGGCACTATGTGAGAACTCAGACAGGAAGCCACTCTCCCCAAACCCGCGTCCACATTCCTTCTCTACTTTGCCTCCCTAAGCACGGAGAAAAGAGATTTTGGCTGAGGGCTTGCTAGGAACAGGTAGACGTGAGACCCTCGGCAGCATCCTGGGACGGCCCCAATACCCATGAAATGGCTCGTTCTATTCATGCCTCCAAGTGACGAGAGGATTAGCTAACCCATGAAATTGTTAGGTTTTCATATTACATTCTGCCATACCATGCATGAAATTTTTCAATTCTGAGCCCTTGAATCAGTTATCAGTTAAGTGCTGATTACACTGGAATGTTTAAGCACCAAGAAATGATTCTGCTTTAAAACTCAGTCCAGTTGCTCTCTTTAAAGCAGACTACTAGCTTGCTATATTCCTGAATTTAATTCTATTTTTCAAACCATGGAGGATGACCAGCTGTCCTGGCTTCCCCACAACTGAAGGGTTTCCTGGAATGTGAGATTTTAGTGCTAAAATTCCATAGTTCCCAGTCAGTCAGGTTGATGATTCACCCTCGCTGAATAGTTAGGCCTATTCAACTTTTCTACTTTAATTTTGTCCTCAAGTCAGAAAAGAAAGAAAATACTCCCTGGTTAAAAATCTGGGAGATGACACAAGTTTCCTAAAGTCAACTCCTATACCACCAACCCCCCATCCTCCCACCCTCATCAATCTTGCAAACATCAGTTTGACTTACGTCCCCCTTGCTAATCCTGATGACCAAAGTCAATATAGTAGTTAACATTAAGCTGTGGCAAAGTCAAGAACAATGCTGCTCTAAAGTTGAAACCATAACCCAGATTTTAAGTTAGTATCTCTCAGGGAGGAAATCTCCCATGGAAAAATACCATGGAAAAATCCATTATGTTGACCACATAGATATATTCATTATGGCAAGACTATAATTACAGCGTTGCCCGTCAGGGTTTCCATTATAAATGGGGTCTAAATCTTGGTGGAACACAATTCTTTCCAGCTGGAGTAAACCATGAACAGGTTTTCAGCCCATTGGGAATTTTTCTGAGTTGTTTATAAATTGGCAAGGCTGGAGGTGAGAGAAAGGAAAGGGGAAAGACAAGGTTGGGAACAAAATAAACAGTATGGATTTTCGTTCTTCATGTGTACTTTAAACTGAAACTAAGGACACAAACAAATAAAATAAATAAATAAATAAAAAAGACGGTTAAGGATATCATTCAGGGGCCCAACCGGTGACGTAGAGGTTACCTCTCTGGATTCATGCATGGTCAACTGCAGTTCGAGTCCTGGACCCAGCAGCTTGAAAATCATCTCAGGCACATGCGCATGTGTGCCAAAGATCCCAGGAGCAGAATGGAGGAGAAGGGGTTGTGGAATGGCCATCCCCCACCCTGGGTGGCGATTGCTCACTTTCCCTATCACTGTCTTTCTTTCTCTCTCTCTGGCAAGCACATACACTCTAAGGCAAAAACCCCTAAAAAAAATCATTCAGACCCTAATTTTTTTTTTTTTTGGTCAAAGGTCATGTGCAATTGCCAGAGAGAGAGAAAGGGAGAAAGCACCTCCCCATGGGGCATGATCACACACAATGGGCTATGGGATTTGGGGCATGCACACACATGTGCCCAGCCTGGTTTTCAAGCTGCCAGGTCTGAGAGTTGAACTATAGTCAGCCATGTGGGATTCTGAGGCTCAGAAAGATTTAGCCATTTATCTATGGTCACAGAATTAGCTAGGAACAGAGCTGGGAGGACCCAGGCCTCATTCTGACTTCGTTCCTCCCAGCACTCTGCTCTCCCTCAAAGGACAGTGAGTCCAAAGCTCATTTCTTCAGTGGCTGGTCAAACTTCACGCAAAAGAAACAAGAAAAATTTCAACACTTTTTTTTTTTTTCCAATCTAATGTGCCATCTCTTAAAGTAAACTAACGTAAGGGTGCTGTGCTTTGGTCTGGCTAGCCTGCAGATCTGACATCTGTCCTCAGAGGCAGTGGGTGTGAACTGTCTTATCCAGGGAATCAGATCCTTTCTGTTCTTTCTCAGATCCTCAGCTACCCTCTCAAGAGGTGAAGTCTGAGAGCCATCCTGTACAGTCAGGGCTTCCCTGTTTACTGAGACCAGAGAAGAAAGGAGGCCTGTCCACTTGCCATTCTGCCTATCCTGATGCCGCCTCACCTGCTCACCCCAGGGCAAGACATACCACATCCTGAGGAGGGTCAAGCTTACAGCAATTGCTCCATAAAATCATTGAAGAGCCGCTTGCCCTTGTCTGGTGACCTTGCACAGCATGAGGAGCAGAGCCTCTGCCACAGAGTCCTGGGGATGTGGGCAAAGGCCCCTCCTAGGACTTAGGGGTTCACAGGGCCATCACTGGGACTTATGATAAAATGGTTCTCATAAAGTGACCAACACAGTTCATATTCTACAGAACAGGCATTCCAAAAATTCTAGGTCCCTGTCTTCCCTTCTACCTTTAGGACATATAGAAACAAGAGAAGGAAAAAGATGGGGAGATTCATTCTTGTTGTTGATTTTTATTTAAACTAGAGCCATTGTAGAATGAGTGGTCAAGTTTTGTTTTGCTTTCTTTTAGATAGAGGTTTGTTTTTTTTTCCTATAGGGCACATGCATTTACCAGAGAAACAAAGAGGAAGAAAGTAAGAAATCACTGCGCCCCCCCCCCCAGGGGAGGTTGCCACACCACAATCCCTTCCCCTCCATTATTCTCTCAAGATTTTGAGCACACATGCACATGCACCCAGTGTGAGCTTTAAGCCACTGGGTCCAGGACTCAAACTGAGGTTGACTACGTGGGAGTCCAGCAACAGAACCATTACACCAACTGCTGGTCCCCAAGTGGTCAAGTTTTACTTAGCTATTCAGACTCAACTTTGCGTTCTCCATTGTGGATACTGGTGCAAGTTATAATGCCTCTGGACCCACGTGGGAAAGTCCCGGGTTCACAGCTCAGGGCCTGCCTGTACATGCTGAATGTGTATGTGCACCACCCTCATTCTGGCTTGCTGAGGCTGGGGTGGATTGCAGCATGAAGACCCTGTGGGCAATGCCTGTCTTTTTTTTTTTTCTCTCTCTCATGAAGGAAAAAAAAAGTCTTAAGAATCTGCAGGTCAGTATATCTTTTTTCTTCCCTACCCTCCCCACCCTGCAGTCAGGGAGTCATGTGATTAATCTGAATAATGGTGTAGGGAGTACAAAGGCCCAAGTTGATTTTGTAAGGTTATAATAACATGCAGGACTTTTAGTCATTTATTTTCAACATTTGTCAGCTAAAAATTTAATCTGGCTTAACTTTGACTTGGGTTTGAAATAAATGTTCAAGTGCCTTCTTCTCTTGTTTAACTGATGGTAATATTGAGCCCTAATTCTAAATTGCAGAAAGCCAACTCGCGGTGGAGCGCAACATCACACTGACATTTTAATGCATTAAGCCACCACAGATTTGTTGACTCTCATAACAGGACGTTCTGCGGTGAGCTAGCGAGACAGGCAGAAAAAAATGGAATTTAGTATATTTCATGTTGGTGTTTTGCTTGATGAGAGAAAGTACGCTTGTAGTCTCACGACATTCCCAGCCCTGGGTGGACTGGTGGGACTGGCAGGGAGTTTAGACCTGTTTTTTCCAAGTTGTGAACTTGGCTCTCTGCTGGAAACTCGCGCTGGCTCGAGGCAGCGCGATGTCACTAGGTGGCGCTGGTTCCCCTCTCTCCCTCACATGCAGCGCTGGTCTGTTCTTATAATAATGGACACGAGAAAGACTTGGAGAACTATTGTGGATACCAGAGACAGTGTGGGAGGAGGATGAAAAATGGCGAGGGGTGGCAGGGCGGAAATCGGGGAAAAGAAGGAAGTAAAACATTTAAGAAACACAGAATGGAAAATTATCTATTGATGGCATGTATGGGAGTATCTGTGAGCCAATGAAGAGTGTATTCTGGGTGGGAGAGTTCATTTTGTATGCTGTTATGATATACAGTCATTGATTGTAAAATTAAAAAATAATAATAAATTGGGACCAGCAGTTGGCGTAATGGCTATGTGGCTGAACTCCCATGTAGTCGACCGCAGTTCAAGTCCCAAACCTGACGACTTAAACTCATGCCGGGCACGTGTGTATGTGAGCCCAAGATCCCAAGAGAATGGAGGAGAAGGGATTGTGGCATGGCCATCCTCCATAGGGGGGGATTTCTCGCTTTGTATCTGTCTTTCTGGTGAGCACATGCACTCTATAGCAAAAACCTTTCCAATAATAATAATAATAATAAATATAATGCTACATCTCTTGTCCTTTTAACTGTCAGCTTGGTGGGTTGATTTTTGGTCCGTGGTTTCCCATCAAATACACAAATGCCCATGTGTACTGCACCGCGGGCATGTGAAAAACTTAGCATGTGCATTTGGCATTTCCCAGCAGGTGGCTAGCTTAACTGGTTGGAGCTGTGTCTAAGGGTTTACGAATCTTTAGGAGTTCAAATGCAGTTATTCAATTTCCATAAAAAGGAATGTGACGGATTTCCCATTTTCAAAGGCTAAGCCCTTAAAATGAAGTCAGCATTGATGAAATATCCTGCAACTGACTTGTCCAGGGAGCTAAGCTTTCTCATTCACGTGACTGAAGACACACAGTTCCTCACCTGCATTTTTTACATAGGAAGGTGTTTACTATGGGGACTTACAAATCAGGCTCCCATTGCTATTCTCATTAAGAAAAAAACAAAGTCATTTTTCTGCCCCTGGAGATAGTGAATTCTCTGATGTCCTCCAGAGCTCTGGTGTCCCCAGCTCCGACATTCAATTCCTAATTTGACAGGTCTGGAATAAATGAATGAATGAATGAATTTATTCATTTATCTATTTATTTATTTATAGAGATTTTTGGTATAGAGCGTGTGCACTCTCCAGAGAGACAGAAAGCAGGTAATCATGGGGCTGGCCATGCCACAATCCTTTCTTCTCCATTCTCTTCCTGGGATTTTGGGCACACATGCACACATGCCCAACATGAGTTTCAAGCTGCCAAGTCTAGGACCTGAACTGCAGTTCACTATGTGAGAGTCCGGCACCTTAACCACTATACCACCTGCTGCCCTTGGAAATACTACTTGTATGTTTTTCTCAGACTATGGGATATTATTCAGAACTAAGAAGAAATGAACCACCAAGTCACGAAAAGACATGAAGGGACCTTCAATGCAGATTACTAAGGGAAAGAAGCTAATCTGAAAAGGATACATACTGCAGAGTTCTAACCATATGATATTCTGAGAAAGGCAAAACTATAGAGACAGTAGAAGATCCAGCGACGACCAAGGAGTAGAGGGGAATGAGGGATAAACAGGTAGAGCATAGACAATTTTTAGGGCAGTAAGAATACTGTGTGGGACCCGCAGGAGGCGTGGCAGTTACATGGCTGGACTCTCACATGACTGACCACAGTTGAAGTCCCAGACCCGGAGGCTTAAAACATACCAAGTGTGTATGCATGTGTGCCCAACATTCTGAGAGAAGAATGGAGGAGAAGGGATTGCGGTGTGGCCATCCCCACCACCACCACCACCACCACCACCACAGGGGAGCGATTTATTTCTTTCCATCTCTCTGTCTCTCTGTCTCTCTGGCCTGTGCATGCACCCTATAGTAAAAATCTCTTTTAAAAAATTCTGTGTGATACTATATTGGTGGATATATATCCTTGAGTGTTTATGCAAACCCATAGAAGGTAGAACACCAAGAGTGAGTTCTAATGTAAATGACAGACTCAGTGATAATGACATGTCAGCATTGGTTCATTGATCTTAATAAATATATTACTCCAGTGGGGGGGGTGTTGATAACAGGGGAGGCCATGCATGTGTCAGAATGAGGGATACAGGAGAAACTTCTGTACCATCCTTTCAATTGTGTTGTGAACCTGAAACTGTGTTAAAAAATAAAATTTATACATTTTTTTAAAGTATGCCTTCTCAGCCATAGGCTAAGGCCTCTTCTTATCTTTTGAGATGCTTCATTGAGCACCTATATGAGTGAAGTCCTACACCAAGGGCTGGAAAGACTAAGTCCAGCTCTGGAAGGAAGCTGCACTGCCCGGCTGACATCATTCACCCCTCCTTGACTTGCAATGAGAATCCCCCAAGCTCTCTGTGACTATGGCACACACCTCTCACCCCATGACAGGTGCTTTGTACAAGTTAGAGCCACATGTGTGGGTTTCTTCCAAAAGAGTCACAGATAACTGAGATAAAAGCAAGAAAGGGTCTGGGACTAACCGTTGGTATAATGGCTACGTTGCAGGACTCCCATGTAGTCAACTGTGGTTCGAGTCCTGGACCCAGTGACTTAAACTCACACCGGGCACATGTGCTTGCGTGCCTAAGATCCCAAGAGGAGAATGGAGGAGAAGGGATAGTGGTGTGGCCATCCTCACTGGGAAGTGATTTCTCACTTTCTTTCTCTCCCTCTCTGTCTTTTTGGCAAGAGCACCAGCCCTATAGCAAAAATCTCTCCAATAATAATAATAATAATAATAATGAAGCAAGAAGGGGTTTCCACACCGCCTTCCTTGCTGAGGCATCTCTCTCAAAGTCTAAGCTTGGGATTGCACACACAGTGTTAGGGTTCATCGGTTTGAGTCTAATTTCCTGCTCTGTCCCTGACTTGGTGTGTGACTTCAGCAAGTTATTTAACCTTTCTGTGAGAAAGCTCCCTCTTGTAAAATGAGGGTGATAGTAACAGCCCACGTCATAGGTTCGTGTGTATGGGACTGAATGAGGTAAGACCCATGAAGCTTTTAGCTGAATATCCGGCCCAGATATTCAACACAATGTGAGTGAACATTATTTTTCAAGGTGGGAGGCCTGTGGGGAGAGGAAGATCTACTCTTCCACATGCACATTTTTTCTCCAAGACCTTTGAAATCCTTCAAACTCTCTTGCATTACCCAGGGCAGCCTTTTTCTGCTCTGTATTCCCTGGAAGGGGCTTGACCCATGACAAAGACAAGAATAAAATCAGGCTTCCCGTCTGTTTCTTGCAGGGTTCCCTATCAAGTATTCTGGCAAGAACGCTCGGGCTTTCTTACAGCAAATGTGAAATTCCCCCAAGGTTTCTTTGGGTCAAAGGTAAATGAAAGGAATTTAGACTTTTCTCTAAAGTTGGGGACAGCAGAAATGATACATGGCCTCCCCACAATCGCAGGGCACTATCCAGTGGACCATGATATATTTACTGAGAAATTTTTAATAAATAAACCACAGCCTTGAACCCGTGTGCCCTTATAAACCAGCTGGTTCTCATGGGGAGAGTTCAGGAGTTTTTATGGAGCAATACTCTGTTCTCATGAGAATTTTATTAGAAATTAGAGACTTGAAATGTATCAAGCAAGAAATTTATGAGGTTCCATGGGAACCATCCTTTCATTTTGTCATTCTGGGTTAATTTACTTCTTCATATTCTGTTGATTTACTTTGTACGTTGTAGTCATGAATGCTATTCTAAATTTCTCAGCAAATTCGAGCCAGCTAATTGATTTCTTGAACTTTTCACTTTCCATTTTTATCCTTAAAATAAGAGAGATAATTATCCATAGACTGTTAAAGAAAGTCCCCAAATCTACAGGAAACAACAGTCAAAAATGTGGCCAACCAGGTCTTTTCCAAACGTCAAGGAATAAACAAGAAGCTTAGTGGAAAACATTTTTATAGCCACGTACAATTCTTTGGGTCTCTGACTTTTCCACTTAATAGTTTCTTCAAATATTTTTTTTTGACCCGTGTTTTGTGAAGTACACTGTTAAACTTTTACTCACCAAAAAAACCTGTTGTTTATCATCATGTAACCCAACTTGGAAAACAGCCCACGCCCAGAATAGATGTTTGTGCCGGTGAAGTGGAGAGGAAGTGCTCTAAACAAGTTTCTGCCTTGGGCGTGTTCCAACATTTCATTAGTTGTCTGTGTTAATGGTGTGAGGAAAGATGCCAGGCCCAGACTGGCCTTGGCAAGAGCCTAGAAAGTGAGTGAATGACACAGGAACCAGCCTTCCATTAACCAGCTGACCCCATTGCTGCTATTTGAGCTTGATTCCTGGATAAAGTCCCAAAATTAGGTAATTTTTCTTAATCTCTAAATTTAATTCTTATATTCTAAGTGTGTGTTTTTCCAGCTGAATGCTTGCTGTGGGGGTTCAGGTTGGTTGAGCTACCACCATGGCCTCGTTGGTTTGTTTTCATCTTTTCTCCCCATTGCCCAAAGCGTCTAGGCTCCTATTTTAGAAGAAATATTTATAGTAAAACAATGCCAAGAAGACCCCCTCATTGCTGGGCTTCACGTATCTTGGGACCAGAGGGCCAGCAGCCCTGCCCTGGCACAACTATTCTTTGGACTAATGGAACTTGGTCTTCCTTCTAAGTGCAAACTGAATAATTATTGTCACCATCAGTGAATCTTTTATTCTAAGAGTCTCAAAAGTGCCAGACTCTGTACGACTTTGTATATATTAGCACATTGACCACTTGAAACAACTATATAAAGAAGTCGCTACTGTTTTCCACATTTCACAGATAAGAAGACAGAGACTCAGAAAGGTTATGAAGCCACTCTGTGACCGCAGAAGCAGACTTGGCTCTTACTATGCCCGAACTGTTCAGGGCACAATATCTATGAGAGACAAACAGGAGACAGCAGCTCTGTCATCAAGATGCCCATTGCTGATTCCACAGACCTTGAGAACAGGCCAGCACTCAGATCCCAGTGATGGCCCAGCAGACATGCACATTGTGTGGGAAAGACATTCACCAGCATACGTCACCAAGGAGACACAAAGTAAAACAAGAGATGCCACTGCACACCTACTAGAATAGCCAAAACCCAGAACTCAGACCACACCAAATGCTGACAAAGACGTGGAGCAAAAAGAACTCTCACTCATTATTGGTGGAGATATGAAATGGTACCGCCACTTTGGAAAACAGTTTGACAGCTACTTATCAGATGACACATACTCTGACTATATAATCTGGCAATGACATTCTTCGGTATTTATGAAATGAAAATTTACATTCATATAAAAACCTGCCTAGGAATGTTTATAGCAGCTTTATTCCTAATTGCCAAAAGTTCAAAGCAACCAAGATGTCCTTTAGAAGGTGATTGGATGAATACACTGTGGAACACTCAGGCCATGGAATATTAATTCAGTGCTAAAAAGAAATGAGCTACTAAACCATGAAAAGACGTAGTGGGGCCTTAAATGCAGATTACAAAACGACAGAAGCCAGTCTGAAAAGACTACATCCTGCAGGATTTCAGCTCTGTGACATCTGGGAAAGGCAAAACTATGGGGACAGTAAAAGGATCAGGGCTTGCTGGGGCTAGAGGAGAGAAAGGGATGAATATACAAGGTACAGCAGACTTTTAGGACAGTGGAACCACTCTGCGTGATACCATACTGGTGGGTTTTTCTCATTATTCATTTGACAAACTCTTAGAATGGACAACTTCAAGAGTGAACCCTACTACAAACTGTAGACTCTGAATGATAATGATTAATCGATGTAAGTTCATTGTTGGTCATAAAGAGACCATGCTGGTGGGGGGAGTTCATGAGGGAGTCTTAGGAGAAAGAAGATATACTTTCCCTTCCTCTCAATTTTATCATGAACCTAAAATGGCTATTTAAAAAAGTGGGAATGGGGGGGGGCAGGGATTTAAAAAGCAAAAGAACATTCTAGAAAAGAAAAGATGCCCTGGAAACATTTATTCTAGCACTTCTGGAGCAGAGCACTTCAAAACAGGGTTCCATGATCTTAACCAATGTAAACGCTGGCGCCAGCAGATGGTATAGTAGTTACATTGCTGGACTCCCACATGGCCTACTGTGGTTCAAGTCCTGGACTCAGTGGCTTGAAAATCATGCTGGGCAAATGTTCATGCATGCCCAAGATCCTGAGAAGAGAATGGAGGAGAGGGATCATGGCATGGCCATGTCCCCTGGGGGAGGTGATTTCTTACTGTCCCTCAACTTGTCTCTGTCTGACCCACTCCTACCCTCACCTCTGAAGTGCTCTAAGGCAAAAATCTCTAAAAAAAAAAAAAAAAAGTAATCGCTAATAGAATGGCAAGTCCTACTCATTGCTGTCAAGCACACATCCCATTCTATAGGGGAAAGCGCACTGGTAATAAGATGGAAGACAGCAAGCAAGGCTTTCCGGTGGAGGAAGCTTTGTGGCCAGACTTAAAGGCCACGATGGTGAGGGTCTGGCTCCTGGAAGGACCAGGAAGCAATGGCAGGGGCCTGGATGAGGGCATCTCACTCAGCCTAAGGTCTTTGCTCTGGGTTTTACCTCTAGATTCCTCCACCAGCCAGCATCTTGTTCCTGAGAACTGTTAACAAATTGGTTTTCTTCCATCTCAAGGCAGGCTGTATTTTGGTGACAGGCCAAGAAAAATACCCACTGAATACAAACCAGTCTCATAGAACATGCCCAGAAAAATACCATAGGGAATGCTTCCTATTTAGCAAGCAGCCTCCCTCCGTGCCTTCCCCCAGAGGTCTGAAGCCCCGAGTGCCAGGTTTCTTAGCTGCAGTACCACACTGCCAATTTGTTCAGCCCCTGAGGGGCTATTGGAAACAACAGACAGGTCTGGCAGAACGTTTTCAGCTGCCACACACAGAGAAAAGTCTTCCAGTCCTGGGAAAAATTTGGTCCCCCGGGATGAGCTCCAGAGGGCAGCACCCTCCACATTAGTGGCAGGAAGGCGTGGGCAGCCAGGGGAGTGGAGCGCCATGTTGTTGTCGGAGAACCATGTAAGTCTAGGAGTCTCTGACTTAGCTCAGGCCCTGCCCAGCATCCCAGATCCCAGCTGGGTAAATGAGTCTGGCCCTGTAGGAGATGAAGGAGAGACACCCATTAGAACTGAGGTGCTAAATAGGCACCCACTCATACTCTCACCCTAAGTTCAAGCAATGAACTTACATCGATAAATCGATGTAAGGGACAAGGCAACTCTTTGGTTCTCTTTCATAGGGGCATTAATCCCAGTCATGAGGACTGTACCTGAATCACACTGAAAACACCTGCATTTTGAGAGGACATATTGAAGGCCAATCCCCAAGGCCTCTGCTATGATCTGAGCTAGTAACCTCTGAGTCAAGCCAAACACTCTGTCCACTAGCAATGGACTGAACGCCCATGTCCCTCAAAACCCATCTGCTAGAACCTTAACCCCAAAGCTGATGGTAGTAAGAGGTGGGTTCTTTGGGAGGTGATTAGGCCATGTGGGCAACTCCCCCATAATGGGATTAGAGCTTATTAAGAGGCTTCACAAAGCCTTTGGTCTAACTTGCCCTTTTGTCTTGTGTCATGTGAGGACACCACAGTTCCTCCTGTCTGGAGAATGAAGCCCACACCAGACCCCACACCTACTGGCACCTTGCTTTTAGACTTCCCAGCTCCCAGAGATGAGAGAAATAAATTTCTGTTTTCTGCAAATTACCCAGTCTTAGGTATTTCATCAAATAGCAGGAATTGGCTAAGGCATGGGATACGGTGAGAGATAAGGTGGATGAGGTCCCTGATTTCCAGGAGCACATATTTTAGCAGACTTTTCAATCCACTCTGTAAACTCTCAAATACTAGTTTCTTTAGAGCAGGAACCTATTTTAAAAGGTAGGGTAATTTTCAGTGTGAAGGACGCAGTCATCCAGCTGGACTCTGGCCAGCGTTTCTGTTCTAACTCAAACATGACGCTATTTTCAATTTCGATCAAGCTCAGCTATTCCAGGCCCAATGACTTTGACCTGTGTCCTCCTACATTCTGCTCAAGTTTCTGAGGTGAGGTAAGGCAGGGACTGGAGGGATTCATAACATTTGGAATATCCTCGTCATCCAAGGACGATGGCAGCTGGTTTAGCCTGAGTCATCACTTTTCCTTAAAGAAAGTAGATTACCCAGTCCCTCGTATCTATTTGCTTCCAGCTTAGTCATAGCCTTTCACATGCTTCAAAAACTCCCTCCCTCTCTCTCTCTCTCTCTGAGAAGCAAAGGATGCATCCTAAGAGACATTTAGCACACTAACCCGAAAGTAGGGCAATTGGTTTAAAGCAGTTGGTTGTATATATTAGTCTGTTAGGCTACTATAACATAATACTACACATTAGGTCACTTATAAACTATGGAAATTTATTTCTCACAGGTCAGAAGCCCAGAAGTTCAGTGTCAAGTCACCAGCAGGTTTGGTGCCTGGTAAGGACTTGCTCCCTGGTTCTTGGACGGCACCTTCTCCCTGTGTCTTCACATGGTGGAAGGGGCAAGGCAACTCTTTGGTCCTCTTTTACAGGGGAACTAATCCTAGTCATGAGGAATGTACCTGAATCACACTGAAAACACCTGAATTTTGAAAAGGACACAGTCAATCCACAGCACCCCAGAAGTTATAATGGTGCCTGGAGTTTTATAAATGCTCAATACATAATTGTTGAATAAAGTAGTGATATAATATCTTTGCCTCTGAAATGACATAGTAATAAGACCTCAGACAACCTTCTTCTTCCTCCTCCTCCTCCTCCTCCTCCTCTTCTTCTTCTTCTTCTTCTTCAAGGTTTTTGACATTGGGTGTGTGTGCTCACCAGAGAGAAGGAAAGTGAGAATTCAGCCCCCAAGGGAATGACCATGCCATAATCCAATCTTCTACATTCTCCTCTCAGTATCTTGGGCGCACACACACATGCACCCGGTGTGATTTTTCAAGCCACAGGTCCAGGACTCAGCTGTGGGATAGTGACATGGAGTCCAGCATAACCACTACACCATCTGCTAACCCTCAGGTAACCTTTTGTCAGTGTGAAGAGCCAAAAGTGAGAGACACTCCCAGAGTGGGAGGATGAAGTCTTAGAAACTGAAACTAGTGGAAGGTCCCCAGGATGAAGGTCATGTCCTAGATGGGTTCACCCCACAACAAGAAAACATGAAACATGCTATTGGTCCAGAGCCTCTTCCTATGGTGTCTGGACAGCAACAGGCCAAATCACGGCTCACAGATGTGAGGTGTGATGCCAATGTTAATCTCACACTCGAGCAATAACCACTTTCCAGAAGAAAATCAGTAAAGCAGAAAAAAATTTTACCCACTTCATTTGAAGTGGGATATTTTAATGCTTTTTTTTTTTTTAAATACTTGACTCATTGCCAGTCCTTCTTTCTTACAAAGATGCATCTCTCCATCCTCTCATCCTCATTATCTTCAAGTTTCATCCTTCAAGCTTTCCTTCATGAGTGATCCTCCTACCGCTCTCTCTAGATGCTTCCCTTAAGAATCCAAACATACTTGAGCATCTATTATTAGAAATGATCCTTGAAGACCAGCAGTTGGCATAGCAGTTAGACTCCCACATGGCTGACCATGGTTCAAGTCCCAGACCCACTGGCTTGAAAATCACACAGGGCACATGTGCATGTGTGCCCAAAATCCCAGGAGAATAGAAGAGAAAGGATTGTGTGTGCCCATCCCCCCAGGGGGTGATTTCTCACTTTCTTTCTCACTGTGTCTCTCTGTCTCTTTCTGGTAAGCATACATGCCCCATGGGAAAAAAAAAGTAAAAAAAGAAAAAAAGAAAAGAATGAAATTTTTTTAAAACCTCTCTTGGTCCTGCTGCCTTCTTAAGCAGCTCTTCTCTCCCTTTCCTGCCTCATCTCTAACTCAACCCCTTCACGTGATCTCCATTCTCAAGGCTCTTCCAAAACAGCCAGTGGCCTCAAGTTGGCACTGAGGATATACTTGATTGAGAAGAAATCTCAGAAGCCATCTAATTCAACCTCCCCTTTTAAAGTTGGGGAAGCTGAAGACAAATGGAGATGACACAACCTGCCCAAAGTCACAGAAGGTGAGGTGGACTCGGGACCAGACACCTGATTCCCTTCTTTCCTGTTCAGAGTTCCCTCGGCCCCCACATGACTTCCCATACCATGACCACCCATGAGGGTCCTCCTTTGAAGATGCCACCAAGTGGTACTGTCCAGTCTTGGTGCGCATTTTGGCACAGCTTACCTCCTTGCTCATGACTTACCTGACTCTCTCCTGATTCTGTGGCCTCTTCTGCTCATGCTAATTCTCCTCTTCCCCAGCCCCTGAGATGCTACCCTCTGCCCACTCCTCATGAGCTCTCCCTTAGCTGGCACATCAAAACCTGTTGCTCAGGGACCAGCAGGTGGTGTGGTGGTTAGGGGCACTGGACTCCCACATGGCCAACCATGGTTCAAGTCCCAGACCTGGTGGCTTGCTTTCTCACCTCCTCTCTCTCTCTCTCTCTCTCTCTGGATAAATGTGAATAAATAAATAGTTCAATAAAATCATTTTTAAAAAAAAAAGTTTATTAAAAAAAAAACACACATTGCTCTATCACCAAATATGGAGAGAGAGGGGCCTCTGTAGTCACTACTCCTTTATTCCTACAATTCACGGCACAAATTCTCTGCTGCTCACTTTCCCAATTTACTTTTGAAGTTTAAAGACAAGCTCAAGGATGGATCCTCCCTATCTCATTTTGCATTTCAGCAATAATTATGAAATCAGTGTATACAGGAAGACCCCTTGTTCCCTGAACAATGAGGGAAAGGGTACAGTCCAAAGACATTTTTGAATGATTTAAATTAACTAAATGACTCAGTTTAGTTTGTCACATATGACTTTTTTTTTTTTTTTGAAAGATTTTTACTGTAGGGAGTGTGTGCTCACTGGAGAGACAAAGGGAAATAGAAAGGGAGAAATCACCCCCAGGGGGGATGGCCACACTGCAATCTCTTCTCCTCCATTCTCCTCACAGGATTTTGGATGTACACACACACATGCCATGAGTTTTAAGCCACCAAGTCCGGGACTTGAACTACAGTCAATTATGTGGGAGTTCAGTGACATAACCATTGCACCACCTGCTGGTCCTAGCATGTGACCATTTTAATAATTTCCCTTAAGCAGTATCTAGTTCTCTATTCAGAGTACAGATTCAGTAATCCTCATCAATTTCTTCAGAATCCATCTGAAGACCTGAGTTAAATCTACCCTTGGTAGATTTTGTTCCATAGAAAAGATTCCAGGAGCAGTGGGCTCTACTTGACAGTCAGGGTCAATATCCATGTGCCTACCTAGGAGTTTTTTATTTCATTTCAGTTTATTTTTTGCCATAGGGTGCATGCACTCACAGGAAACAGAAAAAAAGGAGAAATCACACCCCAGGGGGAATGGCCACACTGCCATTTCTTCTCCTCCATTCTCCTTTTGGGATTTTGGGCACACACAGGCACACCCAACATGATTTTCAAGCTACCAGGTCCGAGATTCGAACTGTAGTTGATCATGTGAGAATTCATAGCCTTAACCATCACACCACCAGCTGGCCCCAGTAGTATAATTTTTAAAAAACAAAATTACCGAAATGTACACATGTTGAAATATTCACTTTGCAAGTTAAGTAACATGTGATTGAATGTATAAAAGAAACTGAAATAAAAAAGAAAAAAAGACAAAGAAGAAGAAGAAGAAGAAAAGAAACTAACTAAATAAATAAAGTTATTTTTTATTGAGGCTTATTTCTGTCTGGATGTGCCACAGGTATAAGAATGGGATATTCTGTCTGGAAAAGTTAGTCAGAGAAATCTTTTTTCTTTTCTTTTCTTTGTATCTTATGAGAGAGATGTGTGTATTTGACATGGTCTTACCATGATTTCCTCTCCCAGCCTCGCAGTCAGCTCAGATCACAGACATAAGCCACAGAGGCTCCCCGTCCTCAGTTACCCCACAGTAGTGCCCTCCCATTTACCATGGCTGGGCCAGAAAATCTTTTACTTTCTTTCCTGCTAACGTTCTCACGTCAACCCTTGTACAAAAAAGGAAAAGCAATTCTAGGACGCATTTACTGCATTCTAACAATAGATAACAATAACACTTCAAGCAATAAAGCAATAGCAATACCACATAATGATACTGCTTAAAATACCATCTTTGTGATCGTTGGCAATTTTCAAGATACTTTTGTGTCATGCTTTTGCCATTTCACACAAAGATATACTATTTTTATTTGAAAATTTACATACTTTCAATAAACGATGATGAGAAAATAAAACTCATCATTGAACAGTGGACAGCACAATGCTAAGAGAAACCTCCGGTTTTCGAGTCAAACAGGTCTACTGCTTGGCCACCTGCTCTAATTAGGGGCCTTTGGTTTGGTCTCCTCGTCCACACAATAAGCCTCATGTCAACTCCTGTCGTCAGGGAGCTAGCTGGCCAGCAGTTGTGAGATTATGTAAATTATGCATGAGATTACATGTGCATGTGTGTCCCAAATCCCAAGAAAATGGAGAAATGGAAGAGACAGGATGGTGCATGACCACATCCCATGGACGTTGCTCCTTACCCAACCTCCTTGCATTCCTGTCTTTAGTGAGTGCACCCACCCTTTGCAATTAATTTTAAAAAGAAATAAAGAAGAGAAAAGGCTTCCCCATTTTGGTGGATTTTAGTTCCTTCCTTCTCCTTAGCCAGACACCTGCTGCAAAAGAGAATTCAATTGTGTGCAGAGGCTCTCTGGTTCATGCAACCTCACTTAGCTTACAAAAAAACTAGATGAATTAGGTTGTCTGCAGAAAAATGCATCATGACTTTCCCAACAACCTAGTAAATGCCACCTCAGTGTCCTGAGTGGATCTGCACAGTCAGCTCTCTACTCAGTCGGTCTCATGCTCTTCAGGTACCTCTAGTTATCTGCAGGGCTTAGTTTTCCACCATATCCCAATACAAAGGCCTCCTCGAGGCTGGAGATCATTGCTAGGTAATCACACAAATGGGCCTTCAAATTCCTCACACAAACCTGACTGAAAAGCACTCCTGGTGGAAGTCTGGGTACTACTGGTGGAGCACACTTGTGTTAGCTGGAATGATGGGAAATCTTAGGAAGAGTGACACCAGCTGGAAAAACTCTAAAAGAAGCCCTCACTGTGCTGAGTTAAACAGTTGTGCCAGGAGGAGGGAGGAAGCAATTACTCTGAGCTTGATTTAACACAGGAGGCTTTTCAAGTAGGTGCTCAAGCAGCTGCAGACACTTTTATTTCTAGACCCTCCTTAACAGCACCTCAATATGCATCCTGTCTTCTGTCACTGTTAGGTGCAGCATTGTGTGGCCACTCTTTTTGCAAAGTGTTTTGGAAGTTCTCTCGATTCATCTTGGCCTGGAAGATGGAAAATTGGGACAGTGGAAACATACCATGTGGCCCTGTTTCGTGCCTGGGGCCAGTATACAAGGAGAAACTAAGCAAGGTCAAGAGGAGGTGGCTTTGGCTTGAAGCCAAGTGGAGAGTATGTTAATCCTCTCAAGGGAGGGTACAGGGAGACAGATTCGCAATCAAGCTTCCTTCTCTCAGAGATGGGTTTTTTTGTTTCATTCTTTTTTTGGGGGGAGGGGATGTTGAAGAAGGGGTAGATTATATAAGGGACTACAGAGTCAAGTCATGGCTGTCTATGACTTTAAATCATCCTGTGGCTATTGTTGATTGAGCCAGGCACTGTGCTAAGACTATTATATGCATCACCTCAATTTAATCCTCAGATTGGATTTATAATCCTTTTACAGATAACAAAACTGCTCTAAAGAAAAACTAAGGGGTTCTCCCAACATCCCAAACTGGCTGTTGGCAGAATCAGGAGTGGAAGCCAGAGTTGGCTCTGCCTGACCATCAGCTCCTGACCCCAAGCATTTTCCCAGGACCCTTCTCCCAGACACTTCTTCGAAGATTAGTCCTCCCTCTGAGTACTCACACATTCACTGTCCTCTCCACAGGCACCTGCACTTCCTCCTTCCTGTATTTCTCACACTCATCTGTGCCTTTGACTCGTGTTCAGGAACCGTCCCAGCTTGACTCGTGTTCAGGAACCATCCCAGCCTAAAACCAGCACCTGGTGGCCACAGGTGCACACCGCACCTGTTGCTGTCTAAACATTGGCTGCTGCTGTTGCTTCTCCCACACCAGAAAAGACTGTTAATTAGAGCATGTTACTAGGCTACATTTCTTTTTTTTTTCTTTTTTTTTGAGAGTTGTTTTTTGTTTGTTTGTTTTGCTATAAGGTTCATGTACTTGCCAGAGAGACAGAAAGCAAGAAATTATCCCCAAGGTTGGATGCCCATACTGCAATCCCTTCTCCATTCTCTTCTTGGGATCTTGGGTTATGCACTCACACACACCCGGTGTGAGTTTAAGCCACCCGGTCTAGGACTAGAACTGCGGTCAACTACATGGGAGTCCAGCGACATAGCCATTACGCCATCTGCTGGCCCCACCAAGCTACATTTCTAACCAATACTGCATAAGATGCTAAATATTTGGAAAATCAGAGAATTGAGATTTTAGACAAAGATTTGATTTTCTGCATCTTTAAAAAAAGTTTCTACATATGATACTAGTCATGGGATTTATTCTCATTATGAGAACATCACAAATATTTTAGTTCACCTCCCATTCTGTCACATGACTTATGGTACATCTCTTTAAAAATTAGACATGGCCATGTGACTTACTTTGGCCAATAAAATGTGAAAGCAAGTGTTGTACTTCTGTGGGGAGGGTTACGATCTAGTGTGTGCCTGAGGAAAGCGTTCGAGCTCTGTTTGCACCCAGTAGCTAGCTTGTGCCAGGGGCAGGGGGAAAGAGGCATGTGGAGCAGTGTGGAGGGAAGTTGTGGTGGGGCAGAGAGAACAACACAAAAGAGTTGCATGCAGAGACTTTGAAAGTTAAGATGCTATAGGTGTGGGCTATTAGGATTCTGGACCCTGTGTATCATGCTCCTGTCTGCCAGTTTCTTCTGTTGCAGCTTTTCTTGAACAGTGACTTATTTTAATTATTTCAAACCAGGAATGTTTCCACTGACTCCTCTTTCACCTGCTAGGGTCAAGAAATGGACTGGACATTCTTTCCACGTGGCCTATCGCAGGGTGGTTTTGAGTGGCATTGCAGCTGCATCACGTAAACCCACGCTAGAGCAATGCTGTTGGCCAAACGCAGTCGTGATTGCTTTGTAATAACAAGAAAGAATGTTATTGCCTACTCAGACTGAGAAGCTCACCATTGTGTGGTTCAGATACGTGTTATAATCATCATCATGAAGGAAGGCCTTTCAAAGCATCGTTCTATACTGAGTCTTGGCATTGGGGATCTCTGAGTATTAAGTTTCAAGTACTTTCTTACAAGTATAAGATGTTTACCTCATCTTTTTACTTTTGTGTGTAGTTCTTAAAATTATAGAAAACATTTTAAGGGAAATCAAACTCAGAAACTTGAATACAGAGTAATGCCTACGTTTCCAAGTGTATACTACATTTTTCTAAGATATTGATTTTACTGTTTAATTGCAGTAAAAATATTTTTATTTATACATTACGTTAAGGAAGCAAGCAATGCCTACTGCTCCAACATTTTATGGAAGCTGCTTTAAATCAAAATATTTAGTTTTTGATATTCATATAATCAATAGAGGGTGCATTCATGTTTTTTATTGGGCTTAGTACCTTGTTTTTTTTTTTAAGAGTATTTTTCTACTACATACTAAATTTACATGGTTTTAAAGTTACTGCATCTAGACAACCGTAAATGTTATTTCTTAACTGGTGCATGCCTAATACCTGCCATTTTTACTAAGTATGTGATCTTTTTATAAAAGCACATTAACTCAAGTTTAAAGTTAAGTAAATTTACTCTTAACAAAAAAGACTTTTGAAAAAGTAAGTTATTTACGTCATTAAAAATGTTAAGAAATTTGAAGCTATTTACTATTCCTGCTTCCACAATTCCAAATATTTATCTTGGTGTATATATAGTTACTTCAACAGAACTTATTTTGTTTTTAATAAATATAAACATGAGGGACCAGCAGAAGGCATAATGGTTACTCGATTCCCGCATAATTGACTGAGGTTTGAGTCCCAGACTCAGTGGCTTAAAACTCACACCAGGTATGTGTGCATGTGTGCCCAAAATCCTAAGAGGAGAGTGGAAGAGAAGGGACTATGGCGTGGCCATCATCCTGGGGGTGATTGTTCACTTTCTGTGTGTCTCTGACTTGTTGGCAAGCATGTGTGTCCTATAGCAAATATTAAAAAAAAAAAATTATATACCTGAAATTTTTGTATGTAAACACACACACACACAATTTAAAACCTAGTGTATTGTGCGTACTCTCCCTTTTCTTGTCGTGGCAATTGAGGGAGCGTGTGTTGCAATGAGGCTTTCTGTAAGTCAGGATCCCTAAGGATTACAGAAAACAGAGATGCCTTGCTAATTGCCCTGATCATGTAACCTGAGCCAGGAAAACCCTACTTATCCTCAGTCTGAGAACCTGAGTGATTTATCATGGTGTGTTACCATAGCATCAGCTAGCCCACCTAATTAGTACTATCATAGAAACACTTTTAATCATATGTCAGATGATGGGACATGGAGGCGGGGTGCCAAGGAAGAGGTGGGAATGGGGATGACAAGGGGGGCGGGGAGTTATAATGTGGCAGTTGATGGCACAGTGATAAAACATGATGTTCCAGAGGCTGGTCCACATGGAAGTGTCCTGAGTTCACATCCAAAGACCTCCCTGAGTTCACTGCGTGTGTGTCATGCGTGTGCCCATGGTCAGGGGTCTGGCTGAAGCTGGAGATGGGTCACAGTGGCAAGACTCTGTTGAAAGTGCTCTGTCTCTCTCTTTCTCTGTCTCTCAGAAAAGAAAGAAACTTTAAAAGAAGAAAGGGAAAAAGCACTTTCTTACATCACATGCCCAGTTTCCAAATGTGAAGAATTCACATGAGACCATGACTAGCTGAAGTACTAAAGGAAAGAGCAATATTATTTATTTCCTGATGACACCTGAAAGTATTAGGTTTTCAGAAAAGTCATAATGCATTTTTGCATAAAAAAGAACAGAAAAAATATGTCATGACTTTTCTACCTACCCAATAGCACTGGATGGGAAAGCTTTTCAGAGGCTATCTCCTGACCAACTTTATGTCATTAAGAAATGTAAGCCTTACAGAGTTTCAATTTGGGACAATAAAAGTTCTGAAAATGATAAAAAGACAGAGGAACTTTAAATGTGTATTACTGTGAGAGAAGCAGGTCTGAAAAGGCTATAAGCTGATTCCAACTGTATGACATTCTGGAACAGGCAAAACTGTGAGGACAATAAAAAGATCAAGGATTTACAAGAGTTATAGGGGAGGCAGGGATGAACAGACAAAGCACAGTGAACTTTTATGGCAGTGGAACTCCCCTGTATGATACTATAACGGTGGACACATCTCATTATACATTTGTCCAAACCCACAGATTGTAGGACACTAAGAGTGTACCCTAATGTAAACTACCGGCTCTGAGGACCAGCAGATGGCATTATGGTTACGTAGTTGGACTCCAATATAGTCGACCACGATTTGAATCCCAGACTCAGAGGCTTAAAACTCTGGCCAGACGCACATACATGCATGCTCAAGATCTTGAGAGGAGAATGGAGAAGGGGTTGTGGCACAGCCATTCCTCTTGGGGAGCAATTTCTTGTTTTCTGTTTCTCTGTCTCTCTCTCTCCAGGGAGCACTATAGCAAGAGTCTCTCTCTCTCTAAAAATAAATAAATAAATAAATAAATAAATAAAACCTCTGGTCTCTGGGTGATAATGTTGTGTCAGTGTTGGTGTGTTGATTGTAACAAACTGTAACACTCCAGTGGGGGCTGTTGATAATGGGGAGGCCATGCATGTATGTGTGGGGTAGGGGGTATGAGAACTCTCTACTTCCTACTCCACTTCTGTGTGAACCTAGAGTGTATTTGCCAGAGAGAAAGAGTGAGAAAAAAGGAAACTGAAAAGGTACCCTCCCATGGGGCATGGTCACACTGAAATCCTTCTTCTCCATTTCTCTCTCTTTTAGAGATTTTGGGCACACACACACACACAGACACACACACACACACACACACACACACACACACACATGTTCCCAGCGTGTTTCTGAAGCTACTGGGTTTGGGACTCAAATTGCATGGTCAGACATGAGGGATCCAGTTGCCTTAACCACCAAATCACAGGCTGACCCAAAAATGGTATTAAAAAGGAGAAAAAAGTTGTGGAGATAGAATTTATTCTCATTTTAATGAGAGTACCACAAACATTCCAGTTGCCTCCTTGTTCTGTCACATGAATTATGACATATCCTCTCTTCTTTGAAATTTCATGTGACCCTGTGACTTGCTTTGGCTAACAGAATATGAAAGCAAGAGATATACACCAAAAGTGGTGTCTGCACAGCAATGCACACATACCACCACTGATATATACAATTAGACATGGATAAAATAGGGGCTGGCAGGTGGCATGGTGGTTAGGGAGCTGGACTCCCACATGGCCAACCATGGTTCAAGTCCCAGACCTGGCAGCTTGCTTTCTCACTTTATCTCTCTCTCTCAATCTTTCCTTTTCAACTCCAGCAAAGGTCAGGCACCCTCTGGCAAATTAGGCGGAGGAAAGAACAAAAAAGAAGACACAGACACAAAGGAAGAAGGCCATGCCATGTGAGTACAGAAACCTCTCTTTTAGATATTTTGGGGACACACACACACACACACACACACACACACACACACACACACACACACACACACACACATGTTCCCAGCGTGTTTCTGAAGCTACTGGGTTTGGGACTCAAATTGCATGGTCAGACATGAGGGATCCAGTTGCCTTAACCACCAAATCACAGGCTGACCCAAAAATGGTATTAAAAAGGAGAAAAAAGTTGTGGAGATAGAATTTATTCTCATTTTAATGAGAGTACCACAAACATTCCAGTTGCCTCCTTGTTCTGTCACATGAATTATGACATATCCTCTCTTCTTTGAAATTTCATGTGACCCTGTGACTTGCTTTGGCTAACAGAATATGAAAGCAAGAGATATACACCAAAAGTGGTGTCTGCACAGCAATGCACACATACCACCACTGATATATACAATTAGACATGGATAAAATAGGGGCTGGCAGGTGGCATGGTGGTTAGGGAGCTGGACTCCCACATGGCCAACCATGGTTCAAGTCCCAGACCTGGCAGCTTGCTTTCTCACTTTATCTCTCTCTCTCAATCTCTCTCTCTCTCTTTCCC
>NW_006203943.1:144933-177707 GCF_000334495.1 Tupaia belangeri chinensis
ATTAAAAATAATAATGTAATAAATAAGATTAAAGAAATCTTTTTAAAAATGGTTAAAATAGGACATTTTATGGGGACCAGAAGTTGGCGTAATGGCTATGTCATTGGACTCCCACGTAGTTGACTGAAGTTTGAATACCAGACCTGGTGGCTTAAACTCATGCCAGGCACATGTGCATGCATACCCAAGATCCCCAGAGGAGAATGGAGAAAAATGGATGGTGGCGTGGCCATCCCCCCAAGGGGTGATTTCTCCCTTTCTGTCTCTGTCTTTCTGGTAAGCTCATGTGCCCTATAGCGGAAACTTCTCAAGAAAAAAAAGTAAATTTTATGTAATGTATACTTTACCACAAAAAAGATGTTAACTAAACCTTTAGATGAGGCCATATTGTTCTCCTCTGACTTCCAGTTCTGTTACTTCAAAATAAGAAGAAAAAATAAAACCTAGGTAGCCAGACAGGCTGAGGAATCATCTTATCATTACTATTATTGATTATTGACTTTTTTTTAACTAACTCCATTACTTAAAATTCACTTTTATATTCACATTATCCAACTTAATCCTTCAACAAAATTGAGCAGCTTTATCACCATTTCCTAAGTAAGGAAACTGAGTCTTAAAAATAGTTGTGATCAAATGAATGGAACTCAGGCTGGCTAGGTGGGGGCAATGTTTTCCATTGTTATCCCTGGTCACACCCAGTAGGCATTAAGAATAATTATTTGATCCTAACAACGACGGTTTCTGTTAGAATGAATAAGTCAATGTATCAAAATGAAGTAGTAATTTTAAAAATCTCTCTGACAAAATGGATTCCTGGTGAGTTCTCAGGCCAAATCTCATTTTCCTGCCTTGCTAGGGACCTATCCTGAGCCCTAGAAACAGACAAATAGGTTCTGAAATACAGAAAGGAGTGTGATAGATAAGGGACCATGCAAGACCCAGTGGGGTGTGAATATGTGTGTGTGTGTTAATTGCATGAGAGTATGAGTTAGTATGTTTAGATAAGTGTGTCAGAGAAAGTGAGTGTTGGGTATGAGAATGTGTTAGGAAATATGTGTTTAAATGTGTGGGTTTGATTGTGAGTTTGATTGTTACTATGAGAGTGTATTAGTGTATGAATATGAGTGTATGTTTGAGTACTAGTACATGTGAATGTGTATGTTCAAGAGTGTTGAGTATCAGAATATTTGAGTGTGTGTGTGAGCATTTGAGTGTCTATGTTAGAGAATGCATGTGAACATGAGTGTTTTGAAGTAAGTCGTGAATATATGTGTATCTTAGTGTGTGAATGTGTGTTAGAGTGTAGGTGCATGTGTTTGAGTGTATATTAGAGATTGTATCAGTGTGTATTTAAGTGTGTGTGTGTGTGAGAGAGAGAGAGAGAGGGAGAGTCTATTATGTTGCAAACAGTCTGAGAAACAGCCAAATGGTTAGGAGGTTAGAGGAACTGGTTTATGAAGGAAGACTGGGCCAGCTAGATGTGTGGAATTTCAGTAAATTGGGACCAAGGGGAAGGGAATGTGATAACAACCCACAAACATCTGAAAGGTATAAACAGCAGGAAGAGGAGTTATTGTGCCTGGCACACGAGATTTAAGTAGGAGTAATGGGATGTAATTAAGGAAAGGGAAATGCGAGCTGCATTGTCGAGAAAACTTCCTGAGCACCTCAGAGGGGTGGGACGTTGCCTCTGGTTGGCCAGAGCTACCCTTGCGTGGGCTCTAGAGGGAAGGTGGCAACACCCAGCTACAGGCCTAGGAGCTCAGGCACCACCGGGAACTTGGTGCCCAATGTGGAAGGGGAAGGATGGGACTGAGGTATCAACAGGGCCCATGCAGTATTAAGAGTTGTGGCTACTTGTGAGTCCCAAGACCACCTCAACCAGAGCTAACGGAGACTGGGGGACATTGCTTGGAGTGGCCCAAGCCTGAGCTTCCCTTGTGCCATTGGGTTCTGAGACTCAGAGCAGCATGATGGCTTCCAAGAAGACAAGGTGGAAGAAAGAGGGCCCCCGGTCCTGCCCACCACTTCTTTCTGCCAGGAAGCTCAGGTGGAATTGTGTCTCCTTCAAAAAATATGCATGGGAATTCCAGCCTCCAGTGTCTGGAAATACAGCCTTCTTGGAAAACAGGGTCTCTGCAGAGGTGATCAAATGAAAATGAAATCCTTAGAGTGGGCCCTAATCTAACAGACTGCGTGTCTTATGAAAAGGAGAAATTTGGACACTGACACAGACACGCACAGGGAAGACAATGGCAAGAGCACAGGGAGAAGATGGCCCAGAACAGATCCTTTCCCAAGCTCTCAGAAGGCAGCAACCCTGTCAACAGCTCAGTTTCAGACTTCAGTCTCTTGAGCTGACAGAAAATACATTTCTGCTGTTTAAGCCACCTGGCCTATGACACTTTGTCATGGCAACTCTAGCAAACACATGCAGACAAGAAAATCAAGGCCTGGAGAGGTTAAGTGATTGGCCACGGGTCACATAGTTAGCAGGTGGCAGGACAATAATTCAACCCTCAATCTGGTGTTGTACTGGTAAATGTCAAGCTGACCTCTTGGCCAGCAGGGTGGGGAGCCTTCATTTGTAGCTTTTGCCAATTATCATGGTGTAGAAACCCATGGGCACTTTTAAGCTGCCAATGTGGTGTCACTGACCAAGGAACTGGGAAAATGATGTGTATGGTTGACTTTCAGCTCTTTCAGCTTTTTAGGTGGGCTGGAAATCAAACCTGAGCCTTCCATGTGGTCTCAGCCTATGAAACAGCAGTGTCCAGTGAATGCTACCCTGGCTGGGCCTGGTCCCACAATTTTGCTACCCATAAGAGAAGTTAATTGGCTAGAAGAGAATCTCAACTTCTCCATTTTTATTCTCTAAAGTTAGAATTCCTTACTAAATCCTACCTGAGTAAAACTTGTATTCGTTCCATACGGCTGGTGTAACGAAATATCACAAACTGGATAGCAAAGCATCAGACAACAAATTTATTGTCTCAGGATTCTGGAGGCTAGAAGTCCAAAATCATGATGTTAACAGGCCATGCTCTTTTTGAAAGACGAGGGGAATACCTTCTTGGCTCTTGGTTTCTATTATTGCCGGAAGTCTTGGAATCTAGGCTTAGGGATGCTTCATTCTACTCCACCATTCTCCCTGTGTGTCTTCACTTAATTTTCCCACTGTGCGTGTGTTTATTATCACTACGTAGATGAAACGCAATTAGGAGTTATTTAAAAATCCTAGAATACTTAGGACCAGCAGGTGGCGTGGTGGTTAAGGTGCTGAATTCCCACATGGCCAACCACGGTTCAAGTTTCAGACCTGTCAGCTTGAGAATCATACTGGGTGCGTTTTCTTGTGTGTCCAAAATCCCCAGAGGAGAATAGAAGAGAAGGGATTGCATTATGGTCACCCCCTTTGGGGGTGATTTCTCACTTTCCCTTTTCTTTCTCTCTCTCTCTGGCAAGCGCACATGCTCTATAGGAAAAACCTTAAAAAAAATTTTTTTTTTAAATACAAATACTTCAATGCAGTTAGAAATCCCTCTCAACAATTTTCAGCTACCATCCAAAACAAACCATTCTTTACATCTAACCATTTTCTCTCTCAGACTGGACTAAATACAGCCTCCATATCAAAGAGCTCTCAAAACTCCCCAAAATTAGGCCTCTTCTTGACTTTTCTGCAACTTAAAATCTCTAATGGGTTTCTCGCCTATAGCTTTGATAAGCCTTTATAAGCAGCTCTCCTGTGACCGTTGGTTCTCGGCCACAGTCCAGCTTCTGGGAAGCTCCACTCTGAGTCTCTCCCAACCAAGTAGTAAAGCAGAGGCAGAGGAAATGGGGCCGGAGTGTCATCCATGGCAGCCCCTTCTCGCACTGTAAAACACTCTGGATCCTCAAAACGCCACCTCCTTCCTATGCAAAGTATTGAATTTCACACTTTTAAGTTGATTTCTCTAATACCCATTTGTTTTCAAACAAGTACTGTTCGGTGCCTAGTACTAAGTGTTACTAGGACAAGAACCGACTGATCTGAGCCTGAAGGCAGATGTTGTATCAGTAACTGGGCACATGAGCCACGTGGTCTTCAGGGTCTCACTACTTCTGCAACCAGGAGTTTGGCCACACACACATGGGGCAGAGGTTCCACATAATCGGGACAGCCTAACTTAAGCACACCTGATTCTCAGGGCTCACCTCATTTTCTTTTCCTCTTTAGGTTTCTGCCATTGGGCGTGTGTGCTCACTGGAGAAAGACAGAGAGAGAGGAAAAGTGAAAAATCAACTCCCTTCCTCCCAGGAGGGAGGGCCACACTGCAATCGCCTTTCGTCCACTCTTCTCTCAGGATTTGGGGCACACAGGCACACACAACTGGAGTGATTTTCAAGCCACGGGATCTGGAACTCGAATCATGTTCAGCCTTGTGGGAATTCCAGTGCCTTAACCACCATGCCACCTCCTGGCCTCTCACCTCACATTTTATATGTCCCCAGTGAGAAAATTCCATAGGATTGTTCGCTACCATCCCATATAGAGGGCCCACATCAGGCAGAAGTGTACACTGAGTCCACTCAATCTTATTTGGCGTGGTCCATTTATGTCTGGTTTATGCGTGGTTGTCTTTGGTCCAATCTTTTGATCCTAGTGTTGCAGCGGTCCGTTTTGCTGTACCGTGCACATGGTACAGTTCATGACCTTTTATGCAGGAGAATAAAACACTTGAGGTCACTATTTTTTTAAAGAATTATTTAACTATATTTATTGATTTATTTTAATTTGACCAGAGAGGGACAGAGTGAGAGAGAGAGAGGGAAAATGAGAAAGCAAGTCATCAGGTCCGAAACTCAAGCCATAGTCAGCCATGTGGGAGTCCAGTGTCCTTAACCACCATGCCACCTGTTGACCCCGCAGTCACTATTCCTAAAAAGTAACAGATATCAAAAGTTTCAGAGACTTCATCGGGTGCCCCTAAGAAAAAAAGGAACTCCTCTTACGTCCAGAGTGACAATATTACTTGGTACTGATGTAGTTGGTACAAGAAATGGGAATTGTTTGACATATATTTTCAAATGTTCTGGAAGTGTGTTCTTAGTTTCTGCAATTTCTTACAATCTTTCTTTCTTTCTTTCTTTTTTCTTCTTTTTTTTTTTTCATATATGTTTTTGCTATTGGGTGTGTATGCTCGCCAGAAAGACAGAGAGACTGAGAAACAGAAAGCAAGAAATCACCTCCTGGGGGGATGGCCATGCCGCAATCCCTTCTCCATTTTCCTCTCGGGATCTTGGGCATGCACGCATATGTGCCCAGAGTGAGTTTAAGCCACCAGGTTTGGGACTCAGACCATGGTCAACTACATGGAAGTCCAGCGACATAGCCATTACATCAACTGCTGGTCCCATCTCTTATAATCTTAACATTACTGATTTGTTAAACTCTTCTCTTCCCATACTCAGATTCAACTACTCTAAATATACATCGATCATTGTATAAGACAACTGAATATACATTGGTTTAATTCTTCCTTTTTATCCTGGTAGTTTTTATTCTTCCTTGTTACCCTTTTAGTTTGTTTTTTTTTTTTTTTTTTTGAGAGATTTTCACTGTAGGGTGCGTGCACTCGCCAGACAGACAGAGAGAGACAGAGAGGCAGAAAGTGAGAAATCACCCCCCAGGGGGGATGGTCACTCTGCAATCCCTTCTCCTCCATTCTCCTCTCGGGATCTTGGGCACGCACGCACACGCGCCCGGCGTGAGTTTTAAGCCACTGGGTCCGGGACACGAACCGCGGTCGACTACGTGGGAGTCCAGCAACATAGCCATTACGCTAACTGCTGGTTCCCTTACCCTGTTAGTTTTTAGCACCCATTTTTGTTTTTGTTTTTGTGTGTTTTTTTTTTTAAGGTTTTTGCCATAGAGCATATGTGCTTGCTGGAGAGAGAGGGAAACTGAGAAACCACCCCTGTACCCACCAGGGGAGATGGCCACTCTGCAATTCTTTCTCCTCCACTCTCCTCCTGGCATTTTGGGCATGCATGCACAGGACCCCAGTGTGATTTTCAAGCCAACAGGTGAAGGACTCAAACTGTGGTTGACCCTGTGTGAATCCAGCACCTTAACCACACACCACTTGCCAGCCCCAGCACTTCCTCTCATGTATAAATGTAGGAAGGCTGAAAAAAGAACTTTCTCCAGATCACACAGTTAGTCAATGAGATTGAAAACCAGATTCTCTGAGCCTGTACTCAGTGCTCTCTTAATGATGTCGCCTGTGCAAAGGCGATTTTCTCTTCAGCTCCTGAGCAATGGCCCCAACACTAACACCTGGGCTCCACACTATGGAGGTTTTCCAATGAGTCAAATGTCTGGGACAGCTCCAGTTATATCACACCGCCTTTCATATTTTCAACAGGGTCAAAGCCTTTTGGTTTTTCATTGGGGTTCAGGGAAATGAACTCAGAAATGCACCTGACAATCATGAGATGCAAAGGATTCCACAAACGCCATTTCCCCATGCGATGGTTTTTTTCCGTGTGGAACGTGAGCAGTCACCTCCACACAGGCCTCAGATTGGTCAGAGGCCAGTGGCAACCATCCTCACAGCACTGCAGATGTCACGGATGGAAAATTGGCTGCATCATTTTCTCCAGTCCCGGGAAGGGCATTGCCCAATGATTCCATAGCTGGAGCGATGGAGCAAAATGCTTCCACCCGGTCCCAGGAGAGGCCTTTCAATTTCATGACTCCCAAAAGTTGTAAATTTCCTCTTCCTCATTTGCTGGTTACATTTGGGAAGGGTTTATTTACTTATTTTTTAAATGAAAAATCAAACCAAGAAAAGAAAATAAAGTAGTTACTAATAGTGTTCTTAGTTTCCGCAATCTCCTATAATCTTTTTTTTGGGTAGATTTTTTATTTGTTTTAAAGAATTACTTGTTTAATTTTATTTATTGTTATTATTCAATTTCCAGAGGGCATATGTGCTCACCAGAGACAGAGAGAGTAAGAAGGAAAGTGAGAAAGCAAGACACCAGGTTCAGGACTTGAACTGTGGTTGACCATGTGGGAGTCCAACGTCTCAAGCACCATGCCACCCGCCAGACCCTGTAGTTATTGTTTTCAGTCTAGAGTTTTCCATTTGCAAAAAGATCTATTTATTTTAAATTTACATTGATTTCTTGGACTTCTTTGAAGGAATCACATTGCCTTCAGATAATAATAGCGAACTATTGGGCATACCATGTGCCCAAAGTGATGCGGTGGTTCAACTTGTTCACCCCAATAACTCACGAGAAAGGGACTGTTACTTCTTCCCCATTTTGTTGACGGGGAAGCCAAGGCCCAGAGAGAGAACAGAGTCACCCAAGTGGCACTCCAGGTGTGGCTTACTTGGGCACAGAACTCTCCCATCCTCTGTCAGCCTCATTTGACCTAGAAGTGAACACACTTGAATAGAACACAAGAATTATGGTTTATTGTATTGGGTCATTGGAAAAGTCATAACATACTTTTACAAAAAAAATCATAGAAAAATACATCATGACTTTTCCAACAACCCAATATATAGAGCATGTATATAATAACTGTAATGCATGTATATAAATACATAGGACTATCTACAATTATAGAACCGTAACCAAGTTTTAATGAGATTCCTTAATGCATTTCTCCCTGAGACCCTCTTTAGACCTTGCCATGTCCTTCCTGCCTAGTGACTTCTGAAATCCCTGTTTATCACAGAACTTAAAGCCCAGGGACTCTGAGTCCCCATTTCTGTAGCTCCCGGAAATAGTCTTTTTTTCTAAATGTTTGTAGCAGATAGGTTTTCTTTTATGCCCAGAAAGTAACAGAGATATCTGGTTTTGCATGGAGTGAAAGCCAAACCCTCTGCCACATGTCAGCTTGATCTCAGGCATCATCCCACCAATAGCCCATTTCCATTTGAGACAAGGGATACCCAAGCCATCCAAAAGGCAGGTGGATGGCTGTATCTTCATTGGGAGAGCTGGCCTCACATTACTGGCATGGAAGATTGTGGACGTGCGTGACTGGCAGAGAGTGAAGTCAATGAGATGCAACAACACTCCAGAGACCCACCTTCACCTGTCAGAGCAATTTCCCCTCCCTCATTGCTACATTTGGCCATTGTCTGTGTCAGAACCCCAGGCGGGTGGTTTAAAAAGTGAGATCCTGGCTCCCTGCAAAAACCTACTGACTCAGGAGATGGACCTGGGATATTTAAGAGCCAGACAACAGACGTTAAATATAAGTCCATCTTCTTACTCTGCTATCAGGGAAACGCATGCAGTGTGGGCATCTGTGGCTGAAAATGCAAGTCATGTGCGGGGACATTTTCTCCAACAGAAAGCAAAGCTGGGGGAGGCTTCGAGTTCTGTGCTCATAGCCGTTCGTAGGCAGGAAAGGAGCTGGGAAGATGGAGAACAGCACAGATCACCCTGGGTCAACCCAGATGTCCTACTCGCAGCCTTTCTTTTAAATGAGGGTCAAAGATAGAACTGAAGAGCCCCAGGGTCCTTGGGCGTGGTGGCTTGACAGCTACAGTGGCTTACACACAAGATGCGTCAGACAAAACAGAGGGTCCATTTGTGTGAACGTGACGCCTAACACTCAGTGTTTGTGGTTATTTTGCTTTGTTGTTTTTATTTTTAGTGACTAAATATATTTCTTTTTCTATATTTGTGATATTGGTGGCCATTTTCAGTGTTTAAAAATGTATACTATGGGGTCATTAGAAAAATCATGATGTACTTTTTCTGTTTTTCTATGCAAAAAGGTGTTATGACTTTCCTGAAAACCCAATATGGCACGGCTTCATACTAATTCTAAGTGGGTGTGCACATGTTTACCCAACTGTGGTTGTTTTTGTTACCCTTTTGTTGTTTTGGTCTTTGTATTTAAACTCCTTGCTTAAACAACTTGGATTATTTCTTGTTACTAACCTGGCAGCTTTCCCTCACCACTAGATGGTGCCAAATCCCTGGTCTGTGACCTTCACCCAGGGGAAGGCGTTGGCGTCCTGCTTTAGCTGGCAGGCAGTTCAGTGGAGAGAAACTAGAAAGGAAGTCAAATCTAGAAGAGAATTTCAAAAAGGAATAGAGGGTAAGGACCCAGTGTAAGTGTGCTACATCTGGAAGCCAGCTTGGGAAAAAGTATGATGTTAAATAATTATTGGGTCACAGAAGCTGGAGTGTTCTCTGTAGGATCACCACAAAACCCTGCCAAAAGGCACCACCTAATCTAAGCACTTGAAACCAGAGAAGAAGCTCATTCACCTGGGCCACAAGGGAGCCAATGCAGCTCTCTGATTCCCTATCTCCATGTTCAGTTGCTTTCTATCCAAGAGTTCCGGGATTAGAGGTCAGTTGGCTTCTGTTTTTCTGCCAGTGTTGTCTTTTTACGCTGCCTCAACACACAGAAGGTTGGAATTTTGAGCTGCCTCAACCCAGAGAAGGCTGGAGCTGGTTACTGCCCTAGACTGATAGACCAGTCTTTTCCCACAAAAGGACCCAGAGACAGGAACAAGGCTATGACCAGGTTCATCCTCTGATGGGTAGAACGTGTGCCACCTCTCAACTCTTCCTGAGGAAACTTTTCCAAGCATACAGCTGTGACTTCTGATTTGGGACTGAGGGAGCTGGCTCCAGGTATCCTCTGTCCTCTGTGCCTGAGGACAGGAAGGTCTGGGGATGGGATACAGAAATGGTGTGACCAGCTTCCCTGAAATGTATTTGGATCACTTCTGAGACTGGTCTTCTTGCCGAGTAAGGGATATTTTCTCTCACTCCCTTAAATATTGAGTCCAGGGGACTTTTTATTTTTTCCTGCCTCTGAAATAAAATGAACTGAAATGGTTTAATGCCCTAATCTAAATACCATAACCTCCTAATTTTCTTTGAGACCTCAGACATAGTCCATTGCATTCCTGTAGCTGATTAATTCAACTTGTACTAAGGGAACTCCTTCTATGAACCAAGTTCTGACCTGGTGCAGAAAACAGAGACGAAAAACCCCTCCACTCTATCAACCTCGATCTCATAGGGAAACATCATCTGTATCACCTTGTGCTGCCAAGACAAAACCGTGCAGACTGAGTGGCTTCAACGATAGACTCACTTCTCACAGTTCTGGATTCTGGAAGTCCAAGATCAAAGTGTACAAGATTCCATGTATTCACTTCTCACAGATCTGGATTCTGGAATTTCAAGATCAAGGTGTAGAAGATCTCATGTATTCTTCTTCCTGTGTCCTCACATGACATAGAAAGCTCTGCCGTCCCCTCTTCTTCTTATAATGGCATTAATTCCATTATAGGGGCCCCAGCCTCCTGACCTCATTTAAATCTAATTACTTCCCAAAGGACACACATACATCCAAAATACCATCACACTGTGGACAAGGACTTCAACATTAAGTTTGTGTGTGGAGGGGTATAGTAGGGTGGACACATTTATTCATTCCATAGCAATGTGGTCATCAGGTTTATCTAAGAGTAATAGTTTTAAGGTGAGACTGCACAACTTAGCTTAGAGAGACAGAGAAGCCTTTCAGGGAGATAATCCCATAAATTAGATTTGAGAGATCGGCCTAAGTTTGCCAAGGAAATGCAACTTTACATTATAGGCAGATGAAGAGAGGATCTCACGCAAGAGTTTAGATAGTATCAATCTTCCTTAATTGTTCAGAGAACAAAACAATTAAGGAACATATCCAATAGGTCATTCCAAAAGGATTTAACTCAACTCTTATCAGTGTCCCTCAGAGATGAGCACTTCAGAGTCTCCAATCATTTTGTTGTAATGGCTTCCGAGAGATCTCTGGAGAGATACCAAGTTACTTCTAGATTGTCAGTAGTAAGATATATATTGGGTTGTCAGAAAAGTCACGATGCAGTTTTTCATAGAAACAGAAAAATACGTCATGACTTTTCCCACTACCCAATAGACCTTGACAGTTTTAGGGCAGAAGGGAGATTTGTAAGGGTCAAGGTCATCTGGGTTCGCTTCTGTCTAGCACATACTCAGTGTATATTTGACTGACCTGAGAAGGTGTCCTTAGCTGGTGCCTAAGCACAGGCATGGAGGGAATGCCCCAAGATGAGATACCAGAGAGGCTCTGCTAGGTCCCCAAGAGTCCCCCTAGCATTCAGAGCTGGGAGTGAAAAGCCATGTTACCTTTCTGACAAAACACATGCGGTCTTACATGTAGTTATCATCTGCTATGCAGTGAATTCTCTCAGCCTGGGATGATTTCTATATTAGTTCACTCAGGCTGCTACAGACTAGGCAGAGGAGTGGGGGGAGGGGGGGCTCAAATCACCGAAATGTATTTCCTCACAGTTCTAGAGGTTGGATGTCTAAGATGAAGGTGCTGGCAGAGTTTATTTCTCTGAATCCTCTTCTTGGCTCACGGGTGGCCATCTTCTCTGTGTCCTCACATGGTCTTCCTTTGTAAGCATCGTGATCTTATATAAAGACATCAGACATATTGGATTAGGGACCACCCTGATGACCTCGTTTTACATGATCACATCTTCAAAGACTGTATCTCTGAATATAGAATACAGTCACATTATGGGGTTACCAGGTTAGGGCTGCAACAGAGGGACCTGCAGGGAACAGAGTTCATCTCCCAGTGGTCTCCATGATTCCAGAGCCACATGCAAGCACCCAGCCCATGGGGTGTTGGATACATGCTTGTTCACTCAGCCAAAAGGTCGTTTAACTTATCCTAGCACATTTAGGCTCTTAAAAAGAGGGCTAACTTGTTAACAGATTATCTCACTTAGGCTCTGCTGAGCTGGGCTGAGAATTCAGGCAGTTTTTGAGTGCCCCATGAGGAGACAGAGCTCCCCAGGGCCTCTGCAAACAGCTCCTTCTGGGGAAAGGCTCAGTTTGTTGTCTTGGCCTATTATTGCATCACTAACAGAAATGCCAGAGACTGGACAGCTTGAAAAATGAAGGTTTACTAACTCACCATTGTTGCTAGAACTTGACTGACAAGCAGAGGATGGTGGGCACAGGCAGGTAACAAGCAAACAAAGCAGCTCTCTCTTTATAAAGACCCACTCTCACAAGAACCAACCCCTTTCCACTAGAGCCAGAACTCACTCAGTGCTCATGAGACAGCAGTAATCCATTCATGAGCCCAGTACCACTACGATCCCACCACCACGATCCAGTCACTGCTCACTAAGAAAAAATTACAAAACATGAACCTTGGTGGGACAAACCATTATCCAACCAACACCCCTGTCTGACCATCTCCTCTTCCTCTGGGATCCACCTGGAACAACCACATGGGACAGGACCGCCCAGCAGATGTCTCCTGCCTTCTCAGGCCCCTTCATTCCATGAGCGAGCCAGCACGTGCAGAAGAGAGACTAGGAGCTTCACACTCAACTGAAGTGAAGGCTTGTCCCATGTCAGTCCTGTACCCCGTTGTCACCTGGGGCAAAAAAAGACTGAGCCAAGTTTTTGCTCATTGCCCAGGAGCTTTCCTGAAGAGAGTATTCCAAACCAAACCAAAGGGAAATGGGAAGCAGAGACATGAGGGAAGAGTAGGTGGCCATTTCAGTCTGTCCTTTCTGTTTGAGGTTGAGATGGGAATAATGAGTTCATGCATGTCCAACTACAGTTTTCCTGAAGGAAGATCCTTTGTAAATAATAGGAAAGCAGCAGCTCTTTGTCAGGAGCCAAGCTGCAATCCTTTCCAGCAGGTCCTTGCTGTGAAAGAGGAAAACCATCCAATGCTTCTTCACCAATAGCCTGCAGTTTATATTCCAGGTCACGGAGGTAGAACCCAAAGAGCATCAGGTTCAGGACTGTGTGTGTGTGTGTGTGTGTGTGTGTGTGTGTTTCAATACCGAAAGAGGCCTTGAAGAGTATCTCAAACTGCCTGCTTTTCCCTGGGTAGGTTAAAAGGCCCAGAGAAGCAGGTAGGTGCCTTGCCAAATCTAAAAAACAAACAAACAAACAAACAAACAAAAACAACAGGGGCTGATCTGTTCCTTATCAAAGTAGGTACAAACTCAGGAACAGATGTTCATGATCAGAAAGAAAAACTAAACTCAGACCCACAGATTTGTTCAGGAGCAAGGTTTTACTATTAACACCAGCACCCAAAGAAACAGATATGTCTGCCCAAAAGGCTGCCTCCTGCTTGGAATGAGCTTTTATAGAGAAATACTCCCTTCCCAAGTTTTCAACTAGGTCCTTCTATGCAAATGAAGGATTGAAACTTGTGCAACTCTGATTGGTCAACTCAAGCAGCTGGCCCATTGGCCCACTATGGAAACTGGGACTTTTCTAATTGGTGACCACTGCAGCCAGCCTCCACATTCCCTCCCTGCAGTGGGAGGTCAATCCTGGTCACTCAGCCTTCCCCAGGGTTTGTACCCTCCAAACAGCTGTCAGCACTCAGCACCAGGTCTGTGCCATCCAGGCTGGTTCTGGCCAGTTACAGATACACATTTCCAGCTGGGGGGGTTTCTTGATGCCCCACAATAAAGTTTCAGGTCTTTGAGGGATGTGTGGAAAGCCCTGATCTGAGAATTAAGCAATTAGATTTGGACCTGGCTCAGGTACATATTCTTTCTGTAAGTTTGGATAAATTATTTAATCTGTTTGAATTTATTAACTTCAACTCTAAAACTAAGGTGAAATTCTACGTTACTTGTTATAATCTACTCAGCGAGAAATAAGAGGATATCGACATAGCCAAATTTATTGGAGTATATTGATTAAGCCGGTGCCATGGGCGGGGGGGGGAGTGGGGGGGCGCGGAAACTCATGTCTCTCAAAACCCTGCAGCCCCGAGTGAAAGGAGAAAGGAGCTTAAATAGGCCAAAAATGCACAGACGTTTTACAAGGGCAAAGGAACAAAGTAAAGGGGCTTCAGGAGAGATAGGGGGTAGGGTTTTCTATCTTCAAAGCAAAAAAGCCAGTTGCAGAAGCAAAGCAAGCAGGTTAATTAGTCTTGAGGGTAAGTTCTGATTACACTGGAATTTTAATGGCTTCCCTGGTTCCAGTCAAGGTTCTTGAGGCACCTGGGAGTAGGGCTTCTTTGGATCTTATCTGCACTTGTGGGGAGGGGGAGAAGGAGGCACAGTTTCTAAAATGAAATCACCCTGTCAAAATGGAGTCACACTTATTTCATTCCCCACTTCTCTTGGAGGTACGCCTCCAAGATGGGGTCATGCCTGCTTCACACTGAGGTCTTCTATGTTATGAGCAGGATAGTGCACACTGAGACCCTCACATGCACCAGGCATATAAGACGCATGACCTAACATGGAGCCACTTTCTTCAGTTTTCTGTCCCCAACTTTTACGCAGCCCCCTCTTTCTCCAAGCTCCCTGCATCACATTACTGTCACACACACTCTGTTCTTTCCCATGTGTAGACCAGGCTTTTCTCAAGTATTTTCCTTGCTTCAAACGACCTTCCTTCTCAGTTTATCTGCTAACACCTGGTCAATAGATGTGCATACACTCATGTTGCAGCTGTCATTGTTGGGTTCATTACCTTGGGCATGTCTTTTACTTGCTCTAAGATTTAGGTTTTTGTCTGTAAAGTGGGAATAGTAATGCTTTATTTTAAAAATGGGATTAAATAAAACACATAAAATAAAATACCTGTTACATCGTGGATACTCAGGTTCCTACACATAGCTAGTCGCTGTTGCTATTACTCAGGCATAGCTACGGACTCACCTTCATAAAGCCTGCTTTCCCCTGAAAATCAGGAGCCATAAAACAGTTTGACACTCACAGGTCTATGGACACATCTGAGGCTAGTCATGCAGCTGGACTGTGAACCGAAGGCAAGACTTATCCCTCCTGTTGCGTGGGTGTAGGCAGCAGAGCTCTGGAGGGGCTAAGAGGTGGCTACGCTAGGTCACAACTTGCAATGAATTGTCGTCCTCACAGTCCAGCTCTCTGTGGCTGGGCAGTCACATCAGCAAGGGGCACTGCCAATGGCAGCCAGCATGTTTTCCTAAGAGCACAACAGAAGCATCCTTCTAAATGGTCTTAAAATTTGGGGAGGAGGTATGAGCATTGTTCTCCTTGTTATGGAAATTGACAGGAATCTTGGCTGAGGTTGCCCCTCTCAAGGACCTAGACAAAGGATGGATGCTTAGAGATATAAAGAATAGAGCGTGACGTGGGAACGTAATCCCTTTGCCCTCTCCTCAAGTTTAACATAAATATCCAGATTAATTTTGCAGTAGAAAGCAAGTCATGGAGCCTGGAGATGGAAGACAGGCTAGAGAGGGGACAGGGAGCTGGAGCCACATCCAGGGTATGTGCATGGTGCCGATGCCCCAGCCCACCTGGAGTGTCCCCACCAACTCTCTAATAAAGCAAGGGCTTGCAACAATGTCTCCAGTTGATGCGAAGCCTGGCACTCACTTGTCCAGCTCTTCACCTGTAAAATGAGGCCTCCACCACCTCTCCTCCTCTTCCCCGGAAGGGAGAAACAAAGGAGGAGAAGGACAGTGTGACTGGAAGGGCCTGAGCTCTGCAGTAGGAAAGTTGCTCTCCAAGGCCACCTCAGACACTCGGAAGGGGTATGACCTTGGACAAACCCTTCATTTTCCTGAGTTCCAGTTTTCTCACCCGTAAGACTGAGGACACTAACGCCTAACCTGAGATTAGCCTCCCGGGACTGAGCAAGGTAACAGAACATCACGGTGACTTCACAGATTGGAGCTTGCCCAAGCTCAGAGATGAGGAAGAACAGCACAGCATGAGGGGAAACATCAGCCTGGTACACTCACCATTCATGACACCATGATCCTACGCAGGTTTTCAGAGCTTGTTCAGAGCCCTAGATGGAGACCCCAGAGTCTCTCTATGCCCAGAACAAGAGAGAGACAGAGCCAAGCAGATGGAGGGCTTAGGGGCAGAAGCTGTGCTCAGCATGTTTTGCTGTGATCGCCTTCACTGACTGCGACTTTCTGAGGCTGGGGCTGGGGCTGGGGCCAGGTGCCAACCAGTGAGGGTCTGCTAGTCCTCTACCGAGCTGCATTCACAGGGACCCAAGATGGGGGTCCCCCGTTGTCAGTGGGGTACTCCCACTGCTGCTCACCCTTCTGCTCAGGGCAATGTGCCATGTCATTCAGAACTAACAGTGAGGGGGCCCTCAGAGGACCTCCACATTGCCTCTAACCAGGTGATTCTATGCCTAGACTCCTACTCACTCTGGCCTCAGTCTCCTTATCAGAAAATCTCTCTGCCCTTTCTTCCCACTCTAAGACAGGGAAAGATCAGAGTGGTTAGGAGACAGCTCGACCCTAGGAGATAAGAACAGGCTGTCCAGGCCCCACGGGAGTCCCAGTACACCCTGTTTGCCATGGTTTATTGACTTGCCTGGGGCATTTCTAGCTGGGACTGTTGTTTTGAAAGCAATTGTTTCTGAAGCTTCTAGTTACCTAGAGGAGATTGCATCTCCAAGGCAAAGGGGAAATGGGCCAGGAGGAAAATGAGCAAGCCCGGAGTGGGCACCAGTGGGGGGTGTGTGATTTGCAAGCAGCCGCAGCAGACTGTCCAACTCAAGGATATTTGTGTGGCACCTGAAGCAATGGATGAGGTGGGGGAGCATTTAACATGGGTTGGGAATTGGATAGAAGAGATACTGGTAACATTTCCATTTGGCCCCGAAGGACTGTGTTGGGGAACCAGCAGATGGTGTGACGGTCATGTTGCTGGACTCCCACAAAGCCGACCATGGTTCAAGTCTCGGACCAGATGGCTTGAAACTCACACTGGGCACATATGTGTGCATGCCCCAAATCCTGAGACAAGAATGGAGGAGAAAGGACTGTGGCTTGGCCATTTCCCCTGAAGGGTGATTTCTCACTTTCTGTCTCTCTGTCTCTGTCTGTCTTTCCAGTGAATACATGCACCCTATAGCAAAAATCTCACTCTCAAAACAGAAAAAAAAAAAAAAAAAAAAAAAAAAAAACAGACTGTGTTGGAGCCCCTAGGGTCTCTGAGGGCAACCTGGAGTCGAAGGACATGAGGTTCTCAGTGTTGGCCAGTGCAATTTCCTACTAGAGGTCTTTGTGCTCATGATCTATTTTCTGTCAGTAAGTGGCCACCAGGGGGTGGCAAACAATCATGGCTCAAATGAGCTCACAGCTCACTTTCCAGACACTTATCCACGAAGCCCCCCACATTTCATCTCAATGTGGACTAACATGGGTGCATGGCACCACTAACCACGCGGTATGTCAAGCCAGACTTTAAGGTCACATTTAATGTGAAAACCTACGTTGTTGTTTGACCATGTCTATTAGCTTGGTCTTTTCTCCTCTTACCTGTTTATGGTTTCAAAATAAAATACCAGTAACTTGAAGGATAACTCAGCCAAGTATGAAAAGTCCTTATACTTAGTGTTAAATTGTACATCCTAAACTTACATATACATATAAAAACACATATACAATATATGTTGCAATCAGTTATAGTCTCTCTACATTTCTTTTATATAAATGGAAAACTTCTTAAAGTCATATCAATGTTTTGTCATTACAAGTTCAGGCTGGCAGATAACCAGTTTTTCACTCTCACTCCCACTTCCCGCTGCTCTCTGTGTGATCTTGAACTCTCAGTATTGCCTTCTGTTGTCTTCACTGTAGTTTCATCATCTGTAGGGAAAAAAAATTTCCGCAGCTGTAGGCAAAGCCAGTTGTGCTCACCTCCCTTCCTACAGCTTCTTCCAACTCTGTTCCCAATTGTATCATTGCACTGCGCTATTTTGAACTTATTTTATATGTAACTATTATTCTTAAATTGAAGGGCCAAAATTATTTACTAGATTATAAGAGCATTCTTATAACAGCACAGGGGAAATTATCTTGTTTCCTGTGTACTTCTTGGGCGTACTAACTGCAACATTGTTAAAGCATCTCATTCTTCTGCCATCCATATTCTGAATATGTCCTCTGAGGCCAATATAAGCATACTGTCTTTCAACACGATTCATCCCAAGCGATTTCCTTTGGGAAGAATAAAAGGAATATACAGAAGTAACAAAAGTTTAGCTTTTCATTATAAGCAGACGTAAAAGCAAACAAGTATGAAACTCCAAAATATTTGTAGAAAAATGGAGTTAAAGCGTGAGTTTATTTTGGTGCAAAAAATTTGAAATTCATTCGTAGTTTTAAAAAAATATTAGTTTTGCTATAATGTCTATGCACTCACTGGAGAGAAGCAGACAGAGAGAGAGAGAGAGAGAGAGAGAGAGAAGTCACCTCCCACTGGAGCAGAGGGTGGTGGAGAGAGGGCTACTCCACAGTTCCTTCTCCATTCTCATCTCAGGACTTTGGGCATGCACCCACATGTGCCCAGTGTGTTTTTCAAGCCACAGGTCCAGGACTTGAACTGCCCAGTTGGCTATGTGATCCAGCCTCTTTACCCTTCATGCCATCTGCTGGCCCTTAGTTTTTCCCTCGTATTTGTTTTTCAGAAACTTTTTAAAGACCCCTCATATTTTCAAACATTAGTACTTAGAATTGCAGTACCAGGTAACATTAACTGATTACATTTATTTAGGTGCACCAGAAAAAACAACTTACACATGGGTTTTTCAATTCCTTGAGGATTACAAGATTTTACTGATTCCACTCATGTTTGGACTAGTGATCAGGAAAGTGATGACATATTTAACTAGTAACCATAATAGTGGAAAGGTAATTCCATATGGAAAGGAAAGGTAATTCCATACAATATTATGATCACTAGTTAAATATGTCATAATGTATATGCAAATATACATATATGTGTGTATACGCACACGCACACACACGTGCATATATATATAATTTTTTTTTTTAATTTCCAGAGGGCATATGTGCCTGCTAAAGAGAGAGAGTCAGTTGGGGAATGAGAAAGCACCCCCATGGAGCATGATCATGCTAAACATCTTTTCTACTCCATTTCTCCCTCTTCTTGGGATTTTTGGCACGCACACACACATACCCCCTCTAGGTCTGGGACTCAAGCCATGCAGTTGGCCAGATGGGATCCATCTCCCTTGACCACCTCAACACAGGCTGGCCCCCAGATATCTTAGACAAAATAACATATATCTAGTTGACAACATTTTTTAATTTGGAAAAACTTAAAGAAACCAAACAGACTGCACAGGTAGGAGTATGATATATCGGAAAAGTCATGATGCATTTTGCAGAGAAAAACAGAAAAAATACATGACTTTTCCAACAACCCAATAGTATCCCATATAAATCCAGCCACGAATGAACACATTGCCATAATTTACTTCAGATTTGTTTTTTAGTTTTGCTTTAAGACCATCCGTTCCTGTGTGATCCTTGCAAATCATAAATTCAAGATTATTCATTATTTATTATGCTATTTACTTGTAAAAATAATTTTTTTACTTCAGACTATAAAACCCATTGCTTTAGAAAACCTTCAAATGATATTAAACTGGTTAAACTAACTGTAAAATACTTAATCTTAAGTTTGTAGCCATTGAATGAGTGAAACCAACCCTTATTGAGTACCTAATACATGCCAGGCATTGTGGTTGTTTTGAGATGCAGAGTTGGGACAAGTCTCTACCCTTAGAAATATAATGCCAGATAAATATCCAATGTTAACTTTTCTGGTAGCCACATTTTAAAAAGTAAACCCAGTCAAGTTAATATATGTTGAACTCAGTATATCCAAAATACTATCATCATGGGACCAGTAGATGGCGTAATGGTTATGTCTCTTGACTCCCACATGGATGACTACAGTTTGAGTCCCAGGCCCAGTGGCTTGAAACTCACACTGGGTGCATGTGCATGCATGCCCACAGTCCCAAAAGGAGAATAGAGGAAAAGGGATTCTGGCGTAGCCATTCCCCCTGTGGGAGGGAGTGATTTCTTGCTCTCTGTCTCTGTCTTTCCAGTGAGCACACCCACCTCATTAGCAAAAATCCCTCTTAAAAAAAAATACTATCATCACAATATGTCATCCATGTAAAGATTAATGAAGTACTTTACATTCTTGTTTTGTACATATTTTTCAGAAATCTGAGAATATGTTTTACGCTTACAGCCCTGCATACATTTCAGGGGCAGTACTGACACACGAGACTGTGCTACCAAAAGGCTGGCTTAGAGGGAGGGTGTGGCATACAGGCCTCGAAAGAACCACTGGGAAGCTGTTTCTCACATTAGCCCAGAATACTCTGGTAAAGGACTGTGTACACATGTGATAAGGAGGAGCTGGTTATTAGGGGAAGGGTAAAAAAGGAGGAAGCAGATGATGGCAGGATGAAGAAACCAAGTAGACTTGCTTGTGGGGAGAGTGAGACAGGAGTGGGTGAAAATGGTCTCGGGTCTCAGAGAATGCTGCAATCCTGAAAGTGACCCATTGTCCTGTATTTGGAAAATAGCAGCTGCAGTTGCTTCAGATCTCTTGATCCACACAGTAATATTTTTGCACACTGCACTGCCTTGAGGCTCAGCTCTGTTTAAGCTCTATTGCCAGTTTTAAGTTAGACTGGAGCTGACGGTTAGTCATAAAATATATCAGGAAACAAAGTTACACAATAGAGAGAGTTAGAAAACCACCAGCCAACCGGGAAAGAGCGGGTATAAGAATAATAAAAGCATGTTCATTACTGAGAACAATACACAGACGCATGAGGGGATACTTTATGTTAGATTTATTTCTGATTGAATAGTCCTTAGTTCAACCTCCATAAACAGAGTAACAGAAAAGGAGACACAAAAACAAACCAGGTAAAGATAATAGCACACAATCTCATTATTTGGGAGTTTTTGGGGACTGTGCTTTATTTCACAATGTCTAGCTTGTATACTTGTTCCATGCTACATTGAACTAACTTACCAAAAACCTAAAACCAAAATGTTTTTCCAGGACTCAAATTGCGATCGACTATGTGGGTTATTAGCTCTAGCCTAAGGCAGAACCCACTTGTGAACGTATGTGTATGGCAAAGTAGGTGAGGTGCTTTACAAGAGAAGGCACAAGTCTAATGGAATTTTATGTAGTGTAGCTACCACACTGCACACTGGACTTCCCGGAGTGGGGTTAGTGTCACTAACAGAGGACAGAGCTGCTAGAGCAGCAGTAACAACAGCTACCATCTGAGAACTCAAGACGTGACAGGCACGCATACATACTTTACATAATTGCATTTAATGATTTAAATCCTCATAACCCTAGACGCAGGTACCATTTTTTAAAAAGTTTATTTCTTCGAGGAGAGAGAGAAGGGGAGAGGAGAGAGAGAATCTCCAAGAGGGTCCTGATGCCATGAAGCACTCCCAGCCTAGCCAGCCCCAGATCATGGGCTGATGCATGTCCTGCATACTCAGGGAGGTCTCCAGATAGGAACCCAACCTCTCCATGTGGGTTAATCTCTTGAGAGTTGTTTTTTTTTTTTTCCTTTACAGTGCATGTGCTCGCCAGAGAAAAAGACAGGAAGCAAGAAATCATCCCCCAGGTAGGATGACCATTCTCCTCTCAGGATTTTGGGCACGAACACACATGCACCTGGCCTGAGTTTGAAATCACGGGCTCCAGGACTCGAATTGCAGTTGACTATGTGCGTGTCCAGCGATATAACCATTGCACCATCTACTGGTCCCAGGGCATAAAAACTTTTAAATAACTTATCAAAGGCCAGATAGCTAGCTAGTGGTAGAACCAGGATCCCAAACCAGGCAGTCAGCCTGCAGAATCATTACTTGCAGTGAACAAGCTACTCCACTGTACAGGGCTTATCATGGGAGTTAGATGAGAGGAGATGATGTCTGCTGCCGGACACAGTATGTGCTCAACAAAGATTAGTTAGTGTCAAAATAGGCTGAACGTTAAAAAAAAAAAAGTATTATTTTGCTACTATATGAGCAATCTTCAAATATGTTCCTAAACGCATACTAAAATTTGTGCCTAGATTTCAAATTTCTTTGCACTAAAATAAAACCTGTACTTTAGGGGACTAGCAGATGGCATAATGATTAAGTTGCTGGACTCCTATGTAGTTGATGGTGGTTCGAGTCCCAGACCTGGTGGCTTAAAACTCATGCCAGGAGCATGTGTGTGCATGCCCAAAATCCCAAGAAGAGAATGGAGAAGAGATTGCAGTGTGGCCATTCCACCTCCCTGGGGGGGGAGGGGGGGGATTTATCGCTTTCTATCTCTCTGTCTCTGTCTCAGTGAGCACACACGCCCTATAGCAAAAATTTCTCAAAACAAACAAAAACCACCCCTGTACTTTAAATTCCATTTCCATAAACTGTTTGAGATGTTCTTATATTTGGTAATAAAACATACCTATGGAGACCAGCAGATGGTGCAATGGTTACATCCCTAGACTCCTACGTAGCTGATCGTGGTTCAAGTCCTGGATCCGGCAACTTGAAACTCACACTGGGCACATATGCATACGTGCCCAAGATCTTGAGAGGAGAATGGAGAAGAAGGGATTGCAGCATGGCCATCCCCCCTGGGGTATGACTTCTTGCTTTCTATCTTTCTCTTTGGTGAGCACATGTGCCCTGTAGCAAAAATCTCTCAAAATTTTTTATTTTAAGAAATAACTTCTAATGCTTGAAGGAAATCTCATATGTGGAGCAAACTCAATAAATGTTTACTGATAGAGAGAGGTCAGCTTTTTCATCTGAATTACTATTGGTTTATGATTTTAAATGTCTAAGTAAAAAAAGGTACATTCTATAGTTTTATAAATCTTCATATCCAAAAAAAAAGGGGGGTCTCTGATACATATTTCCTGTGGGTCCAGCAGGAGAGAATACTTGACTAATATCCTAACTTATTTCGTCTCCTTATGATATTTTCAGAATAAATTCTCACTTCTGTTAGGGGTTTAATGATGCTTCATTAATTCAGTAAAAAAGGAAAATGTGACTCGCAAAAGTTACTTGGTGATAAAAGATCTACTTAGTTATAAGAAGTTACTTTATATATGTGATAAAGTATGTGTTGTACATAGAGCAAAAATCTCTTAGTAAAATTTTTAAATAACTTTCTTCCACTAAGAATAACCAGTATTATATGTATATTACATGTATATATATGCACATATGCATTTCAAATGTATATACATATAATAGCATATGTATATAACCAGGTATATTTATTTAGCCCCATGTGTAACTCAACAAATTGAAAAAGATGTCATATGAAATCCTGAGGACAATTTTTTTTGGGGGGGAAAAGTATTTGCTATAGGGCATGTGCACTCATTGGAGAGACAGAGAGACAGAAAGTGAGAAATCACACACCCTCCTGGGGGATGGCCATGCTGCAATCCCTTTTCCTTTATTCTCCTCTGGTGATTTTGGTCACACAAGTACATGTGCCTGGTGTGAGTTTCAAGCTGCCAGGTCAGGGACTTGAACTGCAATCTACTACATGGGAGTCCAGTGACATAACCATTACACCATCTGCAGGTCCCAGAGGACAATGTTTTTAAGTTATAACTACTCTAAACGGAAATTAGTGATCATATATACAAATACCCCATCATATTTGGATATAAAGTTTTAAATGTAAGCAATTACATGGCTATTTAACTTAGATATTAAATATATAAATAATCCAAATATTAGTTTGAGTAAAGTACTGATTTTCATTTTACTGCTTGATTGTTACATCGTCTGGATATACCATCTATACCAAATGGTAGCATAATGATTCCAATTAGTCAGTCTTTTACTATACACTTGCAAGATCGCACATGAAATACTACTTTGACAGATTTTCTATCTTCTCAAATGTGGGACTGGTGTACAGCTGGGATTTACTTGTGGCTATACTTGCTGGGCAAATTTATATATATATATATGCGTATGTGTGTATAGATATATACACATATATGTATATATACACACACACACATATATATATATACATATACATATATATATACACACATATATGTATATATTTCTATAGAAATGGTCCCCAAGTTATGATGGTTGGACTCTGACTTTACAATGGTGCAAAAGCAATACACATTCAGTAGAAACCCTATCTGTAACACATATACATCCACTCTGTTTCTCACTTTCAGTACAGTAGTCAATTAATTACAAGAGAAAAGCAATGTTTTATTATAAAACAGGCTTTGTGTTAGATAACTTTGCTCGGTTGTAGGTCCATATAAGTGTTCTGAGCCCATTTAAGGTAGACTAGGTTGTTATGTTTGAGGTTGAATGTATTAAATGCACTTTTAAAATATTTTCAACTCATGATGGGTTTATTAGGATGCAGTCCCATTATAAGTTGAGGAACATCTGTATTTCTTTCTTTTTTTAAATGGTCAATGTAGTTACACCACTTGACTGACACAGACCTAATCAGATTATAACTGTAAACCACATCACATTACAACGGGGAAAAAATAAGGTATATTCTATGTAAAGGAAAATTAGTATTACTGAAAATGAAAAAAAAAAGTCACATGGAAATGAAACATATGAAAAAAATGTACTATTATGATGTAAGAGTTAGTCAGATTCGGACTTTTACTCACTGACCTAACTTGAGGCATTTGACATATTTTACTGAGATCTAATGATTACCTAGTATTACAGAACTGCCAAGCAATTAATATTTGCCTTGCATCTTATAAACTATAGGTGAGTTTATATAACCAAACTAATATACTGCTTGACAATCTGAATACGTTAATATGTTTTTAAAGCTTTGCTCATTATGTAAGAAAAATATGGTTTTATACGTTTACAATGCAGGGCCCGCAACAGCAGAGTGCTGGTAAATTAAACACACAGAAACAGTAAAAGATTTTATTTTATTATTATTTTTACTTTCATCCAAACACAACTTTTTTTAAAAAACATAAAAGCATGCACATTGATGGCATTCTTACAAAGAAAAAGTAAGTAATAATGAGGCTGTAAATGAGCAATGATAACAGTATAAACAGATGCTTACATGATATGTGAAAAGATTTACAGGTAGGCATAGGGTTCTTAATTTTAGAAAATAATTCAAGTCAAAATCAATACATGTTAAGGAAAAGCTTCTAATTTTTCAAACATTTTGAGACAATATTTTTCAACTATCCTGTTTTAGATCTTTTGTGAAATGAATATAAGTATAGTGCGAAGAAACATGACATTCAAGTGATCTTTTACGGGTCATTTTGCCTTGCTAAAATGAGTTATAATCCATGTAATTCTGATGGTGTTGCCTCTTACAATTCAAACTAAGAGCATATCCATATATTCACAGTAAGTTCCACAACTTACACTCATTTGGATCTAGTTAGAAATAAGCTCTAAATTTGGGACTGTTAAAAATGTCTAGTAGATGGTATTGATCTAAATTCACTTACAGGTAAGAGAAGATTGCAATTCAGTATAAGAACACATTTCCTAAATTTTACCTATGCCCCCCATCCATAATTAGGCCAACTGTATCCTGTAGGAGTGAGTGTACATGAATGTATGTATACAAATAGGAAGTGACAGATATAAGCTGTTTCACACCACACGACTCTTCAAAAGTGTGGCTTAAAATGGCATATTCTCCAGTTTTGGAGAATCAGTGTAACACAGACAAAATTTTCCTTTTTCATTTTGTTTATCATGATTCAATTGGTGTGTCTGATATGGGTCCTTGATATATTTTGCAACAAAAATCCATTAGTGGTAGGCAGAAATGTTCTTAAAAGGCAATCAAGTTTTTAAATTATAACATAAATACAGAACAAAACACACTTGAAAAAGGTCTTCTTCCATGGGATCTATTGTTTCACACAAAGACTGTGATTTGGTTCCTTGAACATAGGTCTTGTTCTGAAGTGATAAATATATTAACTGTGTAGCTCCATTAAAACTGATGGGATATAAACAAATTCACTTGGTCCTGATGAATGAAGTCTGTATTTCACTAGATTGAGGAAGGTGAATTTCTTGACACCAGAACTGCTTGATCCTGCAGAAGCCGGTGAATCAACTCACTCACAAGAATTGAGAGTTCAACCTTGAAACAGGACAACACTGGCTGGCTCTGCATTTCTTCACTGCAAGTCTACGTGTAGCCACCGAGCAGCACCAGTGATGGGAATCCAAAGGAAAACAACTAGAACAGTGGAAATCCACCATGATAACATAACAGTGATTTTTGCAGTAAATATTTTGCTAAGTTAAAGAAGAAATAGGCAAAAGGCACATGCTAGTAAATCTAGTTAGAATATTTGCGGGCTCCCATCACCTTGAATATCCATGGATATGACTCCAACAATGATTTCATACTGGTTACTTTTATATTAAAAAATTAAAAAAAAGAAAGTCCTAATATTTTCAAGCACTTATGGCACAGATGTTGGGAAGTACTAACAACATAGCTTGAATCTTCAAAAAGCTGGGCAATTTAAAGTTCTGCTACAATGAATAAGTCACAATTTAACTTAAACTTAATTCTCATATTTTATACATTATTATTTTGTGTAGGATACAGGGTGTGCAAATTAAGTGATTTCAATAAATATTAGAATGTTATTTTTGCAAATATAAAATAAAATCGCCTAATAATACAATATAATAAAAACATGTGCTAAACCGAGCTTTCTCCCCATAAGCATTTCTTGCCCTTTTCCTTGAATATATTGATATTTAAATACAATTTTCTTTCACTGACTAGGAGAAATTAAGCAAATACAATACATAGCTGCAAAATCCTACTTTCGTGGGAGAGTATGAAGCTATCAAAGTTGTAATAAATTGAAAATAACAAATATAGTGAAATATACTGCAAATTAATGTTAAAAAATACAGCCATCTGAATTACAAAACAGTAACAAATTATACAATCCTAATAATCTTCTGAAGTTGACATTAGTTCATGGGAAATGTAAAGAACAGCATGAACTCCATTTGCTTTTACCTTCTCAGTAGCTCCAGTTACTAAAGTTGTAAAACCATGCATGTTTGCCCAAGACCAACTGCATATCAGCTTTAGTCACAAATTCTATTTTATCCAATGTTCAATCAACAAGGCTTTATTAATACTTCTTATTAAATTCAGGAAACAGTTGATATAATATGCAGCCACTAATAACAGACACAGTAGCACATCCCACTGACTAGAAAATGCTCTCTGCTGTTTATGCTTTGATAGAAACCCACAGGCAGCCAAATAAGGTCCCATATAGCCACGTGCTCACATACAGTTTCCTTCCAGTCTTGGTCATAAGCATGGCAACAGTCAAACCACTTAAGATCAATACTGATGGTAAAGTCTTCTTAAGACTTAGTTTGGAATTAACACTTTCCCCAGGAAATTTATTTCTTCTTTCTGGATCTGGTGAATCATAAAATTCTATAAGCAACCTTTGGTCAGAATAAAAAGAAAAAAAATTAAGTTTTAATTTTGGTTCATTTCAATGAATATCTACTGGCTACCTATCTATTATGTACTGGGGAAATTATAGGTCCCTGGAATATGAGGATGAATAAAGAAACATTTAGACACTTGGTTTAACAGATGTTTCTAGACTTTTTTTCTTTAAGAGATTTTTGCTATAGGGCGCATGTGCTCACTGGAGAGACAGAGAGAAACAGAAAGACAGAAAGTGAGAAATCAGCCACCAGGGGGGATGGCCACATTGCAATCCCTTCTCCTCCATTCTCCTCTCAGGATCAAAGGCACGCACACAGACATGCCTGGCGTGAGTTTAAAGCTACCGGGTCCAGGACTCAAATCACGATCAAGTACGTCAGAGTCCAGTGACATAACCATTACGTCATTTGCCGGTCCCTGTTTCTAGATTTAAAATATCTTTAACATGATCTATTAGGATATATGAACTGTATCACAGTAAAATTATAAAACAAATGGTTTTAAGCCACTTGAGAAGGACATTTTTAAAATTTTAATCTATACAATTTTGTAGCAATCTGACTCACACATGGTACTAACCCATCTCAGCTTCTCTGCTTATATTCATAGTTCTTATTCTACTAGAAGTCAAAGAAAAGACCAGTCATTTTTATTGTATACAGAGAGTTCTCACAATGCCCTTATTTCCATGGAATGATAAAGGCAGTGAAAAAGGAAAACAGCAACACAGATTTTTCCATCTTATTTAAAACATAATTGTATGTGTCAGCCAGTAGTGTGGTGGTTAAGGTAGCTGTATCCCACATGGCTGACTGAGCAGACTAAGCCTTGGACCCAGCAGCTTGAGAAATGCACTGGGCATATATGTATGTATTCCAAATCCCGAAAAGAGGGAGTAATGGAGAAGGGACTGAAGTGTGACCATTCCCCCATGGAGGGTGCTGTCCCATATGCCCTCTCTTTCTCTGTATGTCTCTCTGGTAAGCGCATGCATCCTTTGACAAAAATTAATAATATAAACATACACACACATACACACACGCATACAAAATAACGTGAAAGCACGAAAAGGGAAAGTTCTTCCATTGCCTTATAAATAGCATTCCCTAGAGAAAACTATTTAGGCACTAGCTGGAACCCACATGGCCAACTGTGCGGTTCAAGTCCTGGGCATGTGTGCATGTGTGTCCAAAATCCCAAAAGGAGAAATGGAGAAGAAATTGTGGCATGGCCATCTCCTTGGGTGTGCTTTCTCACTTTCCCTCTCTGTCTCTCACGGGCAAGCACACATATTCTCTAGCAAAAAATCAAAGAGAAAGAGAACTTTTTACATGTCCACTTATCTAAATACGTATAAATACCTGTAACATGAGACAAATGGGATATTAAACATATTGCTCAGTCTTTTTTATGAGAACATATTTTCATGTCAATATGCATAGATTTTACTTGCAAAATTTCTTTCATAACGAAAGTGACTGGCTTAATAAATTACATCATCTACACCTGAAGAGTCAATGAAAGGTAAGAATTTACCATAATTTTTTTTTAAAGTTTTTGCTATAGGGCATGTGCACTTGTTGGAAAGAGAGAGCGAAAGAGTGAGTGAGTAAGAGAGAGAGAGAGAGAGATCACACACACCATCTCTGGGGGAATGGCCACGCAGCAATCCATTCTTCTCCATTTTCCTCTAGAGATTTTGGGCATGCACATATACATATCCTCAGTGTGATTTTCAAGTTGCCGGGCCCAGTACTTGAACTGTGCTGTAGGCCACCTGGGATCCAGCTACCTTAACCATCACACCACCAGCTAGCTCTAAAATTTCACTTCTAAACTCTTACACTTTTAATAATTTTCATTTGTTAAAATTAATCCAGAAGGGTAATTAGGAAACATTTACTATAATACAAGGAAAGGAAGAACAATGGTAGTCTCCTGAGAAGAAGCAATTAGGATAGTAAAAATAATTTGGTAAAATTTCTGAATGTAAATCTAATGTAAGTATTTTTAAAAAAGTCTTTAAGAAAACCCATACTTTTCAATGTGGTCTTAAATGATGCATCCTATAAAAAATAGATTTGTTTTTACAAAAATAGAATAAAAAGTATAATGTCAAAACATCTTGTGGGGCCAGCAGGTGGCATAGTGGCTGAGGCACTGGACTCTCACATGACTAACTGTGGTTTGAGTCCAGGACCTCATGGCTTGCTTTCTTGCTTTCTTGCCTCTCTCTCTCTTGTCTCTCTCTGGTGAGTCCATGTGCCCTATAGCAAATCGTAAAAAATAAAGATAACAACAAATAAAATTAAAAAGATAAAAACTTTGTAGATGACTCTCTACGGAGAAGAATATTAACATATTTAAGAATATGTATCTGAGAGGATGTAACTTTCACTGATAGCCAAGTAGACAGTAAATACATATCTTGAAGATTTCATCCAAGAAAAAACTCTGATGTAACAGAGTATTTTCGAAACAAATATTCTAAATATCTCACCTAACCTAAAACTCATCTTTTTTCTTCCTACAAAAAAATTCAAAACTGCTTTCTTGTATTAAGTCAAAGATACTAATATACTCTATTGATGTCACCTGCTGCTTTAAGCGCCTCTCTTTATCAAGTGGCATATCACATTCACTCATTTGACTTCTTAAAGTTATATCTCATATAAGAAATACCCAAATGCACCTGTAATTTACTTATGAGTAACAGTCGGCAAGGTTCTTCTACACCATTGTTTTCTCCAAAGTGATATTAGCATGGACAAACACAAAATCAATCCCAGAAACTGTTTAGGTCCCCAAATACTAACAACAGAAAAAGAAAAGAAAGAAGACATTCGTCATAAAAACGTCAGTTCCTTCCTCCTCTTGTTGAAAGAGGGAGATACATCAGCATCATGTCCATCTGCATGTCAGACACAGTCCTCTATTCTAAAAGACCTCGGTCTTCCATGCACAACTGACATGGCAGTTGGTCCCTACTTATAGCAACTTTATCTGACTTGGGAAGGCAGCTTTAAGGATCTTTCACTGGAAGGTCCTCTGTGCCTAGTTTTAATTTTAGTATCTCACCACGTAGTATTATCTTAAAAATACTGTAAATAAAAGGAGATAGGTCCATTGTAATGAGTTTTTTTATAGTAACTTGTAAAAGTAAAGTTTAAAATGTGAATAAACGTGGATATGGAGGAAGATTTGGTTTGAGTTTATAAAAAGCATTCTTGAGATTATACAACTATTTTAAATGGTTTCAAACGGTTTATGATAGTGCAATTTAGTTGGACTAAAGTTTCTGAAGTTCTGGAACTGTTACTCACTTATCCTTTATCTCAAAACGTTCATGAAGCCATCTTCTCATATATGCTTGTTCTTCTGGGACATCTTTTTTGTCTATACGATCAATATGAATATGAATTTTTGGACATTCTTTGCAGAGAAAGTCTACCAAAAAACAAAAACATTTCATTTGTTTATTATTGTAGGACTCATAGTAATATAAAATAACTTATAAAAATCAGGCAATAAGTCAGAAAGTTTTTAAGTAATGAAAAAGTTCAGATTCTTTTCTTAGCTAAAAATGAAAAGTAAAAAAGATAAAGATTATAAACTAGTAGTTTGGGGATTGAAGCTGAAAGAGAAGAACATGGCATAAAATGTCCAAGTTAAATACAATTACATAAATTACTCAGTTAAATCAACACTATACAAATTTATTTTTATAACAATTCTATAAGTAGCCTAGGAATAGAAAGCTGGACCATTCTAAAAGTCTGTTCCCGCCCCTACTGGGATCCCAAAATGCAGCCTAACACCAGACCCATTCTCTTCATTTAGACGACCAGCTTCCATGCCCTCAGGCCACCTGGTACACCTAGTTACTGCTTTTCTTACCTAACTGTGAGGTCCACAGGGCAGAAGCAGAGTCTATCTGGTTTACTATTTCACCTCTTCACCTGATAAAGAACTGACACATTTTTTTTTTTTTTAGAGCGAGCGAGAGAGAGAGATTTTTTACTATAGGGTGCATGCACTCACTGGAGACCCAGAGAGAGACAGAGACAGAAAGAAAAACCCACCCTTCCTGCCAGGGGTGATGGCCATGCCACAGTCCCTTCTCCTCTGTGGGTGATGGCTTCCATATGCAATGCCTTCCACACTCCTCTAGTCTCCCCGTGGGATTTTTGGGCACACATGCACACACGCCAGGCTGTCTCAAGCCACCAGGTCTGGGACTCGAACCGCACTCAGCCACGTGGGAGTCCAATGACATTATCGTTACGTTACTGTTACACCATCTGCTAGCCCCATCTAATAATCCTCAACTCCTCATTCCTGGTCTGATATATCAGCTTATTGTCACTGTTACACAGACACATCAAATTTGGAGGAGTGGCAGCCTTTCTTCTGTGGTTGGCCCGCTGGTTTCTAATCACTAGTACTCCTTGCTTTCCTAATCTTTGCCCTGTTTTAACATATTATATACTTGCTTCAGGAACCAAAATTCTTATTGTGGAATAGCTTTGAGCCCTTAAATTACTACAGTTCTTAAGACATGATAATAGGAAAAAAAGAGTTAGTCTTTCAGACTGTTGCACCAGAGATGAGGCCAGAATTTATTCCACAAAAAGAACTCTGAGCCTGGAAACTCTTTCTTCTAGGTTCTTCTCTGGGGGAGAGGTAAGAATATTTATATATTTAAGTTCCTTGAAGAACAAGGAAATATTGCTAAGAGATTTAAAAGTAGACTATGTTCCCTAGCTAGGTATGTAAGTAGGAGGCTGAGGCCTTTTTATCTCAAAATAAAAAGCTGTTCAAAGCATATCGTAAGAAATGATGAATCCTGTGTTCTCTAGTTTGAGGAAATTTGAGGTCTTTTTGACTACACACACTTCCCTTTTTTTGCTAACTACTCTCTGCAGTTGTTCTTGTTTACTTACAAGCACACAGCAGTTAGGCCATCAAAAATAACCTGCTTTCTTACACACTTTTAAAAATAAGTTGGCCTTGCTGATAAATATGCAAAACACTACAACAGGAGAAACTTTTCCCATATTGTCTTAATTTTCCTCCAGTTCTACTGGGTTGTCAGAGAAATCACAACATATTTTTCTATGCAAAAATGCATCATGAGTTTTCTGATGACACAGTAATTTCATCTAAATAATTAAAGGACATCTTAATCTTTTCTTTTAATTGCCAGAGGGTGCATGAGCTCACCAGAGAGAAACAGAAAAAGAAAGAAAGAAAGAAAGAAAGAAAGAAAGAAAGAAAGAAAGAAAGAAAGAAAGAAAGAAAGAAAGAAGGAAGGAAGGAAGGAAGGAAGGAAGGAAGGAAGGAAGGAAGGAAGGAAGGAAGGAGAAAGAAAGG
>NW_006203943.1:177841-180009 GCF_000334495.1 Tupaia belangeri chinensis
TGGGTCATGGTCCTGCTGAAATTCCTTTTCTGTCTTTTCTCCATCCTGTCAGGATGTCAGGATGGGGCACATATGCCCAGTGTATTTTTCTAGCTGCTGGGGCTGGGATTCAAATCACATTTGGCCATGTGGGATCTGGCTCCTTTAATCACTGGGCTACATGTTGGGCCCAAATAACTTTTTTTTTTCTTTTTTTTAGTGTAAATGCATTTTATTTTTAGACCACCTAACCTACATGACATGTTTTTTTTTCCTTTTAAAAAAAATGCCTCCACTCTAAATAAATCACAGTCAAAATAAATGAAGAGCTCAAGATAACATCAGTCCCATTTGTCTTTAGTCCTGGTGTTTTGTGGATGACAAGCAGCAGTCAGTTATGATGACAGGTGATAGATCCAAAGTAATTGCCAAATTTGTTAACATTTTTCCGTTCTAAACCATCCTTAAAGAAAATTATATATGGGGTCACACCATCCTCACGGTAGTCCAGCAGTGTGACTATACCATCTGGATTCATGTTTTCACCAATAAACAACTGGTAGTTTTTGAAATTAGCAAGAATATGCTTGATTTGTTCTGCAGCCCCTGTCATAAAGGGTTTTACTCTTTCTGGTCTCTGTTCTTCAAGTTTGCCTTTGATTGATTTCATGTAATCTTTGATGGACTTCTTGTAGGTTTCTTTTTGTGAAGGTGGTTTCCGCAAGGAATGGTTCATGACAATGTCAACACCAATGACCACTGTGCTTTCTGTACTTTTGCCTTCAGGGCCTTTAGCGGAGGCATTTCCACCAATGAGCGAATCACTGATGTTACCCTCTGTCCTACTGACCATTTTCCCCTCCACCTCCAAGCACAGTCCATCCGCCATCTCCTGGATCTTGTAAATGTCGGAGAACATCTCATCGTGGCTGATGAGGTCCCAGTAGATAATCATGATGGCTGTTGGAGGGAGACACCGGCGCTTGCCGAGTAGGAGCCTGGAGCTCGGAGCGAGCACAGTGCAGCTGGAGCGGTGCTCGGAAGCAAGAACTTCTTAAAAAGTACTTTTGGAAGTGGAATTGTACACTGATTATGAGCATACACAGTGGAGTCAGGGAGCCTAGGTCTCAATCCCTTATACAACCTGGACAAATCTTTCAGCCTCTCTGTGCCTAAGTGTTCCAGTCTGCAAAATAGAGATACTAGAGATTGCCTGCTAGTGCTACTATGAGGAAGATTCCCAGTGCTTGGATGACTGCATCACGCTATAGTATGCACTATGTGTTAGCTATTATTACATCCTTTTGTAGCCACATACTACTTCTTACTTCTATTTCTAATACATAAAATGGAAGAGCCAATTTTCCTACCTTCACCGTATTACCTATGTCTCCATTCAACATTTCCAAAATGAAGTAACTGTCCAGTCAAAACTATTTATCCTAGATTTTTTGAGTGCCAGCGCGGAGCTGTACATTACTAGAAGGAACTCATAACCGACTGCTTTTCTAATGTTAGCGATGATAGGCTTTGTGAACTAAAGTGCTTGGGATCGTTAGCTACACCTCTGCTACCATCAGCTTCCAGGGGAAGAGACACTGATGCTGCGAGAAGGAAACTGAAATTCACACAAAGGCCTTGAGTTTGATTGTTTTCCTGAAAACTTACACATACTTTGGTATTTACAGCATACTTTAGCGTACATTACTTCATCTGCTCTTCATGATTCTATGTATGTAATATTAACTCCTTGTTTATTTTTGCATTATTAACTCTTTGTATGGGTGAAGAAACTGGCTCAGAGAGGACCATGGCACAGAGTAGTGAGGGTGGTGCTGGATCAGCCAGCTCCCTATGGTTAGGCATTTAAACAGGGACTACAAGATACTACTATTAGGACCAGCTCCACGGCACAGTGGTTAAGCACTGTGGATAGGGAGGCAGGGCCCACTTGGCTGATGGCGTTCTGAATCTAGCCCCAGTGGGAACACACCTTGGGTGCAGGTATGCATCCCTAAGATCCTGACAATATGGAGAAATGGAGGGAAAAAAATATTGCAGCATGACCTGGCCCCACAGGGGATTGTTCTTGTTCTATCCATCTAGTGTTCACATATGTCCTCTGGCATTTAAAAAATAAAATAAAATAAAATAAAATAAGGAGTTCATTCGATGGGCTGGCTCCACGG
>NW_006203943.1:180040-189183 GCF_000334495.1 Tupaia belangeri chinensis
ATGAACTGTTCAAGAGAGCTGGATCCAACATAGTGACTCTGGTTCAAATCCCCAGACCAGTCAGTTAACCTTAAAAGCACACCCAGCATTCATGCAAATACCTAAGACCTGATGGACTGGAGGACTGCAGGAAGGGGATCACATGTGCAGGGCTCTCATCTATACCTCCACCCCCATGCACATGCATGTGCTCTATCATGAATAAAGACAAAAAATAAAAAGTATCATTAGATAAACTGAAGAACAACTACTGAATAACATTTAGGAGGTTCTAATATCAAATGTAGGAAATATGTGATATAAATGCTTCCCTAAACATTTAATAAAGCTCTTATTATCTATATTTGCAAATATAGATAATATTTTTAGTTAGAGCATATATCATATTATATAAGTAAAAATTAGGGGCCGGGAGGTGGCGTGGTAGTTAAGGTGCTGGACTCCCACATGGCCAACTACAGTTCGAGTCCTAGACCTGGTGGCTTGACCTGGAAGCTTAAAACTCATGCCAGGTTCATGTGTGTATGTGCCCTAGATCCTGAGAGGAGAATGGAGGAGAAGGGATTGAAGCGTGGCCTTCCACCCAGTGAGTGATTTCTTGCTTTCTGTCTCTCTGTCTCTCTGTGTCTCACTGGTGAACATACATGCCCTACAGCAAAAATCTCTTTAGAAAAAAAAAAAATTAGGGGCCAGCGGGTGATGTGGTGGTTGAGATACTGGACTCCCAATGGCTGACCATGGTTCAAGTCCCAGACCTGGTAGGTTGCTTTCTCACTTTCCCTTTCTCTCTCTTTCTGGTAAAATAAATAAATAAATAAATATTAATAATAAAGTTAAATAATTATTTAAAAATTAACTTCTAATACTTGAAGGACTCTAGGAAAAAGTACCCCTAAGATATAAATTCCTAACTATAAATACCTCAGTAGAGTATGAGTGTACATGGATGTGCTAGGGTGAAACAGAAAGTCTTTAAGTGTTCACACATGGCACAGGGCTAGTCTCTGTACACACTGAACACACTTGCTCTGAAGGCAGCAAACAGAAAGCAGAAGTGGAGAAGGCCTTGGCACCCTGGGCCTTCACACTATGCCTGCCTTATTGAGAACTACCCTCTATTCTCTGAAAAAACAGAATCCAGGGAACCAGCAGTTAGCGTAATGGCTATGTCGCTGGACTCCCACATAGTCGACTGCGGTTCGCATCCTGGACCCGGTGGCTTAGAACTCACGCCAGGCATGTGTACGTGTGTGCCCGCCCAAGATCCTGAGAGGAGAATGGAGGAGAAGGGATTGCGGCGTGACCATCCCCCCTGGGGGGTGATTTCTCGCTTTCTGTCTCTCTGTCTCTCTCTCTCTGTCTGGCGAGCGCACGCACCCTATAGCGAAAAACCTCTCCAAAAAAATAAATAAATAAATAAACAGAATCCACATCCAGCAATAGGAAAGTCGGTAGACAACTGTTACATGCTCATATCAAATACAAGCTTTAAAAGTTACAGCAGTGAATATAATGATATTAAAGCTGTTTATAATACACAATTAAGTAAAAATAAAACAACAAAAAAGAAACAAAAGAAGATATAAAGTTATATATTTGTGTACACAGACACACAGGATCTCATTAAAAATAAAAAATAAATATATACACTCAAAAGCACACATATACTCCAACATAAGGATGTTATTTAAAAGAGGGTTTAAAGAAAAATATCCAAATTATCAATAGAGGTTACAACTGGACATGTAAACTTGTGAATTTTTTTTAAATGTTCAGAGTATCAAATGTTGTACTTAATTAAGCACACAGTTTATTATGGTATACCACTCAGTTTAGAAAAATGATTTTCAGGCCCACACTCAGTGGCACCTGCAGTAGGGATGCTGCTGCACAATTCAGGAGGCCAAACATAGAGGCTCTCGGTTCATGCTCCAAGGCTACCTAAACACAATGGATGTCCATGATTCTGGCTGGCTGCAAGGCTAGAGGGAGGATCATGGGGCAAAGACCCTGTTGACAGTGCATGTCTCTGTGCATGCACATGAGTATGAGTGTGTGGAATAAACACACTTTTAAAAAAATCAAAATAAAACCAATACACTACAAGGAAAACATGTCATTTCTTATGTGTACAGTTACATGTAGAATAATATCTTAGAAGTGAATTGCTAAATCTGAAATGTAAATGCACTTGTAAATTTGATAAACGCTTCCAAGACAACTTCTACAAAGGTTGTATTACATTGTATTTCCAACAGCAGGTATAAAAGTACCTGTTGGGCTTTAATATTACCTACTAGGCCTGTTGTCAAGCCTTGAGATGTTTGCCAATCTGACAGATAAAAAGATATATCACTAAAGTTTTACCTTTCATATTGCATATCATAAATGAAATTGAATTTTTTTGAGCTGTATGTTCTTATTCTTTATCCATTTTCCTTCTGAGTTATTAGTTCCCTTATTAATCTGTAGATACACTTGACACATTAAGGAATGAATATTATTTTCTATGATCTAAGTAGCAAACATTTTCCCAGTCTATTTTTAGTTCTTATTCTGCTGTAGTTTTCCTAACTATTCTTAAGTATAGTTTATCCTTAATTGAAGTGACAGATTTTGTTTTCTACATGGTGATGGGTATGAAAGAAAATCCAATCTTCTTTTTTTAAAAAAGGAAGCAATTTAGAATAAATATAGCTAGTGGGCCAGCGGTTACTCCAAAGCCACTGTCAGCTTACATGTAGTAGAGTATGAAGAGAGCAGTGGGAGGAGGTATGGGTTTGTAAAACAGACAATGCAATTCACTTGATGGTTTTCACTTCCTCAAGGTACTTCTAATGTAGTTGGGAAAGGATAAGGAATTAACCACAGCCCAGCTGTTGTGGCATAAGTGGGAAGACCCATTGCCTGATGGCTGAGGTAACATGGGAGGCCTGAGTTCAGTTCTCAGCCCAACCTGGACAGGCTGGGTGAAGTAGTTCAAGTCTATGGTCCTGGCTAACTGGGAGGTTGGGCAGGGTGATCATGATATGGCAAAATCCTATCAAAATTATACTCCCTTGCATTGGGAAAATAATTAACCATATGCTAAGTGCCAATATTGGAGCATATGCAATTTGCGCCATAGGAGTGCTGCAAGTCAGCAAACAAATGAGCTGGGAAAGATCTGAGATTTTGAGGGAACAGGAACCTTAGATAAAAGCAATAAAGGAAAGGGGTTTCATAAAAAGCCTTTAAGATAGCCTACTGACACAAGCACTCTGACAAACATGTTAACTGAACTTCAAACAGCTATCAAAATAAAATAGAAAGCCCAGTGTTCCATCTCTCAATCCCAGGTCAAATGAAAGTGGGATGGGAATTCCATCAGCTTCTTCGTTACCTAGCCTAGCCCTATGCTCAGATTTCTCCATCAAGAGTGTCTTTGCAGGACCAGCAGATAGTGTAATGGTTACATTGCTGGACTCCCATGTAGTTGACCATGGTTTGACACCCAGACCAGGCAACTTAAAACTCACATCAAGTACATGAGTGGGTGTGCCCAAAATCCCAAGAGAAGAACAGGTTGCAGCATGGCCATCCCCCCTGGGGTGGGGAGATGATTTCTAGCTTTCTGTCTGTCTCTGTCTCTGGTGGGCACACACAGCAAAAATCTCTCAAAACAAAACAAAACAAAAGTATCTTTGGTTGTGTTTAAACTATTCTGCTCACTTAAAATTCTATTTTTTTCATGTCATATCTAACACAGACATAGACAATGGCACAAAGGTGCCTAAAACCTAGCATATGTCTGAAAAAAGAAAAGTCACACTTAACTGTCTGTTAGACAACATTAAATTGCACAAATATTTTATGAAAAAATGCACTTAAAGATTAGAACCAATTATTAACATATATCTCAATACTGCTAGATAAATATTTCCCCTCCTCAATCCTTTTTTGATTTATGGAGCTTTCCCTATTTATGTGTAAATCAATTCTTAGCAGTAAGAGGCTGGGTTAATGATAATGGGTGAGCCCAAAGGACTTTTTAGTATTTGGCAGCAAAGAAATATCAAATTGGTGGGATTAATCAAATTTCAACTGCTACAGATTAACAATATCTTAAAAAATAAATCAAATAAAAATAATGAAGAAAAGTACACTTACATATTTCTAAACAATAAATCACATTTTTATACACATAAAGGACATATATATGTAAGTCATTTTTTAGATATGGTTCAAACATATGAAAATATAAACCTACCAGTCATGGACAGTGGTTCTATTCGCTGCCCTTTACTGTCTTTTCCTTCATAAACCACTGTAACATCATAAATTGCATCTAAATAATTCTTCATAGAATCAAAAGCAACATGAGTTGCCTTTATTCTTGGCGTCAGCACATGTTTTAATACTGCAAGACCTAGAAAAGAAGTTGATTCAGTGTGGCCATAAATTACAAAATACCTCTACAATATAATACTTTAAGTTCAATATAAATTGTTTTTAAAATTCCATGAATAAACAGACTAGACTATATTAATGTTTTAATCTCACATTGAAAGGACTTCAAGTTTAAAAATAAACTCTTACATCCCCTTTTCTATTTAAATCAATATCCATTAAAGCAGTTTAGTAAATATCTACACATACAAGACACAGTATTGGAAGTTGTCAGAAAACCAGAAAGTGGAAGACCTACTTTCCAATTTATTATAGTAAACCCGAGCACTAATGTTTGTATTCTCATTTCTAGCAACTGAAAAAAGGTAGCAGCATCCTGTTTATGGTCACTTGAGCAGTTTGGGGAGTGCAAGTTATAATTTTTGACTACTGGTCCATGATTCCTTTAATTCTATTTCTGTTTAAATAGAGGCTGGAGATGGGGGAGGAGTTAATGACCCCCACTATGTACATTATCTGAAGTAAGAGCTGGTATGGTTCAGATATTGTAAAATAATGACCTGACATTTGTTTTTTTTTTTTTTAATTTGCTATACGGTGTATGCTCTTACCGAAGACAGACAAAGAGAGAAAGAGAGAGGGAGAATGAGAAAACACCCCCCAAGGAGGGATGGCCATGCCACAATCCCTTCTCCATTCTCCCCTCTGGATTTTGGGTATGCATGCACACATGACCAGTATGCTTTTTTAAGCTACCAGGTCTGATATTCAAACCACAAAGTCAGCCATGTGGGATCTTGCTGCCTTAACTCACCTAACCACTGCCCAGCCCAGACCCAATATTTGTAATATAAACTGAAGAACTAGCTTCTTGGCATACTTTTATTAAAAAAAAAAAAAAAAAAAAACTAAGACATAACTCACATATAATAAAATTCATCATTTAATTTATGTACATAACTCATATAATAAAATTCATCATTTAATTTATGTAATTCATTGGTTTTAGGACCATTCATAGAGCTGTGCAACTATCACCAATATCTAATTCCAGATTTTTTTTTTCCTTTGGGAGAGATTATTTCTATAGGTCATGTGCACTGCTAGAAATACAGACAGAAAGAAAGTGAGAAATCAACCCTAAGGGGATAGCCTATAGCTCACCATAATCCCTTCTCCTCCATTCTCCTCTTAGGATTTCTGGCACACATGCACATGTGCCCAGGGTGATTTTCTTCTTCTTTTTTTTTTTTTTCTTTTCTTTTATCATTTTTTTAAAGAGATTTTTGCTATAGGGCGCGTGCGCTCACCAGACAGACAGAGAAAGAAACAAAGACAGAAAGCAAGAAATAACCCCCCGGGGGGATAGTCATGCCGCAATCCCTTCTCCTCCAGTCTCCTCTTGGGATTTTGGGCACGCACGCACATGCGCCGAGCGGGAGTTCTAAGCCACCAGGTCCAGGACGTGAACCACGGCCGACTACGTGGGAGTCCAGCGACATAGCCATTACGCTAACTGCTGGTTCCCCCCAGGGTGATTTTCAAGCCACTACATTCAGGACTCAAACTGTAGTTGGCCACGTGGGAGTCCAGCACCTAAACCACTATGCCATCTGAATTTTTAACAACTATCTCATGCAGACGCCCCACAGTGTTTGTAGACATTACATGTTCCCCTTGCCTCTCAGCCCAGGCTATCACTGCCCTGAATTTTGTTTCTATGGATTTGCTTATTCTAGACATTTCATATAAAAAGAATCAGACACTGTATAACCATTTATGTCTGGTTTCCTTCACCTAGCATAATGTTTTCAAAGTGCATCCACGTTGTTGCATGTACCAGTACTTCATTCCTTTTTATGACTGAATATTCCATTGTGTGAATAAACCACATTTTGTTTGCCCACACCTATTCATCAGTTGATGGATATTTGTGTTGCTTTCACTTTTTGGCCATTAGAAATAATGCTGATACCAACATTCATATAAACTACACGTGAATATAGCTTATAATCGCTATTTGTATGAACATGATTTCAATCTTTTGGGGTATATCTTACGTGTTTTTTAAAACCATCTTTACCTAGCTGGTGGTGTGGTGGTTAAGCCACCTGGATCCTGCACAGCTGACTACGCAGTTCAAGTCCCAGACCTGGCAGCTTGGAAAACACGCCAGGCATGCATGTGTGCATGCCCAAAAACCTGCAAGGAGAATGGAGGAGAAGGAATTGTAGCATGGCCATCCCTCCAGAGGGTGCTTTCTCACTCTTCCTCTCTCTGTCTCTAGGTAAGAGCACATGCCTATAACAAATTTTTTAAAAATATTCTTTAATTTATAAAATATTACAATTAAATAGACTAATTGCATATGAAGTATTCTCATCAGCGTTAAGAATTTGTTTTCTCCTTCCTACTTCCTGCTACCTCCCTTTTCTCCAATTAGAATGTTTACTGACAATTTAACATAAAACAGTAGCTCCCAAAAGTGACATGAAAATAGAGTCGAAAAAACTTTATTTGGGTTTTCTACTGCCTCTCTCCAGGGAAAAGTAGCTGCATAAGGAAGAACAGCTATAGTATGGTGAGACTGTGCTGCTGAAGAATTTTTAAAATGCAGGGTGGTGTGGGAAAGAAAAGGATTCCCACAACCACATATCTGAGTTAAGTCCCCAGGGGAGAACAGTTTAATTTATTCACAAACTTAGAACAAAAGTCTAGGTAGTATACCAAGCTTGGAAACATTTATTTGTCAATTAAATTAGTTAATAATTCTCTCTTTGCTATTAGAATTTATCAAATTTTATTAAGCCTAATGTTTCACAGAATCACCCGGTGGTGTTCAGTAAGAACAATTAATTACTTATAATCTAAGTAAGTTAATAAGAAGATAAGACAGAAAGATACTATTTTTTCAAAAGATGAAAGAAAATTATAATGAAGTTTTGAAAAAATCAGTTTGGTGACAGATAAGTAAGAAATAGTCATTAATAGCTAAACACTCAGAAAATAAAACTTCTAATAAGGAATATACTGGGAGTAACTATTCTGAGCACATTTTCTGTATCGTATTCGCTATATCAAATTCATATCCTGCATATTCCAGGTTTTATTTTCTGACTCCTGAAGAGATCAGCCAATGAGGGAAAACAAAAACAAGGAGCCTATGACAACACAGATGCCCAGAGAATAAAACCTTGCGGAGACGGACATGTTACACATTTTCACTGAAAGAAATGGAGGCAGCATATTAACTTGATCGGTATTTTCACTGCAGTGGAAGGAATGGAAGTTCAAAGAGCAAGTTATGTGAAGTGTCACTATGTGAGAAGAGAAAAAACAACCATAGCAAATTCTTTCCTGTATGTATTTATGAACCCACTGCCTATTCATTTAGAGGGATTAGAATAATATATCCTGACCTAATAAATAGAACCTGTCCCTGCTTGCCGACTCAGAAGTCACTTTCCCATCCTAAATCAGAGCCTGTAATTTCTTCTGGTCCATAAAGAAGATTATTTACAAAACCTTTGACCACGTGGTCTTCAATTCTGAATAGTATGGTATTATGAGACACTCACAATCCCCCAATGTTCTATTATTATTGCAACAATAATTTCATAAAAATATATAGACTCCCACATGGTCAACCACTGTTCAAATCCTGAACCTGGTGGCTTGCTTTCTCATTCACCAACACACCCCACCCTTTGGTCAAATTGAAGAAAAATAATAAATAAATAAAATAAATAATTATTAAAAAAATCCTTGAATGTGAGGAAATAAAATTCTATGAAATATATGTGAGGGTGGTCACAAAGGGAGAGAGAGGTTACAATTAAGGCAAACCAGAACAAAGCACCAACAGAAAGAGACAGGATCAGAAAGTAAGGAAGAAGTGTAAGCAGTCGGATGTATCAGCAGTTTGCAGTACCCACTGCAATTTCCAGATGAATTTCAAGAGGGTAAAAGTGGAGCATTACACTTAGCACAGTACTCTGTCCAAAAACACGATTTTCCATTGGAGCCTCCAGAAAGGATTGTAGCAGTGACAATAGCTAGATTTTAACCCAATAAGCCCCCATGTCAGATTTCTAGACCCTTTGAACTGTAAGAGAATGAATTTGTATTGTTTTAGGCCACTAAATTTGCGATAATTTATCATGGCAGACATAGGAAACAAACATACCATTTATGTTTCCAGTAGAGGGGTAAGAGTCCTTTCCACCAAACAACAGGCAGTAACTTTCTTTTTTACCTCTTTCTGTATCAACCTTCAAAGCCTGGTTTCAAAGTGCTCATCTGATGTATGTCTTTGATTATAAAGGACGATGAACCTTTGTTCACATGTACGAGTTACTCCTACCTCTTGAATTTCTTACTCAAGCCCTTTCTCATTTTTTTAGTTTATGTGTGATTTTTCTTAATTAGCGAAAGCTTTTTATAGCATATGTTTTTATGTTTTGAAAGGACTCTCAAACCTATGAAATAGCCAATATTATTTATAGGATGAAAGCTCAATTTCATTAATCCTAAATAGTTTTAAAATATCAATAACGAGAAATTTAATAATAAAAATTCTAGATATTTGGCGGGCCATTTTCTGTGATTTGAGTTTTACCCCAAAACTCATGTGTTGAGATCTGGTTGTAGCTGGATTAAGAGGATAAAAGCCTGGGACCAGCAGTTAGCATAATGGCTAGGTCACTGGGCTTCCATATAGTTGACAGAGGTTCGAGTCCCAAACTCAGTGGCTT